>NW_022631036.1:2419126-2865500 GCF_010015895.1 Lontra canadensis
TTTTTTTTTTCAGGGATGAAATATCCAATTGTTATAAGGAATCCAAAGGTAAAGATTCTTAAACAACACTACTTACATCTACTTTATCTACTTTCATCCTTTCTCCTCCCTTAAAAAGTTGAATTAATCACAGTGCTGTCTTCTGTGTCCTTGGATGAATTTTGTCGAATGTAGAAGTTATTCTGAGATAAATTCTTTTTGTTTTTTTTTTTTAAGATTTTATTTATTTATTTGACAGAGAGAGAGACAGGGAGAGAGGGAAAACAAGCAGAGGGAGTGGGAGAGGGAGAAGCAGGTTTCCCGCTGAGGAGGGAGTGCGATGTGGGACTCAATCCCAGGTCCCGAGACCCGAGACCCGGGAATCATGACTTGAGCCAAAGGCAGACACTTAACAACTGAGCCACCCAGGCGCCCCCTAAGATAAATTTTTTGAGAGCAGTTTAAAAGCTTGCTTTTTAAGAAGGGTTTCAACTTGGAGTTGTCTTCACAAAGTGATTATGCCAGCAAAGAATAGGCTTATAAGCGCTTGGAGTATTTAAGGCAAAACTAATAAATATTTTATTGCTCCATCTACTAACCTGCATTAACTTATTCACTCTCTACCAGTTAGAGGACTTTGGTGGAGGGAAGATTGCTCAGAGGGAAATGAACTGCTTTCCTTTATCTGCATGTAGTCTAAAACAAGAGCTACTGAATGGCATAAAAGCATTGCATTTGCTATATATTCTCCAAGTGATCAGAGTTCAGTCATGCGAGTAGAGTCATTAATGAGGGTTGTAGGTCTTACACAATTGTGAAGGGATCTGGGGAAGCATAGGTTCAGAAGGGGAGTTGGTAGATCAGAGGCATCTCTAGCCAGTCTGTGAAGCCAAGTGTGTCCAACTACTAAAGTGGGATTGCACATGGGAAGCTCATGAAGCGTCCTGGGGAGCTCTTGCCTCTCACCCAAGTAGTGGGAGAGGGCAGCACTTAGTCAGTAGTATCAATAGTTGGGAAGCAGAGTTAGATGTGGCGCTATAATTCACTTAGCAGTGGGTTTTTGTCACCACATTGGACTGGAATGACCTTCAGAGAATAATGGCTGGGGCTTTACTTCTGCCTGCCAAATCATATGCAATTCCTGTTCTGGTCAGCTTTAACTTGGAACCATTACAAGGAAGGGGATTCTATCAGTTATTTTTCCCAGCTTAAGCAGATTGACACCCACAGTCCATCCCTTTTCAACTTGGCATCTATTTACACCCCTTATGACCACATTTAACTGCCAAATACAGTTGGTAGTAAAATTATGATTCCACCTACAAGATGCACCTATCTTTTATAGAACTGAAAACATGCTAACTCCAAAAAAGATACGAAGTCTACTCAATCCATCTTTGGGTAATGTTCATTTCTTTTTAGCTGAGTCACATTCCCTCTTTGAGATCCTTTAACTTTAATACTGAGATGTAAGGTTACCCACTACTTAAATGTATTAGATCAGTAACTCTCAACTGGAGGTGATTTTGCCACCCAGTAGATATTCAGCAATGTCTGGAGACATTTTTGTTTGTCACAATTGATGAAGGGGGTCAACACTACTGTCATTTAGTGGGTGGAGGCCAGGGATGCTGGATGTGAGGGATAAGCCCCCACAACAAAGAGGTATCTGGCCCCAAATGTCAATGGCACTGAGATTGAGAAGCCGGCCCCATGTTAGATAATGGAGAAATGGTAGTCTTCTTGTTTACTGTAAAACACAGACTGGGTGGCTTAGAGAGCAGAAATTTACTTTCTCACAGTTCTGGAGGCTAGAAGTCTAAGATCAAGGTGCCATCATGTTTGGTTTCTGGTGAGATCTCTCTTGTTGGCTTGTAGATGATCGCCTTCTTGCTGTGTCCTCACATGGCCTCCTCTCTGTGTGTGCACATTTGCAGAGAGAGTAGTCTCTAGTATCTTACAATTATAAGCTCACCAATCCTCTCAGACAGATTAGATGACCTCATATAATCTTAACTACCCCCAAGACTCTGTCTCCAAATACAGTCACCTTAGGAGCAGGGACTTCAACATATGCACTTATGGGAGGTGGACACAATTCAGTCCGTAACAGTGAGGATAAAGAAAGAATTGCATAATACATAGTCAAATATATTTATTTCAAAGTCAGGAAGAAATACTCATAACCACTACATTCTTCATTTCTCTCACCGGTCACATGTTATAGCTGATATTTATAATTTTCTCCTTCCACTACATATTCCATAGGTCCTTTGCCCGTGGCAAGCTGTTAACTCATGACTTTCATTCCTATTCACTCAGGAATGATAACTCAAACTTTCACTTCTGAAGTGTCTGTGCCATTAGTAGCCCTGCCTGTTTTGGGTTGTGGTGGTTTCCATTAACTTTTATATCTATCAATGCTAAGAGATATCCCCAGGAGATACATATTCAGGACATAGTTCTCTTCATCATCCCTAAGCTCTCTGTATGGTAGCAACTCGAATTCTCCTTGAGACTCATTTCCAGTTTCCCCATTCAGTACAGTAATCCTCTCTGCCTGTTGATTCACTGGCACAAAGAACCCAAAGCAGTCAGGTCTGGCAGTATGAGTTTACAGGTTAATGGAACCATTTTTTATTCTCTAATGGAAGCATTTCTCCCTTGGGAATCAAGACTTCTAAACATCAGAGCACAAAATTTTGGGGACAGAAAGCAAAAATTTCACTAGTGGATTATTGTAATAGTAAGGAGCTATTCCCATTTCTCCCATTTCTACCTCTTGACTTCCAAACCTGTGAATCCTGGCTCTTGGTGAAGCAACACCGTATATTAATCGTATAGAGTATCCTGGAAGACATTGCCCGAGCCCTGCGAGGTGTTGCCAGCCAGCTAGTTCTGTTTTTTATCTTCAAAAACCCATTCTACTTTGGGTCACCTAGCAGGTTAAAGACGATGGAGAAAATGGTCAGATCAGTGATTTCCACAAGAAAGAACTTACTGTTATACTTCATTTGTTGTAAAATAAGCTCACTGATTAGAAGAAGTAATGCTTCTGGGCAAAATACCATAATGGTGAATAAGTCATCCTGTAGGTTCACAGATGGTTTCCTCAGAAGCATTGTAGTCAGGGAAGACCGATCTATATCCAGGACAACTATCTATTTCAGTGAGGACTAAGTGCTGGCTTTTTTTTTTTTTTTTTTTGATTGAAGTGGTCCAGGGACCATCTCAGTGGCTCTATCGATCTCTGCTGTTGGTGGATTGAACATTCAGCAGTGGCTATAGGCAGATCAGCCTTGGGGAGTAAGTCCGTGTTGCTGACTGCATGCATCACCTCCATCCTTGTTGCTATGACCGTTTAGCTCAAGAAGCCATTGAAGGACGGGGGTGCCTGGGAAAGAGGCTAGTTACCATCCATAGAGCAGGTTATCTTGTCTACTGATGATCAAAATCTTCATCTGCCATGGTTACTCTCAGTGAGGATTCACATGGAACTCCAGTATCTTTACTCTCTGAGCCTTTTTGGAGAGGTCCATTCACATACCTTTTTTCCAGAGCTCCATTTCCTAAACAACCAGCCATAGGATTAGTTATTGCACATGAAGCTGTATAGATCCATACTTCTATCCAGGTTTCCTTCTAGGTGAGAGAAACAACAGGTATGGTGTTCAAAGTTCTGCCCACTGGGAAGTTTTCCCTGCACCACAGTCCTTCAGGTCACTCCTGAGTGGGGCTCTGGTTTGTAGCTGTTCACTTTCAAGTGCCAGGATGTTGTGCAGAAACATTTGTAAACTAGGCCTATATTTTTCCTTCCTTGGTCAGCTGATCATAGAGAACTTCCCATAGGGCCACATGGGCAACTTGAGGAGGAGGAAGTAATTTAGTAGGACCAAGGGTCATGGGAATTAGAGCCACCTCCCTCTGTAACTTAGGTGTGCCTGCAGGACCTGTACACCCCTGATCTTGTATATTCTGCTACCCCTTGATGACAGAGTACTGCGGTACACACCCAATTTTGTGGCTTGGTGAGTCAGACAACATACAGTTAATAATGAATTGTTCACATGGTAACTTAGTGATCTGTGGTCAAGTGTTGAGTCAAAGCCAGAGCACTTTCTCAAAAGGAAGACAGTTATCTGCAGAGGATGATATAACTTTCTTCCAAAATCCTGAAGTTCTGTGTTGTGATTTGCCTATAGGGACCTACCAGAGTCTCCATAAAACATCTCTGTCTGCCACAGACACCCTGATTACCATCAAATCTGCTGGGTCATGTGGCCCAAGTGACTGACAGAGCATCCAGGGATCTCCATTCAAAGAAGGATTAAAAGTGTGTTTCTGCTCCTGCCCTCAATGAAGGGCCATTTTCACTAGAGTATGGCATCATGTGATGAAATATATGCAGGGGGCTCTGGGATACCAGTGAATATGTATTTCACCCACAGTTACTATAGCTGTTGCCTTTCACTTTGGCATTTACCTTTAGTAGAGTTAAATATAATTAAATATTTTTAAATTTATATATTTTTTAAAAGATTTTATTTACTTGAGAGAGAGAGAGAGATCATGAGCAGGAAGAAGTGGAGGCAAGGGGAGAAGCAGACTCCCTGCTGACCAGGGAGCCCGATGTGGGACTTGATCCCAGGACCCTGAGATCATGACCTGAGCAGAAGGCAGGCACTTAACTGACTGAGTCACCCAGGCAACCAAACATTTTTAATATAATTAAAAATTTGAGTCAACTTACTAAGTTGAATGTCTATGCTTCTGTGAGAGGTTAAAAGAGGTTAAATTAAGAATAAATTTTGGGGTGTGCCTGGGTGGCTCAGTGGGTTAAGCCTCTGCCTTCGGCTCAGATCATGATCTCAGGGTCCTGGGATCAAGCCCCGCATCAGGCTCTCTGCTCAGAAAGGGAGCCTGCTTTCCCCTCCCCTTCTGCCTCTCTGCCTACTTGTGATCTGTCTCTCTCTCTGTCAAATAAATAAATATTAAAAAAAAAAAAAGGAATAAATTTTGGGGGGTGCCTTGGTGGCTCAGTTGGTTAAGTGTCTGACTCTTGATTTTAGCTCAGGTCATGATCTCAGGGTTGTGAGATCAAGCCCTGCATAGGCTCTGTGCTGGGCATGGAGCCTGCTTAAGATTCTCCCTCTTCCCTTTCCCTCTGCGCCTCCACCTCCTGGATTTCTTAATCAATCAATCAATCTGGGTGGGGGAGGATTTGCTAACTAAAGATTTATATTTTATATATGGGTAAAAAGTCTGTTTTACTTCTGAAATAGCTGTAGAGATGCATAGTTTATTTTTTTAAAGAAATTTTTGTTTGAACAAATGTATCATTCAGTGTTTACCTAAATTTTGATTTGGGATGTGAAATTAAAGTATTACTGATTTTAATTCTTATTTCATGTTTAGCATAAAATTATTTCAGGGACCTATGAAAGTTTTTAGTAATTTCTTTGTTTGAAATTGTTCCCTGATTTTTTTTTTAAGATTTTATTTTATTTTATTTTTTTATTTGAGAGAGAGACAGTGAGAGAGAGCATGAGAGGGGAGAAGGTCAGAGGGAGAAGCAGACTCCCCATGGAGCAGGGAGCCTGATGTGGGACTCGATCCCAGGACTCTGGGATCATGCCCTGAGCTGAAGGCAGTCATTCGCTTAACCAGCTGAGCCACCCAGGCACCCTGTTCCCTGATTTTTTTTTTTTAATTTTTTTTTTTTAAGATTTTATTTATTTATTTGCCAGAGAGAGAGAGAGAGAGAGAGCACAGGCAGACAGAATGGCAGGCAGAGGCAGAGGGAGAAGCAGGCTCCCTGATGAGCAAGGAGCCCGATGTGGGACTCGATCCCAGGACGCTGGGATCATGACCTGAGCCGAAGGCAGCTGCTTAACCAACTGAGCCACCCAGGCGTCCCTGTTCCCTGATTTTTAAAAGAGAACTTGTAGGTTGTTGCATTCTACAAATTCTCTTATCTTTGCATTTATCATAAGTCTTATTTATGTTTTATGTTCGAAGAGCAAAAGAACTGCTGACCTTTCAAGTAGCAACTAGTAGATTTATATGACATAAAAATATTTCTTGTACTTCCGGTATACCTCTAGATGAACAGGAAAGATACTAACCTATTTAGAAGAAAGCATTTTTTTGTTTCTGTTGATATATCGCTTTTGACTTCAAGGGTCCTAAAACTGTCATGGTTTAGCCTAGCTAATTTGAATTCACTATGAAAAAGTTTCATCTGACTTTTTCAGAAGTGTAAGTTGTAGAACTTGAAAAGAGGCTTACTTTTGTAGCAAAATGTGATGTAAAGATAGAATAAGTCTGAATCAGTAAGAGCTGGAAGGAAAAACTGTCAAGGCAGGTAACTCCTAGGCTCCAGAAACAGGTTTTCTGAGAAAGAAGTCTAGGGACAAGAAATTACCTAGAGCAGGGAGGTGCTAATTGTTTACTCTATAAGAATTAAAGAGGTGGGAATTAAAATGTGGTAGGGAATTGGGGTTAAATGAAATCATTTAATCAATTAGGGTGACAAATTGGCTAATGCTGGCAGGGTAGAGCAAAAAATATGCAGATGATCACAAAATAAAATTTATGGGAAATTATAGCAGCCTAAGATTAGTAATCTCCTTAACTATAGTGTGTGTTCTCAGTAAATGTGTATTGAAAGGATGAGATTTCAAAACTAGCCTCAATTTACAAAGTATACATTGATCAGGAAGGAGAAATTCGTTGGTGGGTTGGAATTGAGCAAGATTATTGAGTGTGAAGCAATCTGAGAGTGAGAGTGTAGTTACTCATAGATAAGATGAGAAATCTGAAAGACAGACAAGGCCATATTGGTGGGAGCCATCCATTTAAGTGAAGTTTGCTTCTTTTTACAACAAATAGTTAAGTTTCATGGTAGGTCTTAGTAAAATAGGGGTGTGTGTTTGTCTAACTTAAAGTATCCTCACAAGCTCAATGATTTTACCTCTAAATAAAAAATTTAAGGTGATACCTTCTTACGTGCTAGTACCATAAGTTTCTAGCTGCTATCTAAATGCTGAAGAACTTATTTTGCTGATACTTGTACTTAATTCCCTCTTTTAAAAGAAATAAAAAGAAAAAAAAGTCATTTTTATACCCTATCTTTCCTATCATCTCTTTTCCCCCCTTGACATATTCTCCTCTCTACTTCCTACTTTTCTTTTCTTTTGCACTAGGGAGAGGAAGTTCAGTGTCAGTATGTTGTGACATGTGCAGGACTTTACTCGGACCGTATTTCAGAATTGAGTGGCTGTAATCCTGACCCTCAAATTGTACCATTCCGGGGAGATTACCTGCTCTTGAAGCCAGAAAAACGCTATCTTGTAAAAGGAAATATTTATCCGGTAGGTAATGATGCTTCCGCCTCCTCACCCTTCCCCAGATGGTTGTGGGCAAAAAGGGAATGAAACAAAAACTTTTACTTGGGTCAGAAGTTAAGGGTTGTCTTGAAGTGCTTTTTGGAAAAGCATTTCACCTATTTCTCTTGTCATTAAATCCCTAAATCTTTATTCTGAAATCATGGTTATAAAATTGTAATTAAGTGCCTACAAGTGCATGTCTAGAAAGCAGAGTGTACTATGGGAGGGACTATCAAGAAAGAACCCAATTCTTCCCCCTCTCTGGTGGAAGGAGCACTCATAAGAGAACTTTCCCTTACAGCATGCCCAGATACCCAGCTGACTTTCTCAATTCAGTATTGATTGGTGCAGAAAAGGGGATGTGGCCACTGTAGTTTCATGGTATAGCCAGAGCCATTTACATGAAGAATTCATTCTTCTCTCTGAAACTACTAAGTTGAACCAGATGAAATTGCTGCTATTGAGCTATTTAATGTTTTTTGATGGTGCCAAAACATACATTTCATCTGCTTCAATCTAATGCATTTCCACTTTCTAAAAGCCTATACTATAAATGAGTGTTTTTTTACTGGTAGCTCTGATTTTACTTGCCAGCCACATAGATTGTGGCTGAGGGGCTGGGGAGCGGGGAATAACCTGAACTAGGACAGTTCTCTCTTTTTTTTTAATCCAGAAAGAGGAACACATGGGACAGTGTATACTGATGTCAATAGCATCACTGTTTCCTGTGTGGCATTTCTAGGCAGAAGCATGTAAATATAGGAAGGAATATCTGAGTAACAAATCAAAAGTAACGCAACTAAAATACATCAGGAGAAAGTGTTTTATATTATCAGATTAGTGCTTCCATGTATAATAGAATGTAATATGAAATGATAACTCTTTGACATATTAAATCCATAGGTCCCAGATAGCCGGTTTCCTTTCCTAGGGGTTCACTTCACACCTAGGATGGACGGCAGTATTTGGCTAGGGCCCAATGCGGTTCTTGCCTTTAAACGAGAAGGCTATAAACCCTTTGACTTCAGTGCCAGAGATGTTATGGATGAAATTATCAAGAGGTAACTTTATTTACATGACAAAAAAATATTTTATATGCTTATATTTTTAATGTGGGAAAATTTATCTTTCTTGATATTCCATTGTGTAAATCCTCATATTTGTGATTGGTATATTGATTTTTTTATTAATCCAGATTAAGAGCTTTGTGGAATAAACATAAGGTTTTAACTACTTCATGAAAATTCTGGGGCACCTGGGTGGCTCAAATGGTTAAGCATCTGCCTTCAGATCAGATCATGATCCCATGATCCCATGATCTCAGGGATCTGGGATCGAGCCTTGTCAGGTTCCCTGCTCAGGGATGAGCCTGCTTCTTCCTTTCCCTCTGCCATTCCCTCCGTTTGTGCTCTCTGGCTCTCGATCTGTCTGTCAAATAAATAAGATCTTTAAAAAAAGAGAAACAGAAAGAAAAAAGAAAATTCTCATGAGCCAGGGTAGTGTCTTGGTCAGAAAGAACAAGACCAAGAGACAAACACATATCTGACAATCCAAATCTTGTTTGGCTAATCTTCTAGTTGATTTTGAAAAAAAAAAAAAAAAAAAAAAAAAAAAGTTTCTTTCAAAATCAGTAGGTGGCTTACTTTGATAAGATCATTTCAAGTCAGTCACCATTATTTTGAAAACCACTGGAGAAATTGCTGATAACAAAGTTGTTTCCTTTCGTGGAAAACTAACAATAAATTGTGTTGACCTAGATGGCAGATTCTTTATTATGGTAAGAAATAACTCAGTGAGGTATTTTGTTTGGTCCTTTTAAGAGTGTTGCACTCTAGAGGTTTTCACATCAAGATCATTAGAAAGCTTATTAAGCTATTCTTGAGTTTTACCCTTCACTGATTCTGAAACAGATTTTAGGATGGGGCTTCCTAGTATGTGTGCTTATGAAAACACATATATATGTACACACAGGCTCCGTAGAGTCCTGCTTGAGGACCTGGAGTATCTTACCTCTGGCTGACTAAAGAAAAGTAGGTACTCCATTTGCTTTATGACTCTGACTTAAAGATCTGTTAACGCCTTTTAGGTGTGATTTTGAAAGCGTGTAACATTTGCATTAGAAAACCTTGATGTTGGCAGATTTTATAGAATTCCAGTTTGAAACCATTCTTAGGAATTTAAATTTGGAAGATATTCCTTTGATGAAGTTTCCTTCTTATATTGACCAAAAGTTGATTTACTTTTAATACATGGTTTTCTTTTCTGATTTTGCCTATATTTTTGTGATGCCACCTACCCAGATCTCATAGTTGTAAAGATGTTTCATAGTAATAAAGAATTCCTTTCTCTCATAAAATTTTTTTTCTTTCAGTGGCTTGATTAAATTGGTGTTCCAGAATTTTTCCTATGGAGTCAATGAAATGTATAAAGCCTGTTTTCTCAGTGCAACAGTGAAGCACCTTCAAAAGTTTATCCCTGAAATTACTACCAGTGATATACTGAGGTAAGGAAAAGCTGTGAGGATTGCAAATGTGGTCATGACCTTGGGAGGTGGTTCTGACTTGGTGATTCATAAGCACACTTGCAGAGTCGGCGTGCCTACTGAATCTTCATGTGCCCTCTCTTTTCCAGCAAGCTGTTGAGTTGTTGCAGTGCAGGCATCTGGCCGTGCTGCATCCTGGCCCTTAGTGCCTGAGCTACGTGCGTTTACAGTTTTCTGACCACCTTACACCATTATACTGAACTGTCTACCACAGTTGTATTGTGATGCCACCTTAACCTTCATGTCTAGCTGTCACTCATGATAAAAACATCTTGCCTGAAATTTTTTAATCTCCCTGGCTACTCACTCTTGTCACTGCAAAGCCTTTTGGTTTTAATTCTGTATAAGATCACTGATCACCATGTTAACTAGGTAAGAAACACAGAAAACATTACATTTTATTTGCTTTTTACAACCTTTTAGACATACTTCTATACGTGACGTCTTCCTTTCTCCCTCTTTTGTTCTTTCTTGGATCCTGCTCCACTCAGGAATTGTAGTTGCAGGCCAGAAGTGGGAAGTAGTGTGGTAACAGCCAGTCTGAGTCCTAGTACTGCAGGGGTGTGTGGCCAAGGAAGAATAACTCAAGAAGGAAGGATAACTTTTTTTCTCAAGGATAAAAGGCTTTCTGGACTTAAGCTGTACATTGTCCTAAATACCACCCAAGCATATTTTCTTTTTCTGTTTGGTGATATTTTAGGGTGTTCACCATTTTCCCTGACCAAGCTATTGTTAGACCTAATCAGCAATGTACTTTGAAGTACTCTCTGTCCGTGAATCCATCCCTCCATGAATCTCTAGGGCACTGAGTATCTTTCTTCTCAGTAACAGCTGCTGAACTTGCCTGGAAAGAGAGCGGTAATCATGTCAGCTGTCTCCCCTAGGGGAGTTGAGCGTCATGGTCTAAATCTGACTCTTAAGGTATCAGTCTCAGACCAGCCTCTTTGAATCCTTAGAAGAACTATTAAAACCCAGCTAATGTTTTTACTCTTATCTCTCTCACTCCTTCTACTCACCTCCTGAAATTGAAGGGATAAAAATATCTAGGCTTTCTTTTCTTTCACTCACCTATAAATAAAGGCTTGTGTGTTTTCAGTGGTCTGCTTTAGCAGTCTTCTTCTGTTTTATATCTGAAAATAGAGTGGTCGAATCTGGTATCTTTTACTGATATTAATATTCCTTAAAAAACACAATAGGTGGGGGTGTCTGGGTAGCTCAATTGGTTAAACATCTGCCTTCAGCTCAGGTCACGATCACAGGGTCCTGGGATCGAGTCCTATATTGTGCTTTCTGCTCAGCAGTGAGTCTGCTTCTCCATCTGCCCCTCCTCCCACTCATTTTCTTAACTCTCTCTCTGTCTCTCAAATAAATAAATAAAATTAAAAAACAAAAACAAAAAGGCCCACAATAGGTGGACGTAGTGAATTCTGTATATGAACAGTTGCAGTGAATTCACTACCCATATTCTATTACCACCCTTTCATAGACATCTGGGGAAAACTCTTTAGACCAGTGGATTTTATGTTGTAGAATTGGGTTTTGGTGAGTATTCCTGTATCTGGATGTAAGCATGTGAATTTCATTTTCCAGATTCATTAGCATGTAGTAGAAAAGGGCACACAGCTCTGTAGACAGGTACATTTAGGGACAAATTCAACCTAATCAGAGGATTTCTCTTTGGAGACAGAAGCTGGACACATTCAGCGATTCCAAATACTCCTTCTCTTGATTCCTGTAGCTATTAAAAGAAGGAAATTATCAGTAGCAAAAAGGAATTTATAGAAAATATGTTTGATATCATTTATATCAGTTTGAACAATACCATATATAGTTTATGGATTATATATATTATGTGAAAATAGTAACAAGCATGGAAGTAATTAGCATCTAATTCGAGAGAGTGGTTACCTCTGGGGAGAGAAGAGTATGGGATCAGTGTTCCATAGGTGGCTTCTGTCTTATCTATGAGCTTTATTTCTTAAGCTGTTTGGTAAAAAAGAAAAAGAGAAAGAAAGAAAAAAATAGGTGTTTATTATGTTATTCTCTGTACCTTGTTATATGCCTGCAATATTAAATAATAATAATGAAATAAGATCAGTTGACTTTCCCACATTTTGAAGCTCAAGTCCTGCCTGTCTTGCAGCTCAATGCAGTAAAACCATAAGTGCTCTATCATTAATTTTGAGGCAGAAGCATATTAAGCAGTTTTAGATAGTCAAAAGAACTGAAGCTACACTTTCAGTAGGATATTTAGGTTAAGAGTGTATCCTTAAATTGCCACTGAAGGGCATCCAGCTTGACTTCCTACTGCTTACCCAGAACTTTTGGGGCAATAATTTACTGATGAACATTGGATTAGAATGTAAAGTTATACTCTGTCAAATACATGTACTAGGTATATAAATTTCTACTTTAAAACAAAATTTTATTTGAGAGCGAGACAGAGAGCACAAGCAGGGGGTGGAGGCAGAGGGAGAGGGAGAAGCAGGCTCCCTGCCAAGCATGGGGCTCGATCCCAGCACCCTGAGACCATGACCTGAGCCAAAAACAGACACTTAACTGAATGAGTCACTCAGGCTCCCCTAGGTATATAAATTTCTCATTGTTAAGTGATAATTTCTCAGGTTCTTAATTTTAGCTCTGAAGTCCTTTCATTTTTTCTGTGATTAATTTTGACATGGTAATCTAACAGTTTTTATCTGTTAGTACTTTAAGAGTGGAAAAGATGAAGACACATATGCCAGGATCCCCTCATTTCATTTTTAAAAAATGAATTATTTGGGGGAATTTTAGAGTAAAATTTCAGGCAAAATGTTTTCATGGTGAGTGATAGTTAAAGACTATATATGTCATTGTGAAAGGCAAAGGTGAAAGCCAAACATTCCTACAATTAAGGTGATCTAGATCAAGGCTTCCCAATCTTGGCACTATTGAAATTTTGGTCCAAATAATTCTTTGTTGTGGGAGATTGTCCAGTTCATTATGGAATGTTTAGCAGTGTCTCTGGACTTTACCTACTAAATGCCAGCACTAGTTACAACCAAAAATGTCTCCAGACATTGCCAAACGTCCTCTAGGGGGCAAAATCTCCCTTGGTTGAGAACAACTAGTCTAGAGAATGTGACAACGCTTGCACTGCAAAATACTCAAGAGTCCGGAGAAAATATAAAAATCCCTTGAAAAACATGTGGTTGTGAATGCCAGAAAAATCAGGTTAAATAGCATAAAATAATATGGCAGAAATCATCAGTGATTACAATAAATGTAAGTATACTTAGTAGTTAAGACAGAAATTGTCATGTTGGATTAAAAAATTTCATCTATGTGCTAGGCAGATTGCTTATTAGAAGGAAGATTAGTAGGGACACCTGGGTGGCTCAGCTGATTGAGTGTCCAGCTCTTGGTTTTGGATCAGGTCATGATCTCAGGAAGTCTTTTTTTTAAAAACAGATTTATTTGTCAGAGAGAGAGAGAGAGTACAAGCAGGAGGAGCAGCAAGCAGAGGGAGAAGCAGGCTCCCCACTGAGCAAGGACCCAGATGAGGGTTAATCCCCGGACCCTAGGATCATGACCTGAGCCAAAGGCAGATATTTAACCAACTGAGCCACCCAAGTGTCCCAATAAATAAAATCTTAGAAAGGAAAAAAAAAAAAAGAAGATGAAAGATGAGTACTAGTCATTTTAGATAAAATACACTTTAAGGCAAAAATTATTAGCAATAAAGAAGATCAATATAAACTTGTTGCATATAATAACAGAGATATGAAATAGAACAAAAGTGGACATAACTGCAATCAGAAATCAACCAATCCACAGTTGTGGTGATTTTGAGACCCATCTGTTGATAGAAGATAGATCAAGCAGGTAAAACATTAGAAGATTTGAATAACACAATTAAAATACTTGATTGAATATGTATAGGACTCCACAACTCCCATTACAGAATGCTTGTGTTATTCAAGCCCTCAGAAAATATATACAAAGGCTCAGAAAGTTCTAATCCTCAAGTCAAGTTCTCAACAAAATTCAGAAACTGGGCATAGAAAAACCATGTTCTCCTGTCAGTCCATTTAGGGTGAGGATTAGTAACAAAAATATCCCTCCTTCATGTTTGGAAATTAAGGTGGAGTAGTTTACTTTCCCCATACAATATGTTCATGTGAACTTCTATTTTTAGATTAACAGTAGATCCCATGGTGAGTTTTATAAAATACTTAATTGTCCTGTTTGGAACTGGTCAAAGATGTCAATTGTAGCCTTTCATAGCTCTTTTCCAGCTCACAGGATAATGCCTGCCACAGAGCAGTAAAGCAATAAAGACAGCACTCTTCAGATGAAGGAATGCCTTTTGTTTCTAGACATATTTAAGGGTTTAGAGTTTACATTCCCATTAAATTTAGCTGTAAATATAGCAAAATACATGGCTACAGATAGCACTAAACTGCTCAATGTAGCTGAATTCACAAATATTAAATACACTAGCTTGTTCTTTCAGCTATTAAAATAAAATTTTAAAGAATTAGCAGTTAAGGAGCACCTGGGTGGCTGAATCAGTTAAGTGTCCAACTTTTGTTACAGCTCAGGTCTTGATCTTAGGATTATGGATTCTGGCCCCACATGGGGCTCCACACTGGGTATAGTGCCTGCTTAAAAAAAAAAAAAAAAAAATAGGGCGCCTGGGTGGCTCAGTGGGTTGGGCCGCTGCCTTCGGCTCAGGTCATGATCTCAGGGTCCTGGGATCGAGTCCCGCATCGGGCTCTCTGCTCAGCAGGGAGTCTGCTTCCCTCTCTCTCTCTGCCTGCCTCTCTGTCTGCTTGTGATCTCTCTCTGTCAAATCAATAAATAAAAAATCTTAAAAAAAAAAAATAGAAGTTGGGGCGCCTGGGTGGCTCAGTCATTAAGCATCTGCCTTCAGCTCAGGTCATGATCCTAGGGTCCTGGGATTGAGTCCCATGTCAGGCTCCCTGCTCAGCAGGAAGGCTGCTTCTCCATCTCCCACTCCCCCTGCTTGTGTTCTCTCTCTTTCTATCAAATAAATAAATAAATCTTAAAAAAAAAATAAGAAGTTAAAAAATAAAGTTTCTAGCCTTATTGAGTACTTAGTATGTACAGGGCACAAATCTAGACATGAGGATAAAGTAGGGGTGGTGTATAAGATTTTGGCCCTTAGGAAATTCGTGGTTTATTTTACCTGAAATTTCAAGTTATAATGCTCATGTCAAGAGGAGGTGTTCTGTTGGGGAATGCCTATATGTAATCATGCCGAGAAAAACCCTGAAGTTGCTTTAAGTGCTGAAGAGGCAACACAAAGAATTTTGTAGTTTAAACATTTCCTGTTAAGTAGTTAACTTTAGTTTGAGCTCAAGAGAGATCCTTAGAAAAACAATATTGCATATTGTTTTTTACACTTTGGATTACACTTTGAACACTTGGGCTGGAGGGGACACTGAGAAGATAATTGGTGTTTGTAAGAGAAGTAAATTAAGTATAGACATATTTGTAATTGCAGTTAATCAGTATTATATTTGCTTAGAAGGGGAAGTCAAGGGAATGTACTAACTAAATCTCTGTAAGAGAGGAAAGTTTTATTTTGATCATTCATCAATGACTGTGTGTCCCCTATGTGTTAGCTTTCTGCCAGATAAAAGGAGCAGGACAAGAAAACTCCCAGAGATGCTCTTAAGAGCAACAGCAGCGTTGTTCAGGAAAAGAGGAGAGAAGTGCTGCTCTCATGAGCTGAGATAAGCTACAAGTACAGAATGTATAAAATGGAGCACATGCTGGCTAATAACACAGTGTGTCAGCTGATCTATGTCCTTACCCAAAGAAATGTTAGCTTCAGTCTGGTTCTTTTTGTGTTCTAAGTGTTGTATCTGATTCTTCCTTGGAAATCCTTACACCCCAAAACCCCCCTGCCCAGGTTCCCTGCAGGCTTCCATAGGGCAGATTATATATCCTTATTATAGAACCTTATACTCTTGTTGTAGTTCTCATTCACCTCTCTACAAAGGAACAGTTATAGCGGTGTAACTTCAGGCAAGTTATTTAATCTGTGCTTCTTTGCTGTTAAACAGAAATGGTATCAGCCTCTTATAGTTGTGAGAATTAGCATTCCTAGTACAGAGAAAGCACTTAGTAAATAATAGTTATTAGTTATTATGATCATTATCTTAATATCATTAGAGGGCAGTGCTCTTATAATGTTCTTTCTGTCTTCCTAAGTACTTATCTTCATTGGCCCAGAATCCCAAATGTTTAATATTTTTGCCTGATTTCTTGAGTCTTTATGGTGTGTTTGAGGCAGCTGTTTTCTTTCTTTCTTTCTTTCTTTCTTTCTTTCTTTCTTTCTTTCTTTCTTTCTTTCTTTTTTTTTTAATTATTATTTTAAGTAACCTCTATGCCTAACATGGGACTTGAACTCACAACCTCAGGATCAAGAGTTGCCTGCTTTTCCAACTTAGCCAGCCAGGCACCCCCTAAGACAGCTATTTTCAAACTCCGTTTTCTGGACAGTTCCAAGGGAGGTAATTTTTTTTGTTGTTTTTAGGTTAAGCAGGATTTATTTTCATTTGTAAGAGAACCCTCTTATAACAGCTTTATTCAATTCTCCTAAAAATGGTGGCATTCTTTTAGAGGCAGCCATTATATAAGTAGAATGGTGGATTCAACCTCAAAATGTAGGCCCTGGTTAGCTTTATTATTCTGCATGTGATCATGATAAAAGATTAGGATGTTCTTCACATTTCCAAGCAAAATCCAATTTAAAAAGCTTGTTCTTAATAGACCTCTAAAAACAGCCATTTGAGACTAAACCAGCAGAACATTACATCACCCCAGTAAAGAATAGGTTTCATTACATGCACCAACAAATGACATGGCTAGCTTCTGCATTCCACTTTTACAGAATTTATTGTATACCTCTTATACCAAACAGCATTTTAAACACTGGCATATAAACTCCCTAATAAGATAAAGCAAAGACAAAAGTGTTTATCAGAAACAAAATACATCATCACTTAATAGTCTTCAAACATTATTGTACTTCAACTTTCATAATTTTGCCAGTGCATTCATGGAACAATCTGCAGACAACTCATTTTAACAGACAACGAACACTTTAAGGGACATGACTGTCCTAACTGTTTATTAGGTAAGAATTTTACAGATATTATTAGCAGTAATGGTGGAGCTGGAGAGTATCACGTCTTGTCCATTCCACACAGCAAGACCCTCTAATAGTGTGCTGGAACTTGTGACCCTTTCTAAGGCCACAGCTCTTGGCTCTGGCGGCCTACAAATATCAGCCCTCACATCTCCCTGTGCTTGTGGTGTGGTGATCCGCTGGGTGTCAGAGTTTCTTCTGATAGCTTTATGGAGTGGATCAGTGAGGATAACCTCAGAGAATTTACACATGGAATTTTCAGCAACCCAGTAAGAAGAATTCAGGACTCGTAAAGCCCCGCAGTAGTGTCTAGCTCGCTCATCTGTAACAGACTGAAGGCCTCAGGCAACCTGCGGCCAGTTAATTCCATGATGGGCAGGCTTGCCTTCGGTCTTACCCTTAGGATCTGGGTATTCGTGGCCACTGCGTTGCACACGAATCCAATATAAGACACAACCTTGCTCAGTCTTGTATAAGGGAGGTACTTTTGGATTCACAAATATTTTTATTCGGATTTCATCTGTCAGTTTTAACTATCTTTAAAAAAAACTAATTTGGGAACTCAAGTGTTACAAAGCAGAACTTTCAGTCATAAGGGCTCTTACCATATTAACATGCTGCCGAGTTAATTCATTTTTTGCTTTTCCTATCATCTCATTCTTTTTTTTTTAAGATTATTTACTTATTTATTTGACAGACAGAGATCACAAGTAGGCAGAGAGGCAGGCAGGGGTTGGGGGTGGGGGGAAGCAGGCTTGCCACAGAGCAGAGAGCCCAACATGGGGCTTGATCCCAGGACCCTGGGACCATGACCTGAGCCGAAGGCAGAGGCTTCAACCCACTGAGCCACCCAGGCGCCCCATCCTATCATCTCATTTAATCGAAGGCTATCCTGATAGGGAAGGATAAACTGTTGAAAATAAAAACAAACTACAAAAAATAACTTGCTGGCATTTGCAGATACTGCTCTCCATCAAATTTAATTTATAATCAAAACAAAATGCAGGGCGCCTGGGTGACTCAGTGGGTTAAGCCTCTGCCTTCAGCTCAGGTCATGATTTCAGGGTCCTGGGATAGAGCCCTGCATCGGGCTCTCTGCTCAGCAGGGAGCCTGCTTTTCCCCCTCTCTCTGCCTGCCTCTCTGCCTCCTTGTGATCTCTCTGTCAAATAAATAAATAAAATCTTTTAAAAAAATGCAAAAATAAATCAAATTCTGTAGTGGATATTTAGGAATGCAACTGACATACATAACTCCTATTTTTATTGTTTTATATTAGAAGAGACTTATTTATTCCCATTGACTGATTTTATAATAAATTCATCTTATAAATCCAAATTAATTCATCAGTTCTAATTGTGGATTTATCCGCTCTAATTGTGGCTACTTTGGGGAAAAACAAATATTTATAAGTAAATATTTGTGTATTCTTTGGTAAGCATTTATTAACACTGTTACATGACAGGCATGTAACATGTAACGTGCTCTAGGCTAAGGATATATTTGACAGGCTACAAACTAATAGCCTTTGGCTAAACACAAACCTATTGGGTTTCTGCGTAATTGTGCATTTAGAAGAATAAAGACTTTATTGATTTAAGAATACTTTGAAACCGCTGTTTTGTAAAGTGTCCTATCTCTTCCAGACAGTTGACTACCACTCTTGGTTTTGCAGAGGTCCAGCTGGAGTAAGAGCCCAAGCTCTGGATAGAGATGGAAATCTGATAGAAGATTTTGTATTTGATGGAGGAGTTGGAGATATTGGAAATCGCATTCTTCATGTGAGAAATGCACCCTCCCCTGCAGCTACTTCTTCTCTTGCAATTTCTGGAATGATTGCAGATGAAGTGCAACAAAGATTTAAATTGTAAATAATGTAAGGAGCTAGGTATGCATTTTAATTTCCATATTCAACAATAAGAATATACTAATTGCATCCTTTAATTTAAGGAAAATGATTTGAAAATCTCCTTTTTAGGTATCCTAACAACTGAATTGTTAGAATGCTGTAACATATAAATAATAATTTTTTAAAGCCCATCCCCTTTCACTTTGTGAATAAAGAAGCAAGGTACAGTTGTATCTGTCCTGAATCCCTTTGTTATTGACTTGTCCTTACCAACCATGATCTAGAGATTTGGCTTTCTAGAATTTCTGGGAATGATGTCACAAAAAATTGTTCCCTTAACTTTTTGGCTTTATGATTTCTAAGCTTTTTATTCTCTGCTAAATAAGAAAATATAGTATATTGTAGGTTGCAAACCTCCTTTAAGTTTTGAAGTCATAGGAAAGCTCACATTATTTGGAGCAACAGTATTTGTATTTGGGATTTAAAATTCTTGATTTAAAGAAAATATATGAAATTTCACACTTTTAAGTAGTTTGAATAAGATTCTATGTAGCTATAATATTTGTAAGAAATAACTTTGCAAAAGAAACATAAAGTCTTTATTATTTCCAGGTTTTTTATAACTTAGTGTGGGATTACCACTAAATCCAAACAACAGTTCACTATGAGTGGTTCTTGCTGACTCTTTATAGTCTTTTGTGGTTGAGAAAAGAGAATTTAGGATTTAGAACTGATAGGTTTTTATGAGAGCAGTTTTAGGATCCTAACACTGAAATATAGAACTCTGTAATTTTAAAAATTATTTACCTCTCTATCTCTGTTTTTCAGTCATACCAAGTTTCTCAAACATTGGCCAAGATCACTAATTATTCATGCCTACTTAGTTTTCAGGGATCCTATGAACTTTTATGAGGATATTTTTTCATTTGGGGGAAATAACCTAACTTTGAGGCATTCACTTTTGTAAACCGCAAAAGTGCCTTACATTCATGTGTACTTCATGAGTATTTCAAATTATGGCCCAGTGCCGGTACTGTATATTGTATATATGTGTGTGGTATCTGTTGAAATGATTCTTGCAGTTCAGAAAGTTGGAAAACAGAAATATAAATGAATTTATGGCCGCCTGTTGATTGGGAAAACTTTTATTACAGAACCATCATGTAGGTGAAACATTTTCATTCATTCCCTCTTATATATGCTCTCTCAGGATTAATTTTCCACTCTTCTTTCTTTCCCGTATCTTTCCAAATCTATGTGATAGATAAGTAAGGATGTGCATTTTGACTGATAGGAAAAACTTCTGTTTTCTTCCTTTTCACTTCAAGCCTCAGTGATTACATTGTTTGAGCTACCTCAACCATTAATTTGAAAGGCTCTATCACCAGCTTATGTTCAAGAAGTAGCACATCCCAGGTATGGACAAGGCAATTATTTGACACTTGGGATGAGCGTTTTGAAAGCATTCAGAAACCACTCACAGAAGAAACCAGCCCTAATGGTTCTTCATAACAACTGATTCCTCGAAGAAATGTGACACACAGGATATTTTTCTGTTCCATTACAAGACTATTAAGAGATGGAAAATTTTACAATTCTCTATTTCATAAACAGTGAGATTGCATATATACTAAGCTGTGAAAGACTGAAGTTACAAAAATAACTATCCTAATTAAAGCAACCCCTATTCCATTTGGGTCTATATTATACCCCCCAAAAATACAAGTGATAAAATTATTGAAAGTGAATGTGTAGGTTATTATGTTTGTAAAACATTTTATATTTATATTAATTGGGTTTGTTGTGTAATACTGATATGCTATTTAAAAGTTTTGTGTACTTCTGAAAGAAGAAGAATGTAAATTAATATTAAAATATTTTAATGAGCCTTAGTATTGTGAACGTAATTTTTAGTTTCATAAAAACTCTGATTCAAGTAAATGTTTGGTGTGTGAAACATGAACTATCATAGTTCTAAATAGCAGCCAATCTTAAAAAAAAAAGAAAAAACTAAAAAAAAATGAAAAAAAAATGAAGTTTATATTTTAAATAAAAAGTAGAGCACTTCCCCACTTACGAAAATGGCTTTCCATTTGGTAATGGTGGCAATATGTGGCTGACCTCAGTGTCATCTTCATACCCCAGAGCACCAGGGAACATTGTTTCCGTTCCATAGCAGAATATGTAAAACACACAATGCTTTGCAGGAGGTGGGGGGGGCAATAAATCAAGTTGGAGTTTCATAAATAGTTTCTCTTAGGAAGACAATCTGGTCTGTTCTGTCTTACCGGGTTGAGTTTCTGGGCATAAGCTTCCCATAAGGGTTATAGGGCAAATGATCTGTCTGAGAGCCTGCTCCAACTTCTTTTCAGCAGGTGGACTGTAACAGGACCAGTGTTAGCTACAACAACAAACCATGAAAGTGAGTGACAATGACATATATTGTTTCCGGTGGCATTGCTTTGGTTTGCTTCTGACTGGCAACACTTGAAGCTTTAAATAAATTGAGGAAGTAGGAGAGAGTAAATGGGAGAAATGTTGAGTAAGTCCTTCTTGAAAATGCCTTTCAGTGGGAGAATATTAGTGGTACGTTATCTCTGCCTTTGAAAATTTGAGATGTGCTTAGATTATTCAAGTTATCTCCCCAAAGCCATTCTAAGTTCTAAAAAGATAAAATTACTATTTATCAAATTATTAATATAACATATTAATTTTAACTCAGATTTATGATCAAGTATTGTATGTGTTTAATACTTCCATTTTTTTTTTTTAATTTAAAAAGATTTTATTTATTTGAGAGAGAGAGCAGGGGGAGGGGCAGTGGGAAAGGGAAAAACAGGCTCCCTGCTGAGCAGAGAGCTTCCTGCTGGTGGAGCTTGATCCCAGGACCCTGGGAATGACCTGAGCCAGAGGCAGACGCTTAACTCACTGAGCCACCCTTGCACCCCCAATACTTACATTTTTTTTTTTTTTAAGATTTTATTTATTTATTTGATAGAGATCAGAAGTAGGCAGAGAGGCAGGCAGAGAGAGAGAGAGGAAGGGAAGCAGGCTCGCTGCTGAGCAGAGAGCCCGATGCGGGGCTCGATCCCAGGACCCTGGGATCATGACCTGAGCCGAAGGCAGAGGCTTAACCCACTGAGCCACCCAGGCGCCCCAATACTTACATTTTTTAAAAAAGATTTTATATTTAAGTAATCTCTACACCAACATGGGACTCAAACTCACAACCTTGAGATCAAGAGTCTCAGCCTCTACTGACAGCCAGGCAGGCACCCCCAATATGTCCATTTTTTTAACACTTTAAGCAAGTGTTTATAATGGGGTTAGAAATTTTTTAAAAAGATTTCTTTGACAGAGAGAGAAGGAGAGCATAAGCAAGGGGAGCAACAGGCAAGGGAGAGGGAGAAGGTGAAGCAGGCTCCCCCCTCAGCAAGGAGCCCCACGTGGGTCTCAATCCCAGGACCCTGGGATCATGACCTGAGCTAAAGGCAGACACCTAACCGACTGAGCCACCCAGGTGTCCCCATGTTCAATATATTTAAGAGACATTTATATTTCCTTTTCTGTGAACTGTTTTTTCATATATTTTATCCATTTTCCCCCTCAAGTTTTGGTCTTACTAATTTGTAGGAACTATTTATTTATTTATTTATTTGAAGTAGGCCCCACATGGAACCCTACACGAGGCTTGAACTCATGATCTGAGATTGAGACCTGAACTGAGATCAAGAGTCATTTTTAACTTTCTGAGTGACCCAGGTGCCCCTGTAGGAACCCTTTTAGATATTAAGGAAACCAAGTATTTAGAAATGAGTTGCAAATATTTTTTTCGATTTGTCACCTGCCTCTTGGCTTACCTTGTGATCTTTTTTCTGTTCATTTTTAAAAATAGGTTTTCAATCTTCTACATTTTATTTCATAGTAGAAAGGTCTTTCGTATTCTGAAGTTACAAATTATTTTATGGTTTTAATTTTTTACATTTAAGTCTTTGACACTTCTGCAGTTCATCCTAGTGTGGAGTGTGGGGTATGGATCCAACATTTTATTCTGGATGGCCCATTTGTCTCGTTGGGATTTTTACGGGTGTCATTCTTGGATTATCCCCCACATGCACGTAGATCACATTTCTGTTTGCCTAGCTTAGAGATCACAACTCAGAAGCCTGTAGAGACTAGGCAGGTTACGTAAAAGGGTGGAGAGTGCCAGGTAGGGAGTATAGCCAACTGGAAATGGGATGGCATACTTTTCTAAAGAGGGCAGCCACTACCCACTGCCTGCTGATTATTCCTTTGCAGGAATGCAGCCGGGCCCAGTGTTGTGAGATTTTTGTCAAGAGAATGGAAATCCATTTTTATATAAAAATCTCTTGATTTTAAAATGTTAACAATTTTAAAATTTAAATATAGATCTAGATAAACAGAATGTGTCTTCAGGCCAGACTTGGCTTAGAGGTGGTTTCCAATATCCTTGGCCAAGAATAAAACTTCCACTAACAACTTCCCTCTATAATACAAGCACAGTCTAGTAGTTTGACAGCCTAGTAGTATACAGCTGGAGTTCTGGAAGAGAAGAGATAGTAAAGACAGTTTGTATAAGCCAAAGTCTTTGCCATCATTGACTGAAAAGTAATTGGAGAAATAAAAGCATTTCACTATCTTTTTATCCCAAGTACATGGGAATGTGGACGTGACTTTATTAGAAAAATTCGTGATTCAGTGAATACTTGGGTTAGAAAAATGAGTTTTCCAGCTCTGTCATTCTGATTTTGCCAAATGACAAATTGGTGTGTGTTTTGGGAAAGGGCAATTGTTGAGTTACTGATGAGAGGTACAGTTGTTTTTTCACCGTGCTCTTCCTTTCCCTTCCTTGCTCCTGGTGGCTGACCCCACTGTGTGCTGAGGGCTTTCCACGTCTCACATCCCTAACTCCTCAAAACATCACTTGATGAAATAGTTAACTACCTCCTATATACCCAACAGCTGTGGAGAGCACACGTCAAGCATCGAGTCCGGCCGAATGCCCCTTTCCCTCCCCATCCTGAACTGCTTCTCATGACTGCAGTAGTGGGGCTCAGAGTGGCACCGAATCAGGATCGTCTTGGGAAGGTCGAGTGAAGGAAGCGTTTGTGTAAAACACAGTCATTTGGGTGGTCTGTCTGGAACAGGTCCCCAGGAAGTCCCCAACACAGTCCAACTCCCAGCGCCTGCCCCCGCGCCTCTGCAACCCAGCGACCCGCCGGCGCCTCTGCCAAGCTCCTCGGCGCGCATGCTCCGTTCGGGGCTTCTCTGGCGACCCAGGATAATGAGCGCCGGGCCCAGGGGGCGGGCCGAGCGGTGACTGCTGGAGCCGGGAGCTGGACTGCGGCCCCGGGGCGCTGTGCGCGGCTGCTACGGGGGCGGGAGCGGCGGCTAGCGCTCTGCGCGCTAGAGTGTGGCTTGCTCTCCCAACGCGCACGCCCGCTCGGTCCCCAGAGCCCTCCAGAGGTGACTCGGGCGGGCCGGGCGGCGTTGCCTGTTGGGAGGGCGGGGATGAGGCAATGAAGAGACAAGCTACCGCCGCCGCTCTCCGCCAGCCGCGGCCGTAGCGGGAGTTGGGGCAAGGGCGAGGTCAGCCGTACCCCGCGCGGTTGCGAACTCAGACAAAGGAGGAGGAGCCCCCCAAGAAGCGGGCCAGCGCCGCCGGGACAGGAGGCCGCCGCCTCGGTCGCAGCTGGGGGGTCGCCCGGACTCTCCGGCCGCCGCGCTTCCTTTGCCTACGCTGCGCGAGAGGCCGCCCGGGCCGAGGAAACCGCCCCCGGAGCCCCCGCCCACCCGCCGGCGCCGCCCCCGAGCCGCCTCGGCTGTAGCTGCGGCCCGGGCGGGAGGTGGCGGCGGCGGCGGCGGCGGCGGCGGCCGGCTAGGCGAGGCGGCCCGCGCCCTGCCTGTCAGGCCACCCGCCCGGCCCGGCTCCGTCCGCGGGCCGCCCCTGATGCGGAGGCGCTGCCGCCGGGGCCATGCAGCAGGCTCCGCAGCCGTACGAGTTCTTCAGCGAAGAGAACAGTCCGAAATGGCGGGGACTGCTGGTCTCGGCCCTGCGGAAGGTCAGTGCCGGTGCCCGGGCGGCCGCTGGGGCCGAGGGAGGTGCCGGGGCGGCCGCGGAGCGTCTGCTGAGCCCGGCGGCTGGCTGGGGGGGGGGGTGGGGGCGGGGGAGTTGGGGGTTGCCTGGCTCCGGCCCCTGCGAGCTTCTAGCACGTCCTCCCAGTGCTCGGGTCCTGCGGGCCGAGCTCTTGCTCAGTGGCTGGGTGTGAGGGGTTCAGAATTGCCTGTTGCATCCAAAAGGACGTTTTCTCAAGTTTTTGCCTGGCCCCGGAAGGAAGGTTTTGTTATGATCATAAAAATGGATTTCATGTTGCAGTCATTTCGTCAGGCAACTTCCGCCGTTGGCCAATTTGTTGTCCTCAGGCTGGATTAGGGCAAGAGAAAGTCTCGCTGGTGTTTACATAGTTTCTAAAACAAAAGTTCATTTCCAGGCCCGGTAATTACCTTTAATCAGGTTCTTTGGGGGTGTTCCCCTAGGCAGTTTGCTTGTCAAGGGTGTCCACTCACGAGGCGGTGCTTTTTTGTAACATGGTTGTGTTTCACGTGTGAAATGTCAGTGGGCCCTAATACTCCTTTTACAATTCTTGAGGGAAATTTAAAGTGCTTCCCTCACTTCCTGCGAAAGGTGTCCTATCCGTTTACAAGAGATTTCGCCTGGAAAATTTGGTGTTTCTTCACTGGGTGCAGTTTAGACCTTGGAATCATTTTAAGGGGGGCAAAAAAGGTGCATCTCATAAAATAACCTGTCAAGTTTGGGTGTATACCCTGGGTGTATCTCTCTTGTAGGTGATGTGATCTCCGTTTGTGAATTTAGGTAATAATCGTACTATCATTTTTATAATAAACCTTTTTGTAAGGTCAAGACAAATTTAAAGACTGCAGGATTAGGCATCGTGCCTGCTGAACATAGGCTTCCATTGCCATTGATGCAGGGGGTTAGTACTGTCTGCATTTTGTGCAAAATAACAATAAATTTTAAATAAAAAAATAAACAGTAATTTGAAAGACTGCACTTGGAAAATAAATCTTCAAATAACAAATTTCTGCAAATGAAGAAGTATATTTTAAAGGTGAGAACATTTTCCTCATGCATTTGGAGTTTCAGATTTTCCATCGTTTTCATAATTCTTACAAGGAGATACTGCCTTCCTTGGGCCAAACACCAAGTCACGTCTTTTTTTGAGAACTTGGTGATGGAGGTAACTAGGGGGCAGTTAGCATTTCACTGGTATACTAGGTGTTGAAGTTAATTGACTTTACTTCCTTGGGCAGCCTGATTCTACAAGGAGGGAAAAAGAACCGCAAGTGTGCCGAGTAGTGATAATGAACTCTGCCTGGAGTTGAAAAGAGGGATATATGCTCAGATAGTTATTGATTCTTTTGTGAGTAATTGCACTCAGCAGAAGGTGAGTGCAGTTATCAGGTAGGCATGTATTTTTGGCAGTGGGATGCAGGTATCTACCTACTGGTCCTTTCTGGTAGCAAATAGCATTTGAGCATGTGTTGCATAATTTATTCCATAGGTAGCTTTGACCCTAATAATCCTGCATGAACAGAGACAGATTTACTTCTTCAGGTTAGGGTGGAAACAAAGCCAGAACAAGTACCTAGTCCATTGCTTTGAGACTGTTAATTTGCCTTTATATGATGTTCTTGTTTACCTGGAGTTCGGGTGTCTTGTAGATCTGTACTGTCTTGTACAGTTCTCATAGATCCTTTGCTTATGGAATAAATACATCTAAGAAAATTTGGTCTTTTGTGGTGAACTCAATTCAAAAAGCAATTTCCATTTAATTCATTAATTTACTATTATTACAGAATCGAGATTATATTCCTATGAAATTTTTTGGAAAATTTTTGGTGTTAATAATAACTGGATTATGTCCAGTTTTGTGGCATTTGGGTATTTGTGGTATTGCAACATGCAGGTTTATGGTGCCTGCTAAGAGTTACTGCTCAGGAGGAACTCAAGGTTCACTCTTCATTGGTAGGATGTGTTACATTCCGGTATGTACCTGCCAGCCATACCTTTGTACAATGAGAAATCCTGCCATTTCAAGGAAGGTTCTGTCTTTACTTAAGAATTTGGCTTGCTTCCTTCCTCCAGCTAACAGATAGTTACAGACTACTAGGATTAGTTGTAGTGGTAGTATTGGTCTACTAGGATTCTTCTCCAGTTGGCTTTTTCTTCATTGAACATGTGGAATACTTAACTTTTAACTTTTTTCTCTTTTTTCCTCTACATTTATCCCTGTGTTTTTTTAATTGAAGTTTAATTGATATTAATATTTATTGAACACATTTTAGGTACCTGGCACCATGCTGGAACTAAGATGAAATAAAGATGAATAAAAGCCATGCCCTTAACTGTTTACCATCTACACTGAACATTCTAAACCTTTTGGTGTGGGTTTATATAAATGAGATAGTTAGCAATTAGGAGCTTAGAGTTATGTAAGTAATATCTGTATGTGTGTGTGTGAAAAGAACAGTATAGTTTAATTGGCTCTATCAGATTCTACTTGGGCATCTTGATGGAACCTCTGAAACTTAAAGTATACTTTTCTGAAAGGTAAAATCACGACTCATGCAAATATATATGAATGTATATCAGTGATTTTGATTCAACTTATTACCTAATAGGGGAACTCATAAGTTAATGTTAAAGCTACTTCATATGAAAATTTTAGGAGGTAGGTATTTATAGACAATTTAATAAAGAAATATTAGGATTGTTGGGTTAGATGCAAAATTAGTTAATATCCTATAGGAACATGAACAGTAAGTTTTGGATTGTATTTTCCACTGATTTGAAATTATTTGCATCTGTACCAGATAAAAATCTCAATGTTAATCTCACAGATTTGTAAAATAGCTCAGTCAATAGACAGTATTCAGAGGTTTGAGCACAGCATTGTACTGAAAGATACCTAGTAATGTCTTTTGCTTATTTTCAAGTTTTGGCTAATTTTTATGAAAATCAGATTACTTGGTGAAATCAACCATTGTTAACCCTGAAACCACAGGGGATTTTTTAAGCCAACATTAAATATTTGTTTCACTACATAAAAACACAAACATTGAAAAATAGATTTATGGAAAAATAATTTTGGAAATAGAAATGTGTTTTTTAACTTTTTGTTTTGTTTTTGTTCTTTAACTTTTTGTTGTTGTTTTTTAACTTTTAAAACTACGGGTATAGCATTTAAATACATAAAGAACTACAAAGGGTCAAGCTGAGGGAAATAACATTACTAATGGATAATACATGGATTGTTAACATTACTGCTGAATTATGTATCTTCCCTAAAAGACCCAGAAACATAAATGCCCTCACCACTACTCCCCAAGAACGCTGAAGCTATCATATTACTCGGGAGAAAAAAGAGTGTGGGATATACTTGTAAATGCAACTTATTACCTGTGTCTTTGAAATGCCTTTGGTACTTTGGTATGCGCTATTGATTTTATGCTGAAAAAATCAGTGTTAGCATTCTACGTATGGAAGACATGCCTTTAAATAATTTTATTAGACGTTTTTCGTCTGTGTTGTTTCCCTTGTAGATGCCTTTTCTTTTGGGTGTTCTTCACCACGCTAAATGTGGAAAAGAAAATGTCTGTTGCCTTTCTCTCTGTAGTTAAAAGTGTCATAGAGAGTTAGATAGAAGTGGATTGTTCCTGACTTTAATTCAGGTTAAATATGAACTCCTCACCCCAAACATTACTGTTTGCTCTTAGGTATCTGTCTAAAATATAAGAGATACGAGACAATGTCTAGTTAATTAAATAGCAGTCTATGGCAAGGAAGAAAAAGGTAGGAGGTTTTGGTTTAGAAATGCTTTTGTGAACGCTGAAAGATTCTGGTGTTTCTGCCTTTGTTACTCTCTCTCGGAGCCATTTTAGAAGACTGCTCTGTATCTTTCTCAGGCCTACAAGAAAAGTATAGGGAGCTTTGAGAAAATAAAATTGGTGTCACTGACATAAGAGGGAAACGGAGGGCTTCTCTAGGGAGGTAACGTTTGTGCTGAGTTCTGGAGGATATATTCAAATATTTATTGAGTGCCTCAGGGGTGTCCTGTACTACTGTTGATACTGAGGTTGTGTAGTAAGGCCTCTGTTCTCTTAAAGCTTCCAATCTAAATGTCTGTGTGGGAGAGGCCTGAGAAGGGCAGACAATAAAGAACAATTATCTGCAAGATCAGTAGGAATTAACAGGACAAAGAAAGTGGGCAGAAAGGATTTGAGGTTGAGGGAAAGGTAGAAAGGTGAATTGTTTTAAAGAACTAAGACCAAGTGAGAAGAAAAAGCTGGTTGGTATTTGAGAGTAGGAGCCCTGTAGTGTTATTTATGTAACAAAATAATTAGATTAACTTGATCAAAATTGCTTTTTTAAAATATCACTCCAGCTGAAAGCTAGAAATGAATAGGATATCCTATGATTTTTTTGTGACGTCAGGCCTGTTCTGGATTTCCTAAAGCCACTGATTAAAACAGTAGAACTCCAGGGAGTCACTTGGAATTATTCCAAACTAATAATGACCCAAACTCTGACCCAAGGGGTTCAGCCAGAACTGGATGAGCATTAGGAATGCATTTTAACTTGCTGCATTTAGCTCCCTGTCAGCTATGATTTAGTAACTGTCCCCTATTTTCAGTTTAATTTTGGTATGGTATATATGGAGCAATAATATTCCATTAAAGTGTTTTATGCTGACTATGCAAAGCATTACCTGTGTTACCACTTGACATAAATCAAGTGTATGTCTTTTATATTAACCATGGCCTCTCTTTCAGGGGAACAGTAGTTTGATTATATTGTCTGTTAGCCTGCATGTTTGAATCAGGAAGGAATTTTAATGGAGCTAATGGATTTAGCATTAATCTCATGTAGTCACGTTAAAAATTAACAACCTAAAACTCTTATCTTCTTTTACGTGAGAACATATGATAGTAGAAAGCCTTCATTTTAATGTGTAGAAATGAAGCAACACAAAATAACATCAAGATCTAGATGTGAGCACTAGTATTGTCTCTTGCAAATAAAGATTTCATTCTCCCTGTTTTCTTCTTTAAATCACTTTGTAAACTCAAACATTGTCTCTTACTTACATAGCACTTTCTAATTCTTTCTTAACCTACCCATTAGCTGCATTTGGCAGTCGAACTCCTCCTCTTTCTTGAAATCCTTTCCTTGTTTGGCTTCCAGGACACCAACCTCTGCAGGTTTTCTCCCTCTGGCTATTACTTTTCAGTCCTCTCCTTTGTCGAGTCCTCCTCCTCTTCCCAAACTACATTATCTTGCCCTCCTCATTGCTTAGTTTTTGGACTTGTGTTTTTATTTACAGTAATTTGTAGATCCCATCCAGCCTCATGGCTTCGCATGTCATCTATATCTGATGATTTCCATAATTTTATTTCTGGCTCAGAACTCTCTCCTGAGGTTGGGTAATCAACTCCTTTCTTGATACTTCCACATCTCAACCAATGCTGAGCTCCTTCTCTTCCCCCCCAAAACCTGCTGCTTTTGTAGTGTGTCCTTTATCAGTAAATGGCCAGCTTCTGCATCCTTCTAGTTGCTCCAGATAAAAATCTGGAGTTATTCTTGAATCCTGCCTTTCCTAATTTGTGTAATCTGTCAGCAAATTGTTTAGCTCTACTTTAAAAACTGTAGCTATCTATACTCAACCACCATTTCATACTCTTCCACTTCTACCACCTGGGACCAAGCCATCACCAATCTCCTGGAATGTTAAAATAGCCTGTAACTGGTCTCTCTTCTGCCCTTGCCCTGCTCAGTCTTTTCTCAACGTGGCAGAGATAAGTGAAATCTTGTCATTCCATTGTTCAGAACTCTTATTGCTTCTCAGAATAAAAGTCTAATAAGTCCTCTCAATGGGTTACTACACTTTGATGCTGTCTATTGCCTTTACATCTCTGACTTCATATACTTCTCTCCCTTTTTTGCTCTGTTCCTTCCCTATAGTGGCTTCCTTGTACTCACAGACACATTCTAATGTGTAGACATATTCTAATCTCAGAGCTTTTGTACTTGCTGTTTCTTCTGCCTATAACAACCTTCCTGCAGATTAAAAACATGACTGGTCCTCGTACCTTCTTTAAGTCTTCAGAAAAACATCATCTTGAAGAAGACTCCTCTTGGAGCCTATTTAAAACCACTATATCCCCTGCTTCCTGGGCATTCCTCTGTAGATGTTCACAACATAACCCAATCCAAGCTTATTATCATTGTCCAAAACCTCTAGTGTAAGTGATAACACTCAGTTTTCAAGGCAGAAACCTGATCATCCATCACCCTTCCCTTCCTTCTCACAGCAGGTTCAAATCTCATCAACATTGAGTCTTGATTCTTTCTCCTAAATTAGAGCTTTGTTGTTGTTGTTGGTTTTTTTTTTTTAGTTTTTTGGTTTTTTTTTTGCTATGTGTCCCAAAATAAGTTTCTAATTGTTAAAATTGTTCAAGTTCAAATAGTTGCAGAAGGTATAATTTTGTATGTGTTCTAAATACTGATGTTTTATTTATTTATTTTTTTTAAAGATTTTATTTATTTGACAGAGAGAGAGATCACAAGTAGAGAGAGAGAGGAGGAAGCAGGCTCCCTGCCTAGCAGAGAGCCCGATGTGGGACTCGATCCCAGGACCCCGAGATCATGACCCGAGCTGAAGGCAGAGGCTTAACCCACTGAGCCACCCAGGCAGCCCCTAAATACTGATGTTTTAAAATAAAATAGTTCTATCAGTCTTTTATTTTTATTTTTTTTAAAGATTTTATTTATTTGAGAGAGAGACAGTGAGAGAGAGAACAAGAAGGGGGAGGGTCCGAGGGAGAAGCAGACTCCCTGATGAGCAGAGAACCCAACTCAGGGCTGGATCAATGGTGGGGGCGCCTGGGTGGCTCAGTTGGTTAAGTGTATTTTACCATATATGTTATTTAAACATATTTTCATTGAATTCTTGGAGCTGTATATCTAGTTCATTGTATTCATTTTCTGTTGCTGTTTAACAAACTATTACAAGCTTAGGGGCTTAGTACAACATAAATTTATTGTCTCACAATTTCTGTAAATTAAAAGTCTAGGCACAGTTTAGCTGGGTTCTCTACGTAGGGTCTTAGTCAAGGTTATATCTGGGGTTGCAGTCTCATCTGAGGCTTGGGGTCCTCTTCCAGACTCATGTAGTTATTAGCAGAATTCATTTCCTTACAGATGTAGGTCTGAGACCCTCAGTTCCTAGAAGGCTGCTGCCATTCCTTGCCACGTGACCTTCCCTATAATATGTCAGTTTGCTTTTTCAAGGCCAACAGGAATGCATCTGCAGCTGTTTCTTATTTCATACTTCTAGATCTACTTTTAAAGGACTTACCTAATTTGGGTCAGGCCTACCTAGGATGATAATCTTTCTGTTAACACCAAGTCAACTGATTAGGGACCTTTGTCACTTTTGCCTTAGATGGTAACTTGATCATAGGAGTGATATCCCATCATATTCACAATTCCTGCCCACACTCAAGAGGAGTACACAGAGCATGTACATCAAGGGGTAGGAATCCTAGGGGCCACTTCAGAATTCTGCCTCCAACACTCATTAATTTAATGTAAAATATCCACCACATAACTAAATTGGTAAAGTTAGTTTTAATTGTCAAGCCAACCAGCCTCATCATATTTATCTTATTTGAGACAAAGTCAAATGAATGTGTTAATACATGTCACATGCCAGCCATCTCACTTCTGAATTCTAATTGTAAGATAGAAAAATAGTTAAGGTGTGAAAACTTGCTTTGAATTTTTTCTCTTGAGTGAAGTAAGGTATTGTTGCCTTTTAGTATTTCTTCTTCTTTTTTTAATGGTTTTATTTATTTGAGAGAGAGAGAGATCATGAACAGCGTGGAAGGGGTAGAGGCAGAAGCAGACTCTCCGCTGAGCAGGGAGCCTGATACAGGACTCATCCCAGGACCCTGGGATCATGACCAAAGCTGAAGACAGATGCTTAACCAACTGAGCCATCCAGGCGATCCTGTAGCAGATGTTCTTTAAGAAAGAGTACATGTGGTAGTTTTGGTAGTATGCTGAAGGAAGTGGGTACTTAGCCCAGGGAGCCTTAAACTTTGAATAAAGCATATTTAGATTAGTGATCTTTTCCTAGTTCACAGGGGGAAAAAGCCAATATTAATTTTTTTCAATTTCAATTTTATTTTTCACTCATAAGTTTTTCTTAAGTCTGTGATGTGGTGACTGCTGCTGTTTGCTTACTAATGAGTAATGGAAGAAAGTAAAACAATTGAACAAGAGATAGAGAGGTTTTACAGGAAAAGGAGTTATGATATTTTTTGTTTTCTCTTACAGATATGTGCTTGTAGTTTTCACCTTTATAGTCATTTTTACTAATATTACTTCTGCTTTCTGTGGTGTAATATTAGTCTATTAATATTTTCATATTCTGCTAGGAGCACTGTGACTTCCAAATGCTTTGCCATTGGAACAAGTTGGAAACCATTGATTTAGCCTGCACTTTCTTGGCTTTACAGGCTAATGGCCTGCCTGTATGGGAATGCACTTACAGATCATGTGCCATTTCATTCCACTAGAAGAAAATTTTAATGACAAAAATTTTAGCCTCCATTAATAGTCTTCTCTACATGTTTTGATTATTTTATGGTAAACCCTTGTATAATATTAAGCTAAGTAGAGTGAGATTCTTTTTTTTTCTTTTTAATATTTTATTTATTTATTTGTCAGAGAGATAGTGAGAGAGGGAACACAAACTGGGGGAGTGGGAGAGTTAGAAGCAGGCCTCCTGCTGAGCAGGGAGCCTGATGCAAGACTAGCTATATCCCAGGACCCTGGGATCATGACCTGAGCCCAAGGCAGAGGCTTTAACCCACTGAGCCACCCAGGTGCCTCTTAAAGTAATACAGTTTGATAAGTTTTTATGTGTGTATATTTCAGTGAATCCATCACAATTAAAATATTGAATATATCCTTCAGCACATAATTTTCTCTTGACTCTGACTCTTTAATTCTCCCTCCCCATTTCTTGTACCGAAGCAATTATTGATCTGCTTTTCATTTCTATAGATTGCATTTTCTAGAGTTTTGTATTAATGGAATCATACAATATATACTCTTTTTATTTTTCTGGCTTCTTTGACTCAGCATAATTATTTTGCAATTCCTCCATTTTGTTTCATATATTAATAGTTCACTCCTTTTTATTGTTTGATAGTATTCTATTGTGTGGATATTACCATACCATTATTTATCTCTTTATTAATGTACGTTTGATTTTCATATCTTGGCTATTACAAATAACACTGCTGTGAATATTTGTGTACAAGTCTTTTTATGGACATACATTTCCTTTTTTCTTGGGTAATTATCAAAGAGTCGCTGGATCAGATAGGAGGTGAATGTTTATGGATTTAATTTGCTTTTCCCCATTGATTAATAATGTTGAGCATTTTTCGTGCTATTTACTGTGCATGTATTTTCTTTGGTGAAGTGTTTGTTCAAGTCTTTTGCCCATTTTTATTGAGTTGTTTGTTTTGAATTGTTAAGTTTTGAAAATTCTGTATATATCTCAATACAAATCCTTTATCAGATATATGTTCTACGGAGATTTTCTTCTGGTTTATGGCTGCTTTTTTCATTTTCTTTCTTTTTTTTAAAATTAAGATAATGTTAATTTAATGTAATTAACATTTAAATGTAAAGTTTAATATTTTTATTTGTGTTTATACATGGATCTATATATAATATCACGACTATTCTTTTTTATAGTATGTATAAGGAAATACCTTCTGGCAATTTGAAAATATGGTGTAACTAAAATACAGGTCTGACTTGTTAATCTACTTTTAAAGACTGAAAATTATTTTAATTGCTCTTTTTCTGAGTAGTCTTTCAGAAAACTATGATGGGTAAGTTCTGGTGTGGTAATTTTGTTTACTGTCTCATAGGGTGCTGAGATAGTAAACACTGCAACCACAAAGTATGGTTATCTTTATCAACTTGTTGTCCTATTAGTATTTATGTGTGGGATTTTAACATTATATATATATATTTTATGACTTCATATTTGCAGTTACTTTAAGAAGTTTGGCATAAGAAATTTTGATGCTCAATGTTAAAGTTGCTTTGCAGGTTACTTACCAAAATCATAATCACAGAAAAAAAATCCATCCCAGTTAGACATTATCTTAATTCTCATGCACAATCACTTTCACTGAGTAGGGCACTTGGCTTTTATGGAGGATGTTTTAAGAAATAGCCTTATGAATGCCCTTGCTAAACTTCAATGTAAATGCTTTTCTTTTTATTAAAAAAGAAGCCTCTTAATTCTATTGATCTAATAGAAATATATGGTAAGATGTAATTATGTTTCTTTTTGTCATGTTAAAGAAGTGTAAGATGTAAGAGAAAATATTTACTTCCCCCAAATCTTGAATTTGTAAAGAAATATTATAAAGCCTGGCTTTTTGGTATTGGTCCTTTATAAATATCTAACTCCTTTACTTAAACTCTTCTTTCCCAAAGTCCTTAAAAAGGTAGTATTTGTTATCTCTAGTTTTATGTATCCTTTTTCCGCACTTCCCTAGTTCATATTATGTTTCTTTATAAGTTAGTGTATTTTATCAAAATTATTCCTGCAAATAAAAAGATAACTAACTTTATGAGGTTTATAAGAAAAATAGCAGTACCTCCTCCCAGTCACAAAATTTTCTGCTTTCCAGAAACAGTCACTTATAACTTTCCAAAGTGATTCATTCACTTGTGTTGTGAAAAAAATTGCTGTTTCTTGGTTTTTCTTTTTGGCCATTATCTGTTAATGGAAGGTAAGGATTTAAAAAAAAATTTTTTTTTTAAGATTTTATTTATTTTGGAGAGCATGCACAAGCAGGAGGAGGGACAGACAGAGAGACAGAGAATCTCAAGCAGACTCCACACTGAGTGTGGAGCCCAAGGAGGGCTCGATCTCACAACCCTGAGAAAATGACCTGGGCTGAAATCCATTGTCAGTGCTTAACTGACTGAGCTACCCAGGCACCCTAATATTCTTTAATACACATTATATTTCCTCCTTCCCACCATACACACCTTATCATACATACATACTTCCTGCCTCACACCCCATGCCATGGTTATATGTTAGGTTTTTTTGGATTAGTATTCAAAGTTTACAGTATTATGACTGTAAATGTTGTTACATATACACCACTTTTTCTTTCCTACTTAACCTTTTACTTTTACTGGAATTAGTAATAGTCTTGTTCTCTTGTGTAGTTTTCTATGTTCCTACTAATTCAAGCTTAAACTCTCTATCAGTTGTCTAAATATCCTCTTAAGATTCTTAGATTCATCAGATGCTCTTATCAATTTAATCTTTTTTGAGGTTTTTATTTATTTTACTAATCTCTACACCCAGTGTGGAGTTCTAACTCATGACCCTGGTGAGATCAAGAGTCACATCCTTGGGGTGCATGAGATCAGGGTTGTGAGATCAAGCCCTCATGTGGGCTTAAATTCTCTCTCCCTCTCCCTCTGCCCCTCCTCATGCTCTCCTGTTCTCTCTAAAGTAAATAAATAAATCTTTAAAAAAAAGAAAAAAAGAGTCACAAATTCTTCGACTGAGCCATTTCATCTTCTTGAGACAGTTTCTCCCAGAGTCTTCTGATCTTCTGTAGTCTGGACTGGTGACCTTATGCCTGTTGTACATCTCTCATAATTTCCCTTCACTTTATCCTGGATACTCCTTTAGCCTTTTTTCTGTATTGATTCCTTCATTTCTTGTATACCATATTTTTCTCTTGATTTATACTCTTGTTTTTACTGTGGTACAAACTATAAAAGCTTAATGAGAAAGGGTGCATGGGAGATAAAAACTTTTGACCTGTTATGTCTAAGCATGTCTTCATTTTACCATGACATTTGATTGATAGTTTGTTAGGATCTTATTCTAAGTTGGAAATCTGTCTTCTAGCTTCTAGTGTTAAGGTTGAAGTCTGGAACTAATCTAATACATGTTGTATACGACCCGCTTCTTCCCTTCACCCTAACCTTGTAGGATATTCTTTTTGTATCCAGGAATCTGACGTTTTAATTTCATTTATTAGCTGGGGACTAGCAGGGCCCTTTTGACTTATTTTATTGTGATTTTATCCTTCCATTTTCTGTTTGCTAGGTGATTCTCCAACTTTTTTAACTTATTTATGGTGAAGTAGTAAAGCAATCAAAAATGCATAAAATATAAACACACAATTTAAGGAATATAGCATTTTTCTCAATAGAAATCTCCAGAAGGTAACCATTTTTATGGTAATCCCTGCCTTGCTTTTTCTTTTATAGTTTTACCATTTAAACATGTCTCCCTAGGGGCGCCTGGGTGGCTCAGTGGGTTAAGGCTCTGCCTTTGCCTCAGGTCTTGGTCTCAGGGTCCTGGGATCGAGCCCCACATTGGGCTCTCTGTTCAGTAGGGAGCCTGCTTCCCTTCCTCTCTCTCTGCCTGCCTCTCTGCCTACTTGTGATCTCTGTCTGTCAAATAAATAAAATCTTAAAAAAAAATAAACATGTGTCCCTAAATTTTATAGCTTAATTTTGTTTGATCTTGAAGCAGAATTCCTTTGTTTTTTTTAAAGATTTTATTTATTTGACAGAGAGAGAGATCACAAGTAGGCAGAGAGGCAGGCAGAGAGGGGGAAGCCGGCTCCCTCCTGAGCAGAGAGCCGGACGCAGGGCTTGATCCCGGGATCCCGGGACCACGACCCGAGCGGAAGGCAGAGGCTCAACCCACTGAGCCACCCAGGCGCCCCGAAGCAGAATTCCTTTGTATGTATCCTTGTCTGGCTTCTTTCTGCCAGTATTCTTTCGAAGATACAGCCACATTTTATGTCGCTATAGTTACTCATTTTTCTTCCAATATTCCATTGTATGAATATGCTACAATTTATTCCACTCTGAGTAGATATTTGAGTTTCTAGTTGGGAGGTATCACTAATAATGTTACTTGGGAACCTTTGCATACATGTCTTTTAGGAAACCCGTGTGCTTATTTCTCTAGAACAATACTGTCCAACAGAAATATAATGTAAGTCACATACGTGATTTTAAATTTCCTTATAGGCACATTAAAAAAGTAAAAAGAAACTTGTGAAATTGAGTTTAATAATGTATTTTATTTGACCTAATCATTTTAGCATATAATGCATATAAACATTGAAATATTTGACATACCTTGTTTATACTAAATCTTTGATATCTGGCATATATTTTATACTTAAAGTCCATTTTATTCCAGTAGAGCTACATTTTAGGTGCTCAGTAGCCATATGTGGCTAATGTCCGCTCTGTTGGACTACATAGCTCTAAACACACATGTATATCTCCAGCAGTAGAATTGCTGGGTCATAGGGTATGCATATATATATTTTTTTAAGTTTTTGATTTTTTAAATTGAAGTATAACTGACATAATAGTGTTATCTTAGGTTTAGGTATATATATATATGCTTTATGACGTGATCTCCACAATAGGTTAGTTGCCATCTGTTAACATACAAAATTTTCACAGTGTTATTGATTATAGGGTACTGCACTTGAGTAGATAATGGCAAAGTTTTTTTAAAGTGATTGAGCCAAAAAAAAATAAAATTATTGAGCCATTTTGCACTCTAGTGGCAGTGTGTTGAGAGTTTCCTTGTCCTACATAATCACTAACACTTAGTATTTTCAGGCTTTTTAGTTTTGTTCTCTGATGAATGGGTAATAGTTTTCATTGTGGTTTAATTTGCATGTCTCTCATTACCAAAGAGCTAGAGCTCTTATACGCCATTTGAATTTCTTTTGCGAAGTGCTGATTTGGTTTTTTTCTATAGGGATTTTTTTTTTTCTTTTTTAAGCAGGCTTGTTGCCCAACATAGGCCTTGAACTCACAACTCTGAGATCAAGAGTTACATGCTCTATTGATTGAGCCAGCCAGGTGCCCCTGTATTGGGATTTTTTTTTTTTTAAGATTTTATTTATTCATTTGACAGACAGAGATCACAAGTAGGCAGAGAGGCAGGCAGAGAGAGAGGGAGAAGCAGGCTCCCCGCTGAGCAGAGAGCCGGATGCGGGGCCTGATCCCAGGACCTTGAGATCATGACCTAAGCCGAAGGCAGTGGCTTAACCCACTGAGCCACCCAGGTGCCCCTGTATTGGGATTTTTATCATTTTTTTCCTGCTGAACTCCAAGTTCTGGATACGAGCCCTTGTGTTTTGTGTCACATATATCTTCTCCATTGCATACTTGTCTTTTCACTTTCTTAAAGGTCTTGATGAACATTAAGTTTTAATTTTTAATTTGAAGTTATATTTATCAGGCCTTTCCTTTATGGATAGTAATTTTTGTGTCTTGTTTAGGAAATCCTTTCCTATCCTGAGGTCGTGAAGATAATATCTTGTTTTATAGTACCAGTTTATTAGGTCTTTATGTAATAGTTCTAAAATATCCAGCTAGAATTGTTGTTTGTGTAGAGTATGAATCGGAGTTGAGTTTCATTCTTTTCTGTATGGGTATCCAGTTGTTCACTATTTATATGCTTCCCCACCTTCCCATGACCCCACCCTCATACCCTGTAATACTACTTTGTTGTAAATCAAGGGTCTGTATATTTATGGGCTTGTTTCTGGACTCTTTTCTCTTCCATTCATCTGTTTGTCTGTCATTATAACAATATCACATTCTTACTGTAGCTTTGTAATAGATGTAATAGCTTTGTAATAGCTTTGTAATAACGATTACAGCAAGTACTTCTACTTCTTGGAATAACTGCCTGATTTTCTTAGCCTTTTGCATTTCCATATAAGTTTTAAAATTATCTTGTCAATTTCAGCAGACAGACTTTTTGGTTTTGACTATGATTTTAATTAAGTCTGTGGACCAGTTTGAGAATTGATATATTTGCAGTATTAAATATGTACTTCTTTTGTTAAGATGTATTCTGAAGTACATGATACATTTTTTATTCCATTGTAAATGATACTATTTAAGATTTTTGTTTTTCATCTTTTTGTGTTCCACGGAAATAAAATTTTATTTTTTATGAATTAAAATAATTTGGGGTGCCTGGACATATTGGTTATGTGGCTGATTCTTGATTTTAGCTCAGGTCATGATCTCAGGGTTGTGGAATTAAGTCCTGCCTCACCCATGTTCAACACTGTCTGCTTGACATTCTGTCTCTTCCTCTCCCTCTGCCCTTCCCCCTGCTCGTGCATTCTCTCTCTCTCAAATAAACACATAAAATCTTTTAAAAAAATAATTTATCTGTATAATATTTTGATTTTTCTTCATGCTGTATTAGTTTGGGGTCTCCAAAGAAACAGAAACACACACACACACACACACACACACTCTCTCTCTCTTTCTCTCTCTCTCTTTCTCTCCTTTCCCTCTCTTCTGTCTCTCTCTAATAAAGGTAGGCGAGTCCAAAATCTGCAGTCAGTAAGTCGAAGACTCAGGGGAGCTGGTGGTATAGTCCTAGTCCAAGTCCTAGTTCAAGGCAGAAGACCATAATCCTGGCTCAAAGACTGGCAGAGAGAAAGAATTCTTTCTTACTCAGCCTTTCAGACAGGTCCACTCACACTGGGGAGGGCAGTCTGCTTTACTCAGTCTACCAATTCAGATGTTAATTTTACCCAGAAACCTTCATAGACCCACTCAGAAATAATGTTTAACCAAATGTCTCAGCCCCCTGTGGCCCGGACTAATTGACACATAGAATTAACTGCTGTAGTGGGCAGTCAAATCATCTGTAAATCTCTTCCTTTCTAATTCTTACACTTTTATTTCTTTTTCTTGCTGGACTGCACTATCCAAGACCTCCAGTACAATATAGAATAGAGATGATAGAGCGAGTATCCTTACCTTTTTCCTGATATCAAAAAGAAAGCTTTTAGTATTTCACCATTGACTATGATATTTATTGTAGTTTTGTTATAGATATCCTTTTACTAAATTAACTGGGAGATTTTATTACGAATGAATGTTGAGTTTTTTAGATGTTCCCTAAATCATTGATATTATCATAATTACTTTTCTTTTTTAATCTCTTAGCATGGTGAATTATTTTTGCTTGATTATCTGACATTAAATCAACTTTACATTCCTGGGATAAATCCACTTGGTTGGTCACATTTTTTTTTAAATATGTATTATGGAATTTAGTTAATATTTTACTTAGGCTTTTATTTCTAAGCTGATGACCAAAAATGGCTTATAATTTTCATCTTTTTTTTTTTTGAGTTTTTATATCAAGCCTAGCCTCACAATAAGTTGGGAAGTCCGTTTTGTTCTTTCTTTTTGTCTATTTTGTTGTTCTTCTAGTTTCTTTCTTAATGTTTAAGTTTGTTGGTGACGCCATCTAGACCTATATAATGAACAAGTCTCAACAAGTTAAAAAGATTGAACTCCTAGAAAGTATGTTTTCTGATCACAATGCAGTTATTCTAGAAATTGGTAAAAAGGAGAACTTAAAAAAATACCATAGGTTCAGAAATTAAGAAATATACTTCTAAATTCTAAATGTCAAAGAGGAAGCCATAATGGAAATTAGAAGCTATTTTAAACTGCATAATTTAAAAAATATTCTGTATTAAAGTCTGTAGGTTTTTGTTTTGTTTTTGGTTTTTACAAAAGTCGGTCTTAGACTACTTAAGTTTTCTGTTCGTTTCTGCTCTGTGGGTTAAAGAAAGTTTACAGAGATCAACAATTAAGAAGTGGGTTTTCCCCCACTTTTTGTGTTTTATGTCTGTATTTGAATAACTATTCCAGTAAAATGTTAATAATTATAAATAAGATTCTCTGAGGGTTTTTTGTTTTTTTTTTAAAAGATTTTATTTATTTGGGGCACCTGGGTGGCTCAGTGGGTTAAGCCTCTGCCTTCGGCTCAGGTCATGATCTCAGGGTCCTGATATCACGCCCTGCAGCAGGCTTTCTGCTCAGCAGGGAGCCTGCTTTCCCACCTCTCTCTGCCTGCTTCTCTGCCTATTTGTGATCTCTCTCTGTCAAATAAATAAATAAAATCTTAAAAAAAAAGATTTTATTTATTTGATGGAAAGAAAGCGAGAGAGGGAACACAAGTAAGCAGAGTGGAAGAGGGAGAAGCAGGCTTCCTGCAGCACAGGGAGCCCATGCAGGGCTCGATCCCAGGACCCCAGGATCATGACCTGAGCCTAGGCCAGCTGCTTAATGATGAGCCACCCAGGTGCCCCATGATTCTCTGACTTTGTTATAAATATTTTTGCCTGTACTTAAACTGAGAACTTTTTTTTTTAAAGGTTCAAGAGCAAGTACATCCCACTCTCTCAGCTAATGAAGAATCTCTCTATTATATTGAAGAGCTGATTTTTCAGCTGCTTAATAAATTATGCATGGCTCAACCAAGGACTGTTCAAGATGTGGAGGTAAAAAACTATTTTGATATTTCAAATATCACTGAACCATTGTACAGATTTTTAAATTAAATCTTTATCATTCTAAATCATTATGGAAACTGAAACCATTGAAATCATATGTGGAATATGTGCTGAGTTTATTTTCAACAAAGATACCAAGGCAAATCAATGGGGAAAAGAAAGTGTTTCAGCAAAAAAAGTGCTAAAATAACTGGATAAATTTATGAGGGAAAAACCCTTGAAATCTATTTCATATAAAAATTAATTCAAGATGGATTATGGTCTTAAGCATAAAAGCTGAAACTATAAAGTTTTAGAAGAGAATGCAGAGAATATCTTCTTAACCTGGGGTTAACCAAATATTTTTTTTACAGAGGACTCAAAACACAGTAAGTGTTAAAGAATAAAATTAACAAGAAAATGGAAAAGGTGTAAGTGACAAACCAGGAGAAATGTTTGTGATATATATTCCTTATATAGGATTTGTATCCAAAATGTTAATTCCTACAAGTCAATAATAAAAAGACACCTTCCTCCCCCAAATGGGCAAAAGTCTTGAACAGACACTTCAAAAAAAGAAGATATGATATTGAGCAATAAGCACATAAAAAGTGCTCAAGCTCTTTTTTTTTTTTAAAGTAATCTCTACACCCAGTATGGGGCTCAAACTCACAACCCAAGATCAAGAATTGCATACTCCACTGACTAAGCCAGCCAGGTGCCTTTCAAGCTCTTAAGTCACAGGGAAATAGAAATTAAAACCGTGTTGAGGTACCATTTCACGCTGCTTTCAAGGGACAAAATTAAAGACTAATAACACCAGATACAATGTAGCATGACTAGAGCACTTACACATTGCTAGTGGGAGTATAAAATGGTATAACCACTTTAGAATATTCTTTGGCAGTTTCTTATAAAGTTAAATATACGGTATATCTACCCTATACCCAGCAGTTTTACTCCTAAATATTTCACCTAGAGAAATGAAAATATGTGTTCAGAATGTGACTTATGTATGAATGTCCAAGCAGTTTTATTCATAATAACCAAAAATTGGAAACCATTCAAATTTCTATCAACAAGAAAATGAATAAACAGATTGTGGTTGATTTACAAAATGGAACACTACTCAGTAATAAAATGAAAGAATGAACTATTGATATGTGCGATAACATGGCTATAAGTCACAGACATTATAGAGAATGAAAAAAGCCAGACCTCGGAGAGTACATATGGTATGATACATTTATATGAAGTTCAGAAACAGCTAAAATTAATGGTGATAGACATCAGAATGGTGGTTGCCTATGAGGTGGGGGGAGTGAGATGATAGAAATATTCTGTATCTTTATTAAACTGATGATTACACAGGTGTAAGCATTTTTCACCAAAACACTGAATTGTACACTTAAGATCTGTGCATTTTACTGCATATAAATATTACTTCAATAAAGGACTAGTAAAAATCTTTTTTTTTTTTTTTTTTTTTTTTTTTTAGGACTAGTAAAAATCTTAAGGATATTTACTGTTTGATTAATATACAGACATACCTCTAAAAATTATGTGAATTAGTGCTAAAATACTTGTTTTGGCTCAGTTACATGGGAGTATTTTTAGGTTTTTAGAAATACATATCAGTACAGCTTTCAAAAATTACTTTTGTACTTTACTGTTCACATTACCTTTCTTTTGAAAACTGTTTCTATAATAAAGCAGCAACTTCCAGTATGAAGGAAAATCTTAATTTAGAGTAATTGAGCCCTTAAGATTTTTTGGGACTCTTGGAATTAAAGCATTTGGTTCCCTACTCTCAACTCTTAAGACATTAAGTATAAAAAAAGCATACTTCTCAATAGCTAAATATGCTAAAAGATGAGAACATAATTTTAGAAAATAGGAAGTCCTGCTACAAATTGGAGTTTGATTCACCTATCATTAGTTCTCATTATTCATGCCAACCACTGGTTAAATTTTAGATTAAAAGAGCCATAATAGTAACCTAAAAGGCTTAGATTGTTTTTGGCAGAAGATATGTTTCCTGAAGCCATTTTGAGCTTTGTCACCTACTTGAACCTTTAAGAGGTACATGGCATCTTCTTTTTAAAATTCTTCTCTATATTTGAAGCTCTAAGGTTAGCAAAAGGAGACTGCTGTATAATAATTTATAATAATGAGTTAACTGCTTATGCTAGGTAAATAATTTTAACCCTAGGAACCTTATTGTAAAATCACTGGTGAGTATTTCATACTGGTTTTAATCTCTCCTAATGTTACTACTTTTTCCTAGTTTTCATTCTGTCTTAATTATGCTTGTGCTTAAAGTGTTCTGTTTAAATTTTACCTTTTTCTTTACTCATGGGAATTATGTGGAAGAATCTTAAGAGTTCTGTTGATTCTTTTTAAAAATAATTAGTTATTACAGGAATCAGAACATGTTATGTCACTATTATCTGCTAGCATTAGTGATGATAAAATTTAGTTTTGTATGAAAAAGTTATGAACACTTCTATTAACAATAGTACTGCTGTGATCTGAACAGGAACGTGTTCAAAAGACCTTTCCTCATCCAATTGATAAGTGGGCTATTGCTGATGCACAATCTGCCATAGAAAAACGAAAACGAAGAAATCCTCTCCTACTGCCTGTGGACAAAATCCATCCTTCATTGAAGGTAGTAAAAAAAAAAATTTTAAACATTGGGAAGTTCTTTGTCATGAATAATACCTAATAATATATTGGTGTATTTATATAGTACTTATGTAGCATGGTCTATGTTAGTATGTGCATGTACTTGTGTGTACTTGGATGTACTTGTACATACACATATATACATATGTATATATATATATATATATATAAATGTGTGCACAAAAATAAATGATAAAATCGGATTTCCTTTCAAATAATATTAAAAGTTATCGATAAGCAATAATACATCTTTGTGGTATCTTCTGTTGAGTACTACCCCTGACTGATTCTCAACCTCTTGTTAGGCAAGTATATATTGTCGAGGCACCTGGATGACTCAGTAGGCTAAGTGTCTGCCTTCGGCTCTGGCCATGATCTCAGGGTCCTGGTTTTGAGCTGTTCAGCAGGGGGTCTGCTTCTCCTTCTCCCTCTCCCCCTCCCCCACTTGTGCTTTCTCTCTCTCTCTCTCTGTCCTGCTCTCTGTCACATATATAATAAAATCTTAAAAAAAAAAAATATATATGTAGTCAAAAGCTATGGTGAGTTCAGAACTGTTTTTAAATTAATTTATATTTATCATAGATATTTTTATGTGCATTGGAAAAATAGGCTAGGGAATATTATTTGGTCTATAGAGAATATTTGATGTATGTGGATTTGAATGCCCCCTTGGTAGCAATTTCAAGACATCCCCTAACTCCCCCCTCATATGCACACATCATCCCCTCAATACAAACCACTGTCATTTGGGGATATTGGTTACAGGTCCTTGAAGATAGCAGATACTTGTCTAATGGGTTTTGGATAAAGTATTAATTAAGAGGTTTTCAGTGAAGTCCTGGCCAAGATTTCTATATTAAATCAATAATCTCTTCTTCCTTGATACTAAAGGCAGATGTTAGATTAGATGTCTTTTTTAAAAGCTCCGATACTGGGACCAGTGGCTCATTCTGTATCCTATTATACCTAGAACTTTAGACATTTGGTTTATAGAAAGTTTCTTTGTAAGCAAGAATGTTGGAAAAAATTTTTAAGTGTTTAAGTGATACTTGACAGTGCCATTTTTGGGGAATTAAATTGTTTATTTTTTTCCACAGGAAGTTTTAGGGTACAAAGTGGACTATCAAGTATCCCTGTATATTGTGGCTGTACTAGAGTATATCTCAGCTGATATTTTGAAGTTGGCTGGTAATTATGTTTTTAATATCCGACATTATGAAATATCTCAGCAGGACATTAAAGTGTCAATGTGTGCAGATAAGGTAAGTGTTAAAAGGTATTTAAACGTAACTTGAATATAGTGACTATATGTCACCTCAACCTTTTTTATACATGTTGATATTCATAATTTTTATAATTCCTGGAGTTGGAAGACAGAAAAATGCTGGCATTTTAGACAAACCATGTTATTTTCAGCATATGACAGGATGGGAATCTCCCCCCTACCCCATCAAGAATCTTTTACCTACAAGAAAAAAACATCCTAAGCCTCAAGCCAATTTAAGAAAAATAGTTAGAATTTTATCTTTTTAGAAAGAAAATATATACAGAGCATTCAGGTACTTTTAAGTACAAGTAATTTTGAAAAGCATACTTTGGTTTCACAGAACAGTGGGGCACAGGTAGAGAGCAAAATACTGTAATTCCAGTGTTCTTGCTTCTGATACTTTTTTTTTGTAAGTTACCTCGGTGCTTCCTGGCTGTAAGCCTCTGGGGGAAGGAACTGAATCTCTTTATTTTCCTTTCTCCTCCTTTTCTTTCCTTTCTACTTTTTTTTTTTACTTTTTAAATCAACATTTTTGGGTATCTGTCTATGTGCCAGTCACTGTCCTGAGCATTAACGGTACCGCGTTGAACAAGAAAGCAGTCCGTGTGTTAGAAGGAATTCATTTTAGTGGGAAGTAAAAATATTGTAAAAAATATAATAATTGCAGCACAGTGTGATTAAAAACTATCATAAGCCAAAGATACAGTGGAGAAAATGATCACCTCTGGCATGAGGGAGAACACTTCATAGATAAGGTGCCTAAACTAGACCGCTAAGGGTGAATGACCCCTAGAACTTGGCACATGCCAGTGGTTCTCTATTTTGACTGTACATCAGAACTACCAGAAAGACTGCTGATACCCGCATCTTACTCCCAGAGGTCCTGATTTACTTGGCCTGGGTTAGGACTCTAACCTTAGTGTATTTTGAAAGCATCCCAGGTGATTTTGTTGTGCAGTTATGGTTGAGATCTGCTCTAGTCTGTCTTGGCCTCAAAGATGATTTTTCACTTGAATTTCATAGTAGAAATTCCTTGATATTTCTATTTTGACTTCTAAAATTATGATTACATGCTTTAAAAAAAAAATTTCTTTCTCAGACCTTAGAAAAGTTGCAGGTACAATAAAAGATACTCCCCTGTGCCCTGAACCATTTGAGATTAAGTTGCCAACATAGTTTTGCCAACATTCTTCTGCATACCCATAGTATGACAATCAAAATCCATGAAATTAACTTTGATACATTATACTCTGTAATTTTCAGGTCCCATTCAGGTTTTGCCCGTTGTTCCAGTGATTTCCTTTATAACAAAATGATCCAGTCCAGAATTAGTCATGTATCTTTCTGTCTAGAAGAGTTCCTCATAATTCTTTAACCTTTGCGGCCTTGATAATTTTGAGGATTACAACTAGTTATTGTTTAAAATGTCCCTTACTGGGGCTCAGTCAATTAAGTATCCGACTCTTGATTTTGGCTAAGGTCTTGATCTCAGGGTCGTGAATTCAAACCCCACATTGGGCTCCACAAGAAAAAGTCCCTTACTTTAGTTTTTTTCTGATATTTTCTCTTCATTAGATTCAGGTTATGGATCTTTGGCCAGGAATATCCTAGAAGTAATGCTGTACTCTTTTCATTGCATTTCTCACATGGCATGCAGTTTTGATTTGTCGCTTTACTGGTGATGTTCATTTTGATCACTTGATTAAGGGCTGTTTTCCAGGCTTGTCTGTTTTGAAGCCTGGTTGTTTTCCAGGCTTCTCTGCCTAATTTCCCTTTTGTAATTAATAAATATTTTGTGGAATATTTTGAGATTGTGAATATCTTGTTCCTCATTGCACTTGAAATTTCTTAATTTATTTATTTTAATATAGACTCATGGATTCTTATTTAATATGCTCTCCATTATTTGATTACTTATTTTGAAAATTCATATTGTTCAAGATCTGGCCAGTGGGAGTTCCTTTAAATTAGCTTCTCTCTGTGTCATTCTTTGAACACTTTCCTTGACAGAAGATGTTCCAGGTTCAACTTTTCTTTACATGCTGCTCAAGCCTGATTAGTCATTTTCTAAAAACTCCAGGTTCCTTTTAGTGAAGAATGGTATTTAGAAACCAAGATCTGGGTGCTAGATAAGCTCACTGCTATTACAGTGTACATGTTCTGGTCTCTAGAGGCCAGATTTGGGGACTGTGTGTGTATATATACATTATATGTATACAACACATCTATATTTATTTCTTACCAGTGTTTTTGTTGTTATGGCAGCCCAAGAAAACTAATACAGGCGTGTACTTTCACAAGTTGTTTATTTTCCAACATAGGTGATGTATGTTAGCACCAACCTACATTTAGGTGGGAATGGACAGGTAGTAATTCAGTTCTGCTTAGAAGATAGTATTTATTGACCTATTTCTGAGTGGGTATAACGATTTTGGTAAATCTGCTGCTTTACCCTTCTCTGAGGCTTAAGCTTCTAACTCAAGAACTACTTTGTGTCTACCAAAAAAGAATTATCTATCTTTATATGAATTCACAGATCTCTGCAATCCAAAACTAATACCACAGGGTTCATTTTAGTCTCCCCTTGTTCGTGTTTGTAACTGTCTTCTCTGACAGAAATCTGGCTCCCATTTTTCATAATATATTTTCTTATTTGGTCTGTTCTCCTGTATGTAACCAATCTCCTAACAGTCCTCTCTTCCTGCACTGGTATAGGCACCTTCTTTAACTGCTTAATAGCTGTTGCTGGTATAGTCAATATGCATTAGAAAAGGATCACACTGTGTTCTATCATGTGCTTCTACAATAGTATCCTTTTCTTTTTCTCCAAGTGTGTATAGCTTTCTTTACAGTAGGACAAGGAAGTACCACTACTTTGAATGCCTGCTCTTTGCCAGACATAGTAGTATGCATTTTATGTACATTACCTCATTGAATTTTTTCATCAGTTACATTTTACGTAGAAGGAACCTGCTTTAACCTGCTTTAAAAAGAATAAATAACTTGTCTGTAATCACAGGTGAGTAATTGGTTGAACCAGGATTTTGGCTCAGATTGTTGTCCTTAAAAGGTATGCTCTTTTTTGCGATTATATAGGTGTGTTTATGTGTGTGTATGTACGTACATACATACATGTATGTGTATATACACATATATTATATAAATTAGGTTTATGTTATTTCCATAAATATTTATCTATCTTTGCATATCCAGTTTTGAATGTTTTTTCCCTTCAACTTTTCATATTTCTCTTATTTGAATTTTCTTACATAAATCAGTTTGTAATACACACAACTCTCATTGTGTGATGTTTTAATTCTAAATAACCTTGAGACCATTTTATAAAAGTATGGAAAAGAAGTTTCTGTATTATTTATATTTGTCAGGTTTTGATGGACATGTTTGATCAGGATGATATAGGTTTGGTTTCTCTCTGTGAAGATGAACCTAGTTCTTCAGGTGAATTAAACTACTATGACCTTGTCAGAACTGAAATTGCCGAAGAAAGGCAGTATCTACGGGAACTAAATATGATCATAAAAGTGTTTCGAGAAGCCTTTCTTTCTGACAGAAAGCTGTTTAAACCCTCTGTAAGTATCTTTGTGGTTTGAAATTCTATGTACCAAATTGAAATTCTGTGTAACCAAAAGTTAAATAGCAGCTTAAAATCATATAAGCAAAAATATTCTATTATGTAGTATTTATAGTTTTAAAAATATGTGAATTGTTCCACATTAAGGGCATGACAGTGAAACTTAGACACAAGTGCACACAGCTGCCCTGATGAGAAAGAGGGACTACATGGGAATAAAATAATTCTGCTATGCAAGATTTGTGGTTTATAATCATTCGTTTTCACATAGTGAAAAAGATGTATGGTCTAGAAAAGAGAGACAATACTTTTTCATGTCTTTTGGTAAGTACTTTAAGGCAGTGGCTTAAAGTTTTAACAGTGGAACTTTTTAAGAAGTTTATGCAGAGTGCCACATAAACAAAGACAGAGCTATTCGTTGGAAAATGGGATAGAAGTGGTGGGAAATAGGATGGGAGGCTTGTCCTTCTTTTTCTTACTACTGTAGCTTCTAAAGTCAACTTAAGGAATAAAGCTAGACAAATAGTGTCTTTTTTAAAAAGGTTTTTTTTTTTTTTCCCTTTCCTTCCTTCATCCCATGACTTATTTTTCCTTAGATGTCTGTGTCTGCCCTTCACTTTAAGTACTCAGCCTTTTTTCTACCTCCTGACTTCCTCCCCCAAATAACTATTACATGAGTGAATGTGCAGACACAGCTGGCTGAGCGTTTAAGATTAGGAAGTGATTTAGCCTCTTTGAGTCTTTTCCAAAGCATGAGTTTCAGTGATAATGTAAGGTTTTTTAGTTTGCTTCTTTTTTTTTTTTTTTTTGGTACTTATGTTTAGTTTAATATTTTGTAGCAGCTCCCACTGGACACACAGCTTTAAGTAATTGCATTTTGTCATTTTCAAAGTACTGTCTGTTTTATGTGACCCTTATAACACTCCTCTGAGATGGATAAGACAGGTATTAATATCTCTACCTCACTGAGATGAGGAAACTGACACAAAATGATTCTGACTTGGTAGGTTAGTTACAGAGGTTGATCTTGAGTTCGAGTTCTTTTATACCACAGTATATCTGGTTCTAAAAATAAATACCTAGCAGATACTGGTAGCTTATTTTATCTTCTTTGCCCCATTAGTTTTCATTGCTCAGGAATTAATTTTTATGGGATCTCTTCTCATTGATAGTGCTGATTTGGCAGAAAATTTCTGTCATGATACTGAAGGGTTAAGAGAAAGAGGGAATTCCTTTTTTCTCTTTATATTGTATCTTTCTTAGCTTTTGTTAGCATTTAGATATGGATTCACTATATTTACTGTATTTTTTTCTACTGTATTTTTTAGTCTCAAAATACTGTAAACTTTTGAGGTAAAGACCATCTGAGATCAGAGCATAGTACTCAGCAAATATTTGATAAAGCAATGAGTGACTTAAAACTAATCTTAATTTACTCTTTTAGGCCCTACCCCTTTGTCTTCAAGACGCTCACGGTTATGGAGAACCCAATATATGCCAAGAGCAGTTTGTAGAAATCATCTCATTTAATCCTACTAGGAACCTTATGAATGAATGTAATAGATCAGCTGTGTGACCTTGAGCAAATTACTTAACTGCTCTGAGCTGGTTTCCTCATTTGTAAAAGTGAGGATGATCATAGTGCCTATCTAATAAGGCTGTTAGGAGATTACATGCCAAGTACTTATAATAGTGCCTGAAACACAGTAAGTGATCTACTCCAGAGTCATTTATCTAACAGGTGTGGTGCCAAGATCCATGCTCAGGTCTGTCATGTTCCATAGCATGTAATGTTTCCATTACAAGATAGAAGAGTGATGATAGTTGACCATAATCTGCATAATTAGTCATATTGGTCTGTGTCCAGAAGACTTAACTTTTCTTAATTCAGATGTAATTCACACATGGAAGTTTGAATTAAGTCTTAATTTGTCCCCAAATTTAGGAGACAGGTCACAAATTATGAAACTCGATTGTATTTGGATTAGGAGTCATATCTTCATTTTGAACCCAGCTTTTGTTAACTAGCTCTCTAAGACCTTGATCAAGGTTTTTATCCTTTTAGCCAATTTTAAAATACTCAAATGCCAGGATTCTCTATATAAAGAGTTGCTTAGATTTATTCACTATAGGCTATTCTAGAATTGTTGAACAAAACTATCTGCAATCCGTATTTCCCAGTAAATTTACTGTGTGTAATCCAGAAGGTTTTTTAAATTTTGCTTTTATATTCATGATGGACTTAGGCTTTGTTATAGAATATATGCCTTGGAATATATTAGTATGCAGTTGGATGAAAATGCACCCTTAACACTTATATTACTTATATTTAGTAATTGTTAAATTATTTCAACCTCACATGTCTTAACTTCTCTTTTTTTCAGGATATTGACAGGATTTTCAGTAACATTTCAGATATACATGAATTAACTGTGAAACTTTTAGGTTTGATTGAAGACACAGTTGAAATGACTGATGAAAGCAGTCCTCATCCGTTAGCTGGAAGCTGTTTTGAAGATTTGGCAGAAGTAAGTTTACCAAACTATTTTGTAATTCTCATTGGAGTTCTAGATAGTGTATTAAAAAATTTAGTAAGATGTTCTCTGTGAAAATTAGAGGATGTTCCTGACTGCTATAAAACAATACTTAAGATTGAACCAGTAGCAAATTGAAATTATATTGTCTATATTTTTAGTGACACTTATTTTATAGTGTATTATAGTGTATTTATGATAATACTTATAGTGAAAGTTGGTTGGGTAGTAACATTTAGGACTTTTTTTAATGGCACATGCATTTAAGGTGAAAGAAAATAGATTCTTTTGACCATAGCTGTTTAGCTTTTGTAGATTTTGGTCTTAATTTCCAAAACTTGAAAAGGAGGTTTGTATTTTAATTTTTTCCCAAGGTGAAAATCATTTTGTCTTTTAAGTGATGATTATAAAAATAATATAGCTCATTGTAAAAATATTCAGAAAAATAGAGGCAAGTATAAGATCAAAGTCACTCAATTTCGCAATACCCAGAGATAACTTATCTTTACAACATATATTATTATTTTTAAAGATTTTATTTATTTATCTGACACAGAGAGAGAGATCACAAGCAGGCAGAGAGGCAGGCAGAGAGAGAGGGGGAAGCAGACTCCCCACTGAACAGAGAGCCCGATGTGGGGCTTAACCCCAGGACCCCGAGATCATGACCTGAGCCAAAGGCAGAGGCTTTAACCCACTGAGCCACCCAGGCGCCACATACAAAATATATTATTTAATCCTTAAAAATATTTTTCTATATATAGATACAAACCCGTGTATTTACAAAAACAGACTGTTACTATTTTTTCCTGTTTTTTTTTTTTCCCCCTAAAGATTTTATTTATTTATTTGACAGAGAGAGAGATCACTAGTAGGCAGAGAGATAGGCAGAGAGAGAGGGGGAAGCAAGCTCCCCTCTGAGCAGAAAGCCTGACTTGGGGCTTGATCCCAGGACCCTTGAGACCATGACCTAAGCCAAACGCAGAGGCTTAACCTGCTGAGCCACCCAGGCACCCATCTCCTATTCTTAATATATCATGAACATTTTCCATTTTCCATGTTAATAAAAAGACTTCCACACGTTGTTTTTTTTTTTTTTATTATATCAGTTGAAGTTTAGTTGACATACAATGTTACATTAGTTTCAGGTGTGTAACATAGAAATTCAACAATTCTGTACTTTACACAGTGTTCATTGCCAAATGTATAGTTATCTTCTGTCACCATACAACATTATCAGTGTTGTTGACTATATTACCTATGCTGTACTTTTCATCCCTGTGATTTACTCACTAGAGGTTTGTACCTCTAATTCCCTTCACCTATTTCACCCACCCCCTTACACTGTTTTTTAAGTCTGAATCAGTACCATGTTATATGGAGACACCATAACATATTTTAACTCCTTACTATTAATAAATGAATATTTAGGTTGTTTCCATTTTTTGTTATTGTAAACAATATTACAAAAAATATATTTATACTGTCTTCATAGTCTAATAATTATTTTAGGATGTATTCCTAGAAGTGGAATTGTAGTATTAAAGAGAGGATATTTTTAGAACTTCAAAACATTTTACCAAATTTACTTCCAAATAAGCTCTAATAGATACTGCTCTTTCCCCCACAACTCTAGTTGTTATTCTGTTCATTTTTGCTAGTCTAATAAGGGGGGGGAAACTTTTATTTTTAAAACTAATGTTGAATATCTTTGTATATTCATCGGCCATTTTTATTGCTGTTGGAAAATGGCAACAACAACAATAAAAGTGCTTTCTTTAGTTTTCATGTAAAAGATTTTCTGTTACAATCTTTGCCTATATTTTCTGGAAAGTATAGATCACTTTTATTACATCATTTTAGAGACAATTAAAATGATAGTAGAGAAGTATTCGCTTCTAAGCAAATTCGATACCTAAGCAAAATATTCAGCCTTAATTTTTATTAGCAAGTTTTTATATTGTGATATCTTAGCATATTAATCTGTAGCCAGGTTGGTTGCTATTCTTTTAAAGATATCATGGTTCAAAAACAGTGTATTTTTTAATTTTTATTTTGTTACTGTGCTAAAATATACTTATATAAGATTTGCCATTTTAACCATTTTTAAGTATATACTTCAGTGACATTGATTAAATTCACAATATTATACAACCATACAACTGCTGTCTTTTTCTAAAACCTTTTTATCACCCCAAACAGAAACTCTGTACTCATTAAGCAGTAACTCCCTATTCTTCCCTCCCTCCTGATCTAACCTCTGGTAACCTCCAATCTCCTTCCTGTCTGTATGAATAGATACTTGATATAAGTGGAATCCTAGCAATATTCTTTTGTGTCTGCTTATTTCACTTAACATGTTCTCAGGGTTCATCCATCACAGCAGTAACAGAATTCCATCCCTTCCTATGGCTGAGTAATACTCCATTGTATGTCTATATCACGTTTTGTTTATCCATTTATTTGATGATGGACACATGGTGTTTCCATCTTCTGGCTATCGTGAATAATGCTGTAGTGAACATTGGCATACAAATATCTGTTTGAGTCTCTGTTTTGAATTCTTTTGGATTATATGTTCAGTAGTAGAATTGCTGGGTCATGGGGTAATTCTTTAATTAGCCTTTTGAGGAACTGCCAAACTGTTTTCCACAGGAGCTACACCATTTTATATTTCCACTGCCGGTAGATGAGGATTTCAGTTTCTCTCATCCTGGCCAATACTTGTTATTTTCTGAAAAACATACAGTATTTTTAAAATACAAAAATGAAACAAGTCTCTTAGTTATAACTAAACACTGGGAATATTGATTATTGTCAAGTAATAGAAGCTTATTGAAATACAAACATTTACAAATACGGACAATTTCTGTCTTGTTATTTTACTATATATTAGTCTTTGCTTTCTTTTTCTAATTTTGAAAAGTGTAGAGTGGATAAAATAGTAGTACCAAGTTTTGCTTCCTTGGAGAGTGTCTTAGGTGTAAACTCACTTTAACCTAGGTAAGCCTAACTGAAATTTCAAATCCCAACCTTGTTTTACTAATAAATACTCTTCATTTACTGGAAGTAAATGTGGATAAGCATTTTAATAGTTTGATAACTTATGGCCGCAAATTCAGTGACCTGTTTTAAGATCGTGTATCATTCAAGATCATTACATACATTTTAGAAAATTTCCTAGTTATTGTTTGTCCCCAGAAAGTTTTGAAACCTAGTTGAGAACTTGAATAAAAATTTACTATTAGATAACCTGCCATATTAGTAGAAAAGATGTTCTTTTAAACCTAACACATTCTCCTTTTTTAAAAAAAAATAGGAGCAAGCATTTGATCCTTATGAAACATTATCACAGGACATTCTTTCTCCAAAATTTAATGAACATTTCAGTAAGTTGATGGCCAGACCTGCAGTGGCTCTACACTTTCAGGTAAACTTAAATTGAATGTTTGTTTTGTGTTTTTGGGTGTTTTTTTTTTTGTTTGTTTTTATAAAGCAACCAAAGAAATAACTCACCATCTTATTCTTCAACATTTGTAAGTTCTGGAATCCTTTCATAAAGCACATAAAGAACTAATTCACCAGTCCTTCAAAATCTACTCATTGTAAGCTTGTTTTAGATTGTCTTCTGTTTTTTTGTTTCAAGTTCTTTCAGTCTGTCCTAAATGTAGAAATCTTCTATAGAATATTATTACACATACTGATTGACTACAAGAATCTGGCACATTCTAGATCTGGGATATAGAAATTAATATGCAGAGCTCTTTCAGGATCTTATTCCCTACAGGAGCAGGAACAGAAATCATAAAGACTGGAGAATATCCTCATGTAATACCCATACTGACTTCTCTACCAGGCCTGTAATTTAAAGGAGATATTAATGGGGACTATACAAGTTAATTGATTCAGTAATGCAGTTAGATAAAATGAAAGGAAGTGGAGAGACAGAATTACATTTTTACCCTTTCAACAGCTAGCAAAGATTAGTTACACTGGCATAGATCCTTGACTTTTTACTGCTGTAGAAACATTCTGCATGTAGACTAGCTCTCTTCCCTTAGCATGTAAATATGGTCTTTATTGTCCTAAAACCAGCAAGTAAATAAACAACTTTCCTCGCTCTAGCCGTTGCCCCTTTCATTTTTTTCGTTTTTAGCCAGGTATCTTCATATTACTTTTTACCCTTCATTATCAAACTGCTACCATCTGTATTCTGATCAGGATAGAACACTAAAAGCTGCCCTTGAGAATGAGCTTAATTGCCATCGTTTGGATATTTTGATTTCCAGTGGATATTTTGATTTCCTATTTATGCCTGTACTATTTGTTTGTTCCCTCCTTGTCCTTTTGGCTCCCATGATACTTCCTCCTAATTTTGATCTTCTTTAATTTCTTCTTAGTCTCCATAATTGCCGATGTTTTTCAGCTTCACTTATCAGCCCCTCCTTTTCTGCCATGCTGTACTCTTTGAGTGACTTTATCTGTACGTTCTGTTTTAGCTGCTGCCTGTATGCTGGTGACTTCCTCTTTGTATTTTCAAGCCATGTAACACTCTTATGAGCACTGTGTGTGTGTGTATACACTTTCATATAACCAGGTTCCCTTTGAACTAACTCACTTGGATATCCCACAAGTATTTCAAATACAACGTGTTCAAAACTGAACTTAAAATCTTCTCCCTGCCTTCTTTACTGTAAATTCCCATTATTGTCTTCTACTGTATTCAATAACTTGTCAACTTGGAATAAAATTAACCTAATTTTCAAAACTTACTTCAATGAAGAAATAATTTCCTTAAGCTAAATCCTATATATTCATATAAACCATAAAGTAAGTGTTAGTTAAATGGGACAGTATACCTGTAAGATCTTTGCATAATCATTAAAACTACTCACAACATTTGTTTCATTCCTATTTTATTAGGAATTCTTACTGTGGGATTTGAATGTTTTTGGACTCAATTATTTAATTGTGGCTCCAGATATACAGTGAAATTTAAAGACTTAAATAAAATCCCTTTTCATGCCAAACTCACTTGTACTGTATTAACTTTACAAAGATTTATTCAGGGTAAGGTGAAGAAGGTAATGTTTTATTAAAAAAACATAAAAACAAAAAACTTCAGAAATATGTAGTGCACTCTAAGAATATTAGCTTAGGAGTCAAAACTTCTGCTTTTGGGCCAATCAATAATTGTGGTATCCTGAGCAAGTCACTTAACCTCTGAGACTTAGTTTGCTAATTTTGACATGATGATAATGTATATCTGTTACGGTTTTTGTGAAAATCAGGTGGGAGTACACTAAGCACTTTTGGCGTATATTAAAATACTCATTAACTTGTTTTATTTATAGTTCTTCACTATAAATACACATTGCATTAGCACTTTAGGATTCACTTTAGTAGCCATTTCAGTGCCAATTAACAAAATAGCTGATCATATAGACTTAATTTTAAAGTTTCATCTTGGTTCCAGGTAAAGCATTATATATAAAATATATAAAAATAAATCGGGTGAGTCACATCACTATCTTTCATTATATTATGAAAGAAATTAATCTTTAGGAGAGTAAGTTGACTAAGCATATAATTGTAATAGGTCTGTTGAACAAATTATAATTTAACTTCAGTTAACAGTTTATGAGAATTATGGGAGTGTTTGCCTGTGAGGATACTTTTAAGAAGTAACATATGAGATTCTTTCCACATATATTGCTGTTGTCTCTATTTATCTGATGAGAAAAAATAACCATTTAAATAAGTCAACCTGATGATATTTAAAATCAACATGAGTAACTTTTAAATCCCTCAAATTTTAGAAAATCATTTATTTACAGATAATTAGTTTTCAGAACTGGGGTATACCTACCCCTAGCTGTACACTAAGATTTTTCAGGTGATATAAGGGCACAGACAGTCATAAGGGAATCCGTTTATAGCCTGGCTGCTACCTTGTTTGTGTTTTTGTATTCTCTTTTTCAACTTCTCTTAAGGCATTATGCCTTGCCATATTGAATTTCCCATTATGCGTTGATCCAAGGTATAAAAACATGCAGGGTCCCAGCCATGGGGAACAAAAACTTTTTGCTCTTGTAGGAGAGTTCATTGAGTACAAAGCAAAAGGATTTTTAAAAGCAGGAGATAGGGTAATTGTGTTAAAAATAAAAACTTGTAGTAGCTAAAATGTCATGTCATATCAAACTATATCTTGCCATATCTAGGAATTAAGAAGTGAGATCATTTACAAGAGTTAATATTAATTATTTTAAAAAGTACGTCATCATTCATTGGACATTAGAATAAAGGAGAGAGGAGGCTTGTGAAGTTCTCATACTGGGGATACGGTGTTAGAAGCAGTTAGAGATTCTTCCAGATGCTTCCTGTACTTCGAACTGTGACATTAACAGAATGTATGTTTGACCGTAAGAATGAAGTTAGACTTTGTGCAGAAATTATCTGATCTAGCTCTTTATTTTGACCGTGAAGATTGGCTTTGTCAATGTAGTTATATGACAAGTATTTTTCATAAAATAAATAATCTAAATCTGAAGTTTGTTTAATCATTTGTGAAACATATTTAAGTCACATCTATGATATACAATATCCCAAAAAGTACATCCTTCATAACCACTTAAACTTAAAACATTTCAAATATACAAGAGAGTGCATAGCTTTCAAAATTTTTTCAGGGTATGGGGAAGCAAAAGCTTTTGAAGAAAAGTTGTATAGGACTGCTGTGAAAGTTATTTTTGCTGTATTAAGAGATGAAGATATGTATGTATCTATCTAATAACTTAAAGGAGGAAAAAACTCTTCATTTTATAGCACTTTAATTTCCATGTAGAACATGCTTTCTGTTATAGTTTTGGTTAAGTCTGTATCTTGTATTTTTATAAGGCATTTCTGTTAGGCATTGCTGTTATATATTCTTGATACCAGAGATATACAGTTGTATTTTTTTGCTTTGCAGTCCATTGCTGATGGTTTTAAAGAGGCAGTTCGTTATGTCCTTCCACGCCTTATGCTGGTGCCTGTTTATCATTGTTGGCACTATTTTGAATTATTAAAGGTAAGGTGAAGCCTTCCTGAGCCAAAAGTACTTGCATTTATGAGACTTAAGAACAAGGGTTTTTTTTTTTTTTAAGATTTTATTTATTTGAGAGAGAGAAACTAAGCATGAGCAAAGGGGAGGGCAGAGGCAGAGGGAGAAGAAGGCTCCCGGAGGAACAGGGATCCCAGTGTAGGGCTCAATCCGAGGACCCTGGGGTCATGACCTGAGCAGAAGGCAAATGTTAACTGACGGAGCCACCCAGGTACCCCAAGAACTAGTTTTTGATCTGGTCATGTTATTTTTAATACTTTTTATTCATTAAAAATAAAGTATCTTAAGTATCTACCTTCTTTTCCATGGAGAAGAGCCTATATTTTTTGTTTTCATATCATTACCAAGGGTAGGAAGGGGAAAATATGTCTTTATCTGTCATTTCATAATACAGAATTTCAAAGTACTAACATAGACTCCTTTCTTACTACTTTTTGGAGTAAGATTTAACTCTAATGGAAGTAATTGATAACTTCTATGTATAACATTGGTCTAAATTTCCATCTTGTTTTAACTTATTAAGAAAAGCACTTTTAAAGTTGACTTTTTTTTTTTTTTTTTAACCATGCAGTATAGTATTCTTCCTTTCTTAGCTAGGACCCTAACAAAAGCAATAGCTAACAAAAGATTGTGTTAAAACTTGAACTCTTTTTATGTATGTATTTATGTATTTATTTATTTATTAAAGATATTATTTATTTACTTGAGAGAAAGAGAGCAAGTGCAAGGGCGGGGAGGAGCCGAGGGAGAGGGATAAGCAGACTCCGTGCTGAGCATAGACTGCAACATGGGGCTCAGTCCCACGACCCTGAGATCATGACCTTAGCCAAAATCAAGAGTTGGATGCTTAACCTACTGAGCCATTCGGGTGCCCCATAATTTCAAAATATCTTATTCAGTAAAATTTTCTTCTGCAACTTTTAAAATTGCTTTTTAGAAGCTAGACAGCCTTCTGCCTGTGTATTTTGTATTTCTCCTTTAGAGTACCAAGTTGTTGGTTTAGACAACCTGTTCAGATTTTTTCCATCTAACTCATTAGTAATAATGTTAAAGCCAGAATAACTCTGTACCCTGTAGGCACTTAGGCAAGGAATTCATTTGGTGATTTATTTTTTTTTTTAAGATTTTATTTATTTGACACACAAAGAGAGATCACAAGTAGGCAGAGAGGCAGGCAGAGGGAGAGGGAGAAGCAGGCTCCCTGCTGAGCAGAGAGCCTGATGTGGGGCTTGATCCTAGGACCCTGAGATCATGATCCAAGCCAAAGGCAGAGGCTTAACCCACTGTACCACCCAGGTGTCCCTCATTTGGTGATTTCTAATGAATAACTATCTCAAGAATTCTTTTATTAAGTCTTATTACCTATAATATGTGATGCTGAAGCTCACTAGCTTTTGAGCACAAGTAGATGAACAACTTGATTCTGAATATCTCTATGGGAACTCATGAATCCATAAAGAACTCATAAAAATGATTGCAGGCTTCATATGAATAATAAATGGGCTGCCCTAGATGTATGTTTGGATTTCTAAAAGTTTTTGGATAGTGTTCATGTCTAATTGGAAGTCCTATCATTAGACTTAAAACTGCCTTCAGATATTTGTCAACATTTAAAAATTCTGGTTTGATTTTATAATTGAAGCTTATTTTTTACCCTGTCTGGATGATTGGCTTTTAAAATCTTTAAGGTTGATCTTACAGCTACTATGTCTGCATCTGAGATCAGGGCATTAACCGTGATGGCCTAACTCATCCTGAGTTAGCTACTTTGCTACCAGTTAATCACTAGACTCCATCTTCTCTTAACCATTGTAATTGGGACTAGTAGAGTTGGTCATCTAATTAAAATAAAGAATCAGAATGTTTGGGTGGCTCACTCAGTTAAGCAGCCACTCTTGATTTCGAGCCCCATGTTGGGCTCTGCACTGTGTGGAGTCTGTTTGAGCATTCGCTCTCCCTCTGCCCCTCACCCACCTCGCATGCACTCTCTCTCAAATAAATAAGTCTTAAAAAAATCATTAAAAATATTATACACATTTTATTTAAATAACCACAAAACCCTTATAGATCAACATTTATATGTATTTATGTGCTTATCTGTTGACTTATATGTATTTATGTGCTAATATGTTGACTTGTAAAATCTTTTCTTTGAACATGAATCTTTCTTACATACATCACAAAAATTATCTTCTGTGATTTGTTTTCCATTTCTTTTTATTTTTTTATTTTTTTAAGATCTTTTTTTTTTTATTTAAAGATTTTATTTATTTATTTGCCAGAGAGAGAGAGAGAACAGGCAGGCAGAGTGGCAGCAGAGGCAGAGGGAGAAGCAGGCTCCCCGCCGAGCAAGGAGCCCGATGTGGGACTCAATCCCAGGACGCTGGGATCATGACCTGAGCCGAAGGCAGCGGCTTAACCAACTGAGCCACCCAGGCGTCCCTTCATTTCTTTTTAGATGGTACATGTATTTGGAGATGTTTGTAAAAACAGCTTGAGTGCAGAAACCTAGGTTCTTATAATTCTTCCAAATCTTTCAGAGTATCTTCCTTATATCTTTTTAATGGAGCTTGCCTTTAAAATGACTTGAGTTTTCATATAAATATCTTCTTTAAAAACAAAAAAAGATTTTATTTATTTTAGAAAGAGCAGGAACAGACTTTGAGGCAGAAGGAGGGAGGAGAGAGAATCTCAAGTAGACTCCACTCTGAGGGCAGAATTGAACACTGAGCTCAATCTCATGACCCTGAGATCATGCATGACGTGAGCTGAAATCAGTCGGTTGCTTAACCAACTGAGCCACCCAGGTGCCCCTATAAATAACTCCTTTTATACTCTTATTTCTTTGACTTATATAATGAGTAATTAAATTATATAATTACATGATAAGCACAACTTGCATAAACATATTTGGAAACATATATTACTGGTTCTCAGTAAGCATAAAACTCAATTAGTGAGATCAGAAAGGTCTAAATATTCTAGAATGTGGTCCAATTGTTAGCATTTATTGTCCTTGGGAATCTGTCCTTATGTTATATAGTGGGACTAATCCTTAGTAAGAAAGGCATTTAACTTCATGCTGTGTGTGTACATATATACACACACACTCATATATATATGAAAGAAAAACTTTCATGAAATGCTACTTACTATTTCCTGCAGTATCTGCTGTTTCTATTCTATTCCCTTTCTTTCTTTTAAAAAGGATTGTGATCCCCTAATGGATTATGACATGCAGTTTGAAAAACACTGGAATAAGAACTAATTCTAGACACAAGCTAAACAGATTATTACATGGGAGGATGAGAAGCTACTTTCTACTTTTAAATTTGTTCTTACTGTGATACTGTTGGTCTTTTAAAACATTAATTTGTAATTATAAAATACACATAACATGAAACTTCACCTCTTAGCCATTTTAGCCACACTCTTCAGTAGTGTTAGATATATTGTTATGCAGCCAGTATGACTTGACATTTGGATTACTTCTACTTCCTGGGTATTCTAAATTATGTTGCTGTGGGTATACAAATATCTCCTCAAGAGCCTGTTTTCAGTTCTGTTGGATAGAAATGGAATTGCTGAATCAGATGGTAATTCTATTTTTAATTTTCTGAGGAAACACCATACTTTATTCCATAGCACTATACTATTTGACATCTCTACCAGCAATGCACAAGCATTCCAGTTTCTCTACATCCTCATCAACACTTGATATTTTCTATATCTTTGGGTTTTGTTAGTAGCTGTCCTGCTGGATGTGAGGTGGTATTTCATTGTGGTTTTGATTTGCATTTCTCTAATGATTAGTGATGGTGAGCATCTTTTCATATGCTTGTTAATCATTTGTGTAAGTTCCTGGGAAAAATAAGCCCTGTGCTATTTGGGGGGTTGTTTGTGTTTTTGTTGTTGTGTTGTAGGAGTTCTTTATATAGTCTAGAAATTAATACTTTATTATATGTACCAGTTGCAATATTTTCTTCAATTTCTGTAGATTGCCTTTCGTGATATTGTTTGGCTTAAGTACTCATCCAAAAGAAATTTTATTTCATGTTAAGCTTACTTTGGATGAGAATCGTAAGAAAGAAGGCTGTACCAGTGTAACTTAAGACTGTCACATTCCTTAGGGAATAGAAAGTACGATCCTGGAGCAGTTTTAAGCCTGTATCAATCTGAATTATTTGTTTGAGTCATATGCCAAGAAGATTTATCTGTGGACATAGCATTTAAATATTATTCAAGTTTTATTTCCCAGAACCAGAATTTATGATAAACAAGATAGAAAAATAACTACATAATGAGAAATTGTACTGTATTACCTATTGTTTACTTGAAATTATTTTATAGTACATTGTTGGGTTATTCATAGCAGTTTTAAAGTTCATCTTATGGATAATATATTTCTTTCTTTTTTTTTTTTTTTTCCAAATTCAATCCTTTTTAAAAGAAGACTTATTTATTTTAGAGAACAAGAGAGAGCATGGAGGGATAGAAGCAGAGGGAGAAAGAAACCCAAGCAGATTCTGCACTGAGTGCACAGAGCCCAACTAGGGGCTCCATCTCACTACTGTGAGATCATAACCTGAACTGAAACCAAGAGTCAGGTGCTCAACTTACTGTGCCATCTAGGCACCCCTCAAATTTAATCCTTCTGAAGTTGATCACAAAGTACTTTCATTTTATGTTTTTTTTCCTCAGATAAATTATAGATTTTTTTCTTGAGGTATATTTAATCCTTATGTAAGAGGAACAAGAAAAAACCAATTCATTTCCTGATTTGTAAGTAACTTTATAATATACTTCTTATATTCCAACATTTCCTCAATCCTTCAGTTGGTAAGAACATATCTGGTCTCAGTTCAGAATTGACGTATTCAGGGCCAATTAACATTATTTTTTTCTTTTTTAAGATTTATTTATTTATTATTTGAGAGAGAGTGTGTGTGGTGGGCAAGGCAGAAGGAAAGAATCCGAAGCCAACTTCCCACTGAGTGTTAGGGTCTCCCCCCTCCCCGGCTTGATTCCAGAACCCTGAGATCATGACCTGAGCTGAAACCAAGAATCTGTTGCTTAACTGACCAAGCTGTCCAGGTGCCCCTCAAGTAATACTCTTTAATTCTCTCGTCACTCCTTGGAAATTTAGTCATGGAAGGAATAGAAATTCTCCTCTCAAGAGAAGTTATCCAGTGGGGTGTCTGCTTGGGCTTCTCTCTCTCCCTCTGTCCCTCCCCCCTGCTCGCTCTCTCTTTCTCTCAAATAAATAAATAGATTTTTAAAAAAATTGGGTTGCCTGCTGACTCAGTTGTTAAGCATCTGCCTTTGGCTTGGGTCGTGATCCCATGGTCCTGAGATTGAGCCCCATGTCAGGCTCCGGTTCAGCGGGAAGCCTGCTTCTCCCTCTCCCACTCCCCCTGCTTGTATTCCCTTCTCGCTGTCTCTCTCTCTCTCTCTCTCTCAAATAAATAAATAAAATCTTTAAAAAAAAAAAAAAGCTTGAGATAATCTCTATTGAAATTAATGTTCTGGCTATTGAAAAAGACTACAAGAAATATTTGGCTACATAATAAATACTCTTTCAGTGCTGACACATCATTCAAGGACGTCCTAAGGAATAATAATGATTTTTTTAAAAAGCACATATTAAAAGTGATAGTTTTTTTTTTTTAAAGATTTTATTTATCACAGAGAGAGAGCGAGGGAGAGAACATAAGCATGGAGGAGCTGGAGAGGGAGAAGCAGGCTCCCCTCAGAGCAAGGGGCCTGATATGGGGCTTGATCCCAGGACGCTGGGACCATGACCCAAGCCAAAGGCAGATACCTAACCACTGAGCCACCCAGGCATCCCAAGTAATAGGCTATAATGAGTTGAATTTCCTACCAAATTTACTAAAACACTGTTTTTATGAAAATGTAGAGAGAACTTTATTGTTACCAAAAAAAAGAATCGATCACATGTATTATATCACATCAAGACTGCACTCCCTAGTATAATGAATTAGAAACAAATTTATAATGTACTATAGTTTACCTTTAGGCATATAGAAATCCACAGTAGATATAGCATTTTATAGGAATTCAAGAGAAGCATTATTAAGTGTTTCAAGAAGTCTTAATAGGGTTATGGAAATACTTACACAAAGTGTAAAATCTTGGGCAGGATATACTTAATAGACAGCTAACTAGAATATGACCAGTAAGCAAGGAATGTATTCTTCAGTCAAGTTCATAAGATACTGCACCTAATGAAAGATTGCTTCCACCTTATTGCTTAGTTTAGGTGTTATTGAAAGGGCATTTATTGTCTTTGACTTCTTTGCTAAGCTCACCAAGTTCATTTCTTAAATAGTGTAATTATCCAGTTTTTTTTTTTAAAGATTTTATTTATTTATTTGACAGAGAGAGATCACAAGTAGGCAGAGAGGCAGGCAGAGAGAGAGGAAGGGAAGCAGGCTCCCTGCTGAGCAGAGAGCCCGATGCGGGACTCGATCCCAGGACCCTGAGATCATGACCTGAGCCGAAGGCAGCGGCTTAACCCACTGAGCCACCCAGGCGCCCTCCAGTTTGTTTTAATGTTGAAGGGGTCCCCTTTGACTCATGATCACCAGATTTAGGCATAGACCAGTATTTTGCATAGTTGTGTCTGGTGCCATTGCAGAGAAGCAGTATAATGTGTGGCAAAAAACATGGGCCATAGAGTCCATGGGTTTGAATATAGACTGCTGTTCATCCTGGGTGAACCACCTAACCTTTCTGTGCTTTGGTTTCTTCATCTGTAATATGTATAATAGTACCTACCTTACAGAGTTGTAACTAAGATTAAGGTAATGCTTAAAAGAACTTGCACAGAGTAAAATCTCAATAAATGTTTATTGTTATTTGTCTAAACACTTAAGAAAATTATGAATATTTATACAACAGTCATTCATTCTAATTACTTTTGGGTACCTACCGTGCAGGTACTATACTAAAAATGAGTAAAACCTATGCCAGACTTTAAGGAGTTCATGGCATAGTGAAGAAGATGAATATTAGATAATTGCAGTAAATAAATGTAATAATTGTCTAAGAAGTATAGTACTGTGGAATCACTGAGGCATGAGTAACTAACCCTGTCTAGGGAAGTAAGAAAAAATTAAATATGGGTGTTGGGTATATTGGGATTTATCCTGCTGTTCTGGTGTGTGTATGTGTGTATGTTATTTATTTTGGAGAGCAATGAAAGACAAATGCTGAGGAATTATTGCAGATTAAAAGAGACAATAAATCACAACCTATATCAATCAGATCTTTATGTTGTGCACCATAAATTTATGTAGTGCTGCATGTCAATTATATCTTAATAAAACTGAAAAAAGAAAGCCGGTGAAAACATGACTGTATCCTGTGTTGGAGGGGAAATATTACTCTAAAGGACATTATTGGGACATTTGACAAAAGTGGATATGCAAAAAATTAGATAATAGAACATCAGTATTAAATCTCTTGAAGTTGATCACTGTACCATGAAAGAGTATCTTTGCTCTAAGATGCCCTGCTGACATATTAAAGGAGTGAAGGGGAATGATACTATTTGAGAGTAATTTGTGTATCACTTGAGTTTTCCTCATATTCCAGAAATAATCTCAAAATTTTGTAGCAGTGGTTCTCTTTCCTCAGCAAAGAACTGAAAGGGGACAGCATCACAAACTACTCTCAAATAGTTCAGGGGAAAAAATGGTGCACATATACTCAATGCATGGACTAATGAAGCATACGTAGCAAAATGTTTAAAGTTGGTGACTTGTGGTATACAGGAATTATTTGTATTTTCATAACTTTTATATAAATTTGATATTTCAAAAGAAAAAATTTTAAGCGGGAAGAAAAAGGAAGAGTTTCAGAGAGAGGAGGTGTTTGAGCTGTCACAGAGGCTAATTGGCCAGGGAAATAAGGTAGGCCAGAGACAGATATGTGGAAAACGATAGGGATGTGAAAGCATGGCTTGTTTGCCAGTAGTTTAGTATGGTCATTTCTATGTCAATACAAGATGTTTAGAATACATTCTTTCAAATGTCTATAGATGGTTAACTTGGATATTTATTTATCTGATGTTTATTAAAATTCAGGAAATGTTAAGCAAATTAGTAGACTAAGATTATGGCAGAGCCACTGCTTTACCTACTTTGATCACTAGGAAACCCTATTCTTTAAATATCCTGAAATATCCTTTTTTTCCTCATTCTTTGGCAACCTTTAACTATCACATGGATATTTAGAAATGACATGGCCGTTTGTGTGTAAGAGTTTGAACAGCCTTAGGACCAAATAGACTATAGAAATTTAGTATCCTCAAACACCTAAATAAAAAAGCAGCTCTTGGAGTGCCTGGGTGGCTCAGTTGGTTAAGTATTGACTCTTGATGTTGGCTCAGGTTATGATCTCAGGGTTGTGAGATCAAGCCCCTTGTCAGGCTCCACACCGGGCATGGAGACTGCTTAAGATTCTCTGTCTCCCTCTTCCATTCACACCCACTCTCATGCATTCTCTCTCTCTCTCACACACACTATCTGTCTATTAACTGACGGAGCCACCCAGGCACCCTCACTCTGTCTCTCTTAAAAAAAACAAAAAACAAACAAACAAAAAAAACCAAAAGCAGTTCTCATTTTGGTAGAATCTTACTATGAGAGATAGTTTGAAATTTGGATCAACAAAAGCAGTAAAAAAAACAAAAACAAAAACCCTAGAAGCATTTTGTATCATCAATATCCATATTTACTAAGGAAATATTTTAGAATAGAGCTGAGAAGAATTTGTTTTGTAAGAAATCTTTAAAGCAGTAAAATAAGTGAAAAAAAATTATGAGTCAAATTTTCACCTTTGAAGGTGAAAAAAGTCAGAATGACCAAGCACTCATCCTTTTCCAAACTTCTTTTGGTGTTTTGCCTATTTTCCCTTCATCCTTTCAATTTTTTATTTCTTAATCTAGAGATTAAATTTTACTTCTAATGATAGTCATTTAAATTATTAAATTGCTGATCTTGTGATAGCAAGACTTTTACATTTATCTCAAAAAATATCAGATGGCTCTGTGCTCTAGAGAATAATTTCTAGGACATATGCATGAAAAGTAATGGACCTAGGGGAGCTTGACTGGCTTAGTCAGAAGAATATGCAACTCTTGATCTTGGAATGGTGAGATTGAGCTCCATGTTGGCTGTAGAGATTACTAAAAAATAAATAACCTTAAAAAAAAAAAAAAAGGTAATGGACCTAGAACTCAAACAGTATTTATTCAATTCCATGCTGAGGAAAGGGTATCATTGCTGAATGGTTTTCAGACTGTTCTTGGAATATAAGAAAAATTTATCACAAAATTTCTAGTAAGGTAGTTTAAAATCATAAAATAGATTTAAAAGTTTAACAATTTTCAGAAGGAAAAAATATACAGAAAGAAGATTATAAGTTTTCCATATTCTTGCATAAATATATTTTGTATCTATATGATCTGTATATGGTATCTATATAATTCTCCACTTTTACTTCTCCTGTCAAATTGAAACACTGGAGCATCATCCAATCTGAATTATTTATCCTAAGGTAAATTTTCTTCCACTTTGAGAGTGAGAGAAAAGAGAAATTTTTGGATAAATCTAGTAGAACCAGAGTTGTTAGAACTAATAATTTATAAGCCTTATTTCTAAGGGTTAATGAGATAGAATATTAACTTTCATGGTTTCTTGATATTTACTACAATGGTTGAATTTTATGTTGTGAAAAAGTACCAGTTGAATCTCATAGATGCTGTTTGCAGAAAAGTTGATGATGGATTGAGGTGCTAAAGTTGGCATACTTGATTATATTGTATAGCAAAGATAGACAAGCTTTTAGGCATTTCTGAAACTTAAGAACTTAATCATTAGAGAATATGAAATAATTTGTGTGTTTATCTCATTTGTAGTTATTAACAAAAGCAACTTGTGAGGTTCATGTTTTTCGTATTTTAAACTATTTTTGTGTATCTGGAATATGTCCAAACGGTTTTCACAGTTGCTTTTTTTTCTGATTGCTATGGTAATAGTGCTTTATATCTGTATTATATTTACATATGGTTTTGAGAGATCAGGTATACATAATTAAATAAATTATAACTGGTTTTGTTAAGTATATTTAAAATTCATTTAGAGTTTATAATAGTTATTGCTGTTTCCTCTACAAGAAAGGGAGAGAATTGAGCAATGCAGGTTTAATTTTTGTTTGTTTTTCTTAGCAATTGAAAGCATGTAGTGAAGATCAGGAAGACAGAGAATGTTTGAACCAAGCTATTACTGCTCTTATGAATCTCCAAGGTAGTATGGACCGAATTTACAAGCAGTATTCACCTAGACGCCGACCTGGGTAATTCCATACTGTTGAAAATATGAATGCTTCTACATATTTCATTTATAGTTGATGCCTCATTTTCTTTTCTTTTTTTTTTTTTTGATGCTTCATTTTCTAAAGAAGTGTTATTTGTAGTGATACTTACATTCTTGAAAGTTACACTCCTACATTTCTCGTTTGGTCTTTAAGTTGTGGAAAATCAGCATTGTCTTATTGTTAAGATATATGTAATAAAATTTTAAAAGATAAATCTAATATTTATATATTACGCAGAAATTTAGGATTCTTGGTAATTTTAGTTCGTATGACATTTGAAATGAAATACAGAGTCTAGTACTTCTCTTTCACAGTACTGTAGCTGAGGCATGTATCAGTTGTGGCAAAGATAGTAGAAGAAAGTAAATGCTGTGTGCAAAATCTGGTGTTTGGTTATTTAGTGGTTTTATCACTTGATCTGAGGTAGTTTTACAGTTAAAGAAATTTGGGTTGCTTAGCCATTGAAAAAGCTAAATTTATCTTAATTTTTTTTTTTTCTTTTTAGGGATCCTGTTTGCCCTTTTTATAATCGTCAGTTAAGAAGCAAGCATCTGGCTATTAAAAAAATGAATGAAATTCAGAAAAACATAGACGGATGGGAAGGCAAAGATATTGGACAGTGTTGTAATGAATTCATTATGGAAGGTCCCTTGACACGAATTGGTGCTAAACATGAACGACATATTTTTCTCTTTGATGGCTTAATGATTAGCTGTAAGCCCAATCATAGTCAGTCCCGCCTTCCAGGTTATAGTAGTGCAGAGTACAGATTAAAAGAAAAATTTGTCATGAGGAAAATACAAATATGTGATAAAGATGATACTTGTGAGTACAAAAATGCTTTTGAGTTGGTGTCCAAAGAAGAAAACAGCATAATATTTGCTGCTAAGTCTGCTGAAGAGAAAAATAATTGGATGGCCGCACTTATTTCTCTTCACTATCGTAGTACACTAGATCGAATGCTAGATTCAGTGTTATTGAAAGAAGAAAATGAGCAGCCATTGAGATTACCAAGTCCTGATGTGTATCGTTTTGTGGTAAAAGACTCTGAGGAAAACATTGTTTTTGAAGACAACCTGCAAAGTAGAAGTGGAATCCCCATTATTAAAGGAGGAACTGTAGTGAAATTAATTGAAAGGTTAACATATCATATGTATGCAGGTATGTGAAACTCATTACAAGTGCTTACCTACTGGGGGCTGAGAATGTAAAGCTTTTCAGGGATGTTCAAAAATGCTTGAGGAATGGAAAAAGTGGATTTTCTCTGAAATATAAAAAATTCTACAGAAGCAAAAGGAGTAAATAACTAATTAAATATCCCTAAGATATAATATGTTGACTTCATTAATTATGAGGTATTCAAAAAAATTTTATGAATCTTGAATCAGAAAACAGTCCTCATGTATTAAGAAATACCATGAGTACAGGAAGACCATGGTGGGAGGAACAAGAAAAAAGAAAAAGGAAGGCCTCCAAAATATGCTACTTTGGATTAATGAAACTGAATTGAACATACAAACTGTTTTATACTCTATCTTTTCAGATCCCAATTTTGTTCGTACTTTTCTTACTACATACCGTTCATTTTGTAAACCACAGGAATTGCTAAGCTTACTGATTGAACGGTAAGAAAAATATTTATTTTATTTACATTAACATTTCATAAAACGTTAACTATTTTGTTCCTTGCAAAGTGGTGGGTACCTAGCATGTGCTCAACTTGTTTTTGAACATAATTTATTTGACATTAAATTAGTAGTATTACTGTTCTCTTCAAACAACGTGCTCATTAAAATCTGTTTATAACAGAAGTCTCTTCTGATTTTAGCAATGTTTATAGTGGTAATCAAAAAGACCCAATTTTAAGTATGTATTTTAATGTTTTTTTGTTCAGTAAAACAATATTTCCTTAAAAGAGACTTTTTAACTTGTCACTTTATTTTTAAATTTTTTTTAGAAGATTTTATTTATTTGAGAGAGAGAGCACAAGCAGGGGGAGGGCTAGAGAGAGAGAGGGAGAAGCAGAGTTCCTGCTGAGGAGGGAGCCCATTGCAGGACTCGATCCCAGGAGCCTGTGATCATGACCCAAGCTGAAGGCAGACACTTAACCCACTGAGCCACCCAGGTGCCCAGTATGTAACACTTTAAAGGAAGTTTATCAGTAACTTTTCACATAAATGGTAGGAAGGAAGGTTGCTTAATTAAAATAATTTTTCTGTTGTATTTGAAATCCTTTTCATTTGTGTATGAACAACAAAAAATTTCTCTGACTTTTCTTCTTTTCTTCTTAGATTTGAAATTCCAGAGCCAGAACCTACTGAAGCAGATAAATTGGCCATAGAGAAAGGCGAACAGCCAGTCAGTGCAGACCTTAAAAGGTTTCGCAAGGAATATGTCCAACCAGTACAACTTAGGTTTGGCCTAAATATTACATATTTTATGTACCATTCAATTTTCATTATATAGTTAACACATATAAGTTCTTGTCTCTTAATTCAGATAGAGGTATTGTTGTTAGACTTCATAGTAGTTAAATTAAACTTCCAAATTTCAATGTGAAATTACTCTTAAATGTCCTGAAGAAATTTAATTATTAAAATGATACTGTGTTATTTGCATCAGATACCTCTGGCATGCGACACATTGTGCTTACAGACCAGGATACCTATTAAGTAAAAATTGTAAAATTTCATGTGAGTGTGCCTGCTCTCAACCTTGCCCATCCCTACCCCTTTGTAATCATCTAGTAATCCTGGGCTTTTTCATAGTTTATAATATTTGTGGAATTTTAGCTCTTTCCCTACTGTTCTCTCCCAAAATATATAGGCTTTTACTCATTCATCTAAAAAAAATCAGTAATTTCTAAAAATGTATTTGATAATAGCAGCTGCAGGTTGTTAGGTACTAACTGTATGCCTAAGTATTTTATCAATTTTCTTCCATCCTGGCAGGAGTTACTACTTTATAGCTGAGGAAATTGAAACTTAGCAAGATAAAGTAATTTGAAATAGGTTATACGGAGTGAGCAGCAGGACAGGATTCAAACCTGTATCTGTCTGGTTTCCTAAGTTAGTGTTTTTTTCTTACACTGAGCAGTGAAAATTGGAGGCTCCTTTGATTAGTCTTCTTTACAGTCCCTAATTATACATGATCTAAATTTTTTCTTTGCAAATATGAAAGTGCCTTGATTTTTGTTAACTAATAAATTGCAGCTTTGGAACTGAGCATGTTACTTATTTTTCAGGATAATTGCCACAAATAAATGCAGTTTTAGTGGAATGATAGCGCTCCCAGCTGTATGTGTCTCAGCCAAAATTTTAACATGTCATTCTTTGTATAAGATGGTATTTTTAAAAAAGACCTTTTTAATTAAAAAAGGGAGATGATCTTATTTACCCCTCAGCAATAAAGGAGTAACTTTTTTGTACTAGCTACAGTGAATTTGTACTCCCCCACACTCAGATTAAACTTTTTTTTAAAGATTTATTTATTTATTTTAGAAAGAACGCATGCGCACACGGGGGAAGATGCAGAGGGAGAGGGAGATAAGCAGACTCTGTGTTGGGCGTGGAGCCCGACACTGGCTTGATCCCAGGATCCTGAGATCATGACCTGAGCTGAAATCAGGAGTTAGACTCTTAACCGACTGAGCCACCCAGGCACCCCTAAAGTATAATTTTAAAACAATAAATTAATCCGAAGACCCGTTTTACATCATTGAAGTGCTTAGGTTTTAATTAAATACAAATTAGAGACCAAGTATTATATTGGCCTTTATATATAAAGTTGTTATCATGGTATTAGAGAAATGAAAGAAGTATAATTGAATGCTTATGTCTCACTAAATTGTGTTTCTTTACATTTTTTCAGGATCTTAAATGTGTTTCGGCACTGGGTTGAACACCATTTTTATGACTTTGAAAGAGATTTGGAATTGCTTGAAAGACTGGAATCCTTCATTTCAAGTGTAAGAGGTATATTATTTAAAGGTTTGATTGAATCTTACGTTGCACATCAGCTTAGTTTTTTTTAAATTTGTGTGACTTTTAAGAAGCTTAACTGTTTTTTTATTTTTAAACAACTAAAATAACATTTGGTATGGTTTATAGACTCCAAGGAGCTCACATATGTTAGAACCACCTGAAGTCTTAGAACCTTGCCTTTTCAAGTTTTTAGGAGAATCTTTTTTTTAAAAGAAGTCATCAGTCTTCTTTAATAATCTTAATACATTTAAAATTTTATCTCATCTCAAGGTTGCCATTCTTTCAACTAATTAAATATATGTGCAGTAGTACCTGTTTTCTTATTCTCCTTAATCCTTCTCTTTAGTTTTGAATGGTTAACAACTTTGAAAAATAACATTTACTTCAGGGCACCTGTGTGACTCTGTTGGTTAAGAATCCGACTCTTGGTTTTGGCTCACTCAGGTCATGATCTCAGAGTTGTGAGATTTGGCCAGCTTCAGGCTCGGTGCTCAGCTCAGCACAGAGTCTGCTTGAGATTCTCTCCTTCCCTCTCCCTCTCCCCCTTCCCCTGCTCATGCTCTCTATTTATCTCCCTCTAAATAAATAAATAAAATCTTTAAAAATAATATTTACCTCTCTTGCAGAAGTTTTTGGTATATTTTTAGCACCCGAAAGATAAGAGTTTCTTACCTAAAATTTTAGCACACAGCCCATGAAATGAAACTCTCGGCCATGAACATTTAAACAAGTGTATATTATTGAATCAAGAACATTTATCTGACAGGATAAGGCATTAAGTAAGAACACTTTAAGCCTAACTTATCTCATCTACTTACTCTTACTTAAGGGGAATTTTACTTAAAATAGAGTATGTGATTCCTTTGCTTCAACTTTGAGATGTTTAAGATACATTTTTATCAAATGTTTGCCTTGAAATTGTTTATGGTAACAAATCAATTTTTTGCTTTATATTCTTAATGAAGATGCTAGACTATATATGATCTAAGTAATTTCTAAAATACACATATGTATTAGGATAAAGCAAGTAAACGGTTATGTTAATGTCTAGAGGTCTTTCTTAAATAAGTTATACCACAGCATAACCAAGTAATTTCTTTCTTTTTTTTTTTTAGACTTACTTATTTTAGAGAGAGAGAGCACATGCAGGGAGGAAGGGCAGAGAGAGAATCCTAAAGGAGACTCCCCACTCAGTGCGGAGCCCTAGGTAGGGCTCCATCCCAGGACCCTGAGATCATGACCTGGGCCGAAATCAAGAGTTGGCTGCTTAACCGACTGAGCCACCAGGCGCCCTGAGGGAAAGTTTCTTTTTATAAATGTGTTTAACTAATAAATGAAGAAGGAATGATAGAATTAGAATATAACTATTTTTCAGCCTCCTAGTAATATTACAAAGATGTAACTGGACATTATATGGCTGCTGTTAGAAATATTTACAAGTATTCATGTCAAAAAATTGATCCTGAATCACATCACATCTGTATGTGTCTGATTTACAGAAAAAACAGGACAGAGAAGCAATGCAAATGACACTACAGGAATAGTATTGGAAAAATTCAGACTTGGGAAATACCACAAGGCGAATGATTCCATTTTAACGAGTAAATTGCAAGGAAAAATAAGAGAGAAAAGGAGAGCCTATAGATTAAAGGAGACTTGAGACATTGACTGCAATTTGTAGAACTCGTTCAGACCCTATTTCACAGGCCAACTATTAGAAAACATTTATGAGAGAATCAGGGAAATCTGAACACTAATTAGATATTTGATGATTTTAAGAAGTTACTGTCATTTTTATATATGATAATGGTTTTGTCATTTTATTTTATTTTATTTTTTAAACATTTTATTTATTTATTTCTTTGACAGAGAGAGATCACAAGTAGGCAGAGAGGCAGGCAGAGAGAGAGAGGAGGAAGCAGGCTCTCCATGGAGCAGAGAGCCCGATGCGGGGCTCGATCCCAGGACCCTGGGATCATGACCTGACCCGAAGGCAGAGGCTTTAACACACTGAGCCACCCAGGCGCCCTGGTTTTGTCATTTTAAAAAGTCTTTAATTTTTAGATACATAGTTAAATATGAATGAAATGACATATTTATTTCAGGTTTATTTATTTATTTTAAGTCATCTCTAATAGACCAAACATGGGGCTCAAACTCACAAATCCAAGATCAGGAGTCACATGCTCTTCTGACTGAGCCAGCCAAGCTCCCTATGTTATTTCTTTCAAAATAACATAGGGAATGGAAAGAGGGTATGAGTGACATTAAGTGAAGCAAAAATTGGCCATAAGTTGGTAATTGTTGAAACTGAGTAAAGATGAAAGATTATACAAAGATTTGCAGTTACGTCTGTCAAGTAAAAGGTATTTTTGTTTGTGTTCCTTTCTAGGGAAAGCTATGAAGAAATGGGTAGAGTCAATTGCTAAGATCATCAAGAGAAAGAAACAAGCTCAGGCAAATGGAATAAGCCATAATATTACCTTTGAAAGTCCACCTCCACCAATTGAATGGCATATCAGCCGACCAGGACAGTTTGAAACCTTTGATCTCATGACACTTCATCCAATAGAAATTGCACGTCAACTGACACTTTTGGAATCTGATCTCTATAGGTAGACAGTTAATGTTTATTTGCTGCTCTGTTTTCAAGAATCTTAAACCATACCTCTGTTTTCAGAACATGTTGCAAATTATTTATGAATACTTAAAAGTGCCTCATTTATTCTTGTGGGCTTGGAGGAAAGCTCATAGCACCGTTTTTAACTACAATCTATCCTACAGGAAAAAGTCTTATATTGCTATTTAGGCCTAAAATAGGTACTAGCAGTCTTTCACATGGTGAGTGATAGACACTAATGCTACCTTTCAGGCAATCACCCAGGTCTTCCTCCTAATACTTTCTCAGATTGTTTTAGTTTGGATTGTGGGCTCTTGAAGGCAGCTGAGTAAATAGAATATTGAAAGAGACAAGCTTTCTTTTTTTTTTTTTCCCCCAGATTCTAAGTAATCAAAAATTTAATTTGGAGCTTGACTGGGTTAGGTTTGCTAGGCAAATGAATAACAAAATTCTTAGAAAAATGAAGATTTCTTTATTTTTTTTTTAAAGGAGTCTTAAGTACTTCAGCTATTTGAAGTCAAGGTAACTTCAAAGACAAGTTATTTCTGAAGTAGTATGATGATAAATCATACTTAAAACTTCTGAACTTTTCTTTCATTTATGAGACTCATTAGATCGAAATGTGCTTGGCTAGGGGTGCCAGGGCGGCTCAGTTGGGCGTCTGCTTTCAGCTCGGTTGTGATCCCAGGGTCCTGGAATTGAGTCCCTCGTTGGGCTCCCTCCTCAGTCGGGAGTCGGCTTCCCCCTCTCGTGCCTCTGTGCACACTCTCTCTCTCTCTTAAATAAATAAAATCTTTTTTTTTTTTAAAGATTTTATCTATTTATTTGACAGAGAGAGACACAGCAAGAGAGGGAACAGAAGCAGGGGGAATGGGAGAGGGAGAAGCAGGCCTCCCGCCGAGCAGGAAGCCCAAGTCGGGGCCAATCCCAGGACCCTGGGATCATGACCTGACCCAAATGCAGACGCTTAACAAATGAGCAACCCAGGCACCCCAGATAAATAAAACCTTTAAGAAAGAAAGAAATGTACTTGACTGTTTACTTTTATCTGTATCCCATCATCTGTCTTGTCTTGTAAAACATTTCCTGCCATTACTCTGTATGCATGCAGATCACCCATTCCCAACCTAACCTTTATAGTTTCATGGTTTCATGACTTCTAATGTCATTCTCCACTCCAAATCAGATACCTCTTAAGGTCATATTTCAAATCTTGTTATCACTCCAAATCGTTCTTATTTCAAAATTACTAATTCAAGCATCTCTCATTTCTTTCTAACTGCAGTCCTCTCTCCTTTCAGCTTGCTTTATCAGCTTTGTCCTCTGTCACCTTTTTTTAAACCATTACCCTTGCAGGTAACAGCCACCTCTCCCCACCCTGTCAAAAAATGACTTCTCACCATTGTCATTCCATCAAAAACTTTTCTGCATTCAGGAGCCCTTTCTACAATACAAATACCTTTAAGAAGTTATCTTGATTGGCAGCCATTTTTTTAAGGGGAAAAGTAAGAATATACAAAGTTGAGAGCTAATGGAAATGTAGGAAGACAGCAGAGATAAAAAATTTGCCCTTCTTTAGAATTGGGCCTCTGGTTTGCCTTGGCTGTGCCATTCAGAATTGAGCACCCATGTCAGCAGTTGTAAACACCTAATTCAGAGTGTCATGTTGTATTTTAGGTAGTTTGGAGTTCAGGTGATTTTTGTTTATATTGTGGAATTTGTGAAAGGTAGGAATGAAGGGACTTGCTACTTGAGTTAAAAAAAAAAAAAAAAGCCAATAGTACTGAATCACATTTTTCCTCATTGAGTGACTGTTACAGGAGTGGACATCAGAAAAAGAAACCACTTAAGTCAATGTGGACCTGCTTTCAGAACAGAAAATACCTTTGTTAAGTGAGATGTATATTATGGAAGAAGAGGAACATTGACACTGTAAACTGAATTTCTTTCTTTTTTTTTTTTTAAAGATTTTATTTATTTGACAGAGAGATACACAGTGAGAGAGGGAACACAAGCAGGGGGAGTGGGAGAGGGAGAAGCAGACTTCCCACTAAGCAGAGAGCCTGATTCGGGGTTCGATCCCAGGACCTTGGGATCACGACCCGAGCCGAAGGCAGACTTCTCTAACGACTGAGCCACCCAGGCACCCCCGAATTTCTGATTTAACTGTAGAACAGCCCAAGAAAACTTACTTTAAAAACTGTTAACAAGGTCCCTTTTTTATTCAAATCTACTGATTAAAAACTTTTTTTTAATAGTCAAGACCATAAGATACTAGCCAATTTTTTAAAATTATGTAATCCTTGCTCACTATATACAGTAATTTAACTTGCTCCTCTGTCAAATTTCTTACTGAATAATTCAGCCATTAAAAAAATGTAGGGCGCCTGGGTTGCTCAGTGGGTTAAGCCGCTGCCTTCTGCTTGGGTCATGATCTCAGGGCCCTGGGATCGAGTCCCGCGTCAGGCTCTCTGCTCAGCAGGGAGCCTGCTCCCTCCTCTCTCTCTGCCTGCCTCTCTGTCTACTTGTGATCTCTCTGTCAAATAAATAAATAAAATCTTAAAAAAAATAAAATAAAATAAAATAAAAAAAATAAAAAAATGTAGAAATTATATAATGAGGGCCCATCAACAGCAAAAGCCTTACAGATACAAGTGAAATCCTTCAACTAATTTTTCCCAACTCTGTTCTTCTTTCTCCCAATAACCACTATCCTGTATTTGGTGTTTATTATTCCTATGTATGTCTTTATAATTTATACACATACAATATTGATAAACAATATATAGCATTGTTTTGCAGGTTTTAAGATAGTTTATACTTATGTGTCATTCTACAACATGTTTTGCACTTACATTGTTCTGGCATTTAAGTTGATGAATATAGCTCTGGTTTGCTTTTTTTTTTTTTTTTTTTTTTTTTTTTTTTAAGATTTTATTTATTTGACAGAGAGAGATCACAAGTAGGCAGAGTGGCAGACAGAGAGAGGGGGAAGCAGGCTCCCGCCGAGCAGGGAGCCCAATGTGGGGCTTGATCCCAGGACCCTGGGATCATGACCTGAGCAGAAGGCAGAGGCTATAACCCGCTGAGCCACCCAGGCGCCCCTGGTTTGGTTATTTTAATTACTGTGGTGTTCCATTATATGAATGCTCCATAATTTATCCAGCCTAGGTTATTTGTGATTTTTCAGTCTTGCAGATAATAACTGCTTCACTGAGTATTCTTAAAAATGTTTTCTTATAACCTGGTATAGCTTAAGTATATATCTAGATAGACTTTTGGGGTGATTAGTTTGTATATCTTCAGTTATATGAGATAATTGCTAAATTACTTTACAAAGTGGTTGTTTCAGTTTTTACTTGGATATCCGTGTTGGAGAGATTCTACACATCTTTACCCATTTGGTACTATTAGACTTCTGTTAGGCAGGAGTAAAATGGGATTTCATTGTGGTTTAATGTTCTTCTCCCCGAATAAGAGACAAAATTTTTTTGTTTTTATGTGACTATTTGGGTCCCGTCCTCTGTGATTTAAACCTGTTCATGTGTTTCTCCATTTATCTTTTGTGTTGTCTTTATCTTACTGAGTATTTAAAGATCTTTAAATAATTTTGATACTAATCCTTTGTAGGTTAAGTTGCATGATTTTTTATTCCACAGGAAAGTCCAACCTTCTGAACTAGTAGGGAGTGTATGGACCAAAGAAGATAAAGAAATAAATTCTCCAAATTTATTAAAAATGATTCGCCATACCACAAATCTCACTCTATGGTTTGAAAAGTAAGTGTTTATTTTTCTGCCCTATTACTTTTTACCACTATAATATTAAGTCATCTATAAGCTTAAATTCTTGCTAAAAATATATGTATTCTTTTCTACGTGAGGGAGGGAATTGCTTTTTAAGCTATGCTTTTTTGTTTTTGTTTTTGTTTTTTGTTTTCGTCTAGGTGCATTGTAGAAGCAGAAAATTTTGAGGAACGGGTGGCAATACTAAGTAGAATTATAGAAATTCTTCAGGTTTTTCAAGATTTGAATAATTTCAATGGTGTATTGGAGATAGTCAGTGCAGTAAATTCAGTGTCGGTATACAGACTAGATCATACTTTTGAGGTAAGTTTTAGGCTTAAATATTTCATCTTTTTGGGGGGCAGATACAATTGTTGATAAAATAAATTGCTTCTACCAACCAATCTTTTTCAGTAAATCCTTTACAAATCATCTTATTCCCTTAAATATATCAATATACACTAGTATGTCTGGAATCCATCAAAGAATGTGGGACTTGTGACTCTGTTTAATATGTTTACCTAGGGGGCATCTGGGTGGCTCAGTGGGTTAAAGCCTCTGCCTTCGGCTCAGGTCATGATTTCAGGGTCCTAGGATCGAGCCCCCCACATCGGGCTCTCTGCTCGGCAGGGAGCCTGCTTCCTCCTCACTCTCTGCCTGCCTCTCTGCCTACTTGTGATCTCTCTCTGTCAAATAAATAAATAAAATCTTTAAAAAAAAATGTTTACCTAAATGTTATGAAATTTCAATTGGATTTTTCCAGTGGCACACTGATTGTTTGAAATAAATGATATTTAAAATATAAATGTAGAAATTAATCAACATATAGTCAAAAGAAGGTGTAACATGGAGCGAAGTCTTTCTAAAATTAAAATTTTTTAAATTATACAATAGTATATGTTTAGTGTTTGTTATAGAAAATTCAAAAGATACAGAAAGTATATGTTAAAATTAAAATACACATATTCTTGGGCCCAGAAATAAAAGTGCCAGACTATAAAGTTAATGTACAAAGATGTTGTTTCTGCGGTATTAATTGGAGTAGCGGAAAACTAGAAGCAACCTGTATGTCCCTGAATAGAATGACTAAATATGTTTTATACCTGTAGTGTAGAATATTGTTCAGCTATAGAAAAAAAGTGAATAGGATCTATGTGTATTGTCTTAAAATAATATTTGTGATTTTTAGGGGAAAAGCCATAAAAAAAACTTCAGAATAATGAATATAATATGATTTCTTTTTTATGTAACATAAAAACAGAACAAACCCTAAACATGTTACTAAAATTGCATGAGCATTGAGAAAATAATACTTTTTTTACATTGCTTCTTTATGATTAGAAAGGCAAGCTGCTTTCACGTATGTATTTTTCTATTTGAGTGTTTGCATTTTATTGCTTTGTGTGAGCTTTTTTATATGAAGGATATTAACAGTTGAATATTGCTAAATATTAATCTGTGTAATAGATTTTGAAAACTCTAAAGTAGTATATTTATTTTAAAAGGTTAAGTTTCAGTTTTTTAAAATACTGGGTACAGAACAATATTCATAAAATATGTGTAAGGCAAAAAGAATAAAAATACGAAGAACACCTGTATACCTGGTTTAAGAACACCTCCCAATTCCATCTCCATCCTCACCCCTTCAACCATCATTCTGAATTTTGTCCTTATTATTCAACTTTTTTTCTGTAGTTTTACTTATTTGTATCTCTAAACAATGTACTATTTCATTTTGTGTGTTTCTTAATTACATATGAATATAATTCTTCAAACACTTTTTTCATTCAATATTATCTTCCTAAAATTCATCCAGGTTGCTTCTTACTGCCATCATTCATTTTTTTTTTCATAGCTGTATCATATTATAAGAATAAACTTACCAAAATTTATTTATTTATTTACTAGTTAATGGCCATTTAGACTCTTTCCAGTATAGGGTTATTATCAGTAATAGTACATGAACATTTTCTACATATATCCTAGTGCACAAATTTCTCTTAAGTCGTTTACCTAGGAGTAGAACTACTAGATAATAGATTATGGGTATCTTCAGCTTTACTAGATAATGCTAGATTGTTTTCCCAAATAATTGTACCAGTTTATACTCCCACCAGAAATGTATGAGTTCTAGTTATTTTACCTTCTCACCAGTACTTGATATTGTCAGTTCTTTTCATTTTCCAATCTTGTGGTTTTGGTTTATAAACCCCTGATTTCTAATGAGTTTGAACCTATTTTTACATGTTTATTGGTTTTTTATATTTCTTCTTATAGAAATTTTTTTGTTTTTTTTGCATTCTTGAGTTTTTCTTATGAATCTCTGTGAGTTCTCTTATATAGTGGATTTTAATCCTTTGTCAGTTGTATGTATTGTGAATCTCTGTGAGTTCTCTTATATAGTGGATTTTAATCCTTTGTCAGTTGTATGTATTGTAAATGTCTCTTCCCAGATTGAAGCTTCTCTTTTCACCTTTTTTTCTATCTTTTGATGAACAAAAGTTCTTACTGTAATCAAATTTATTTTGTCCTGTTATTTGTGCTGTTTAGTGTCTTTTTCTATTATCTTAATGTTTTGTCTTTCACATTCATTCCTTAATCCAGCTGGAAATAAGTTTTGAAAAATGTATGGAGTGAGGCTGGAGTTTAATTTCATGTTTTGTTCCATATGGCTAGCCAGTTGCTTCCATACATTTATTGAAAGTTTGATAGGAATTGCATTGGTTCTATAAATTGCTTTGGTTCAGTTGGTGGAGCACTGACAGTTTTACAGTGAGTCTTCCAAACCACGAACATGTCTCTCCCTTTATTTATTAATTTAATATAAAGTTTTATGGTTTTCTTGATGATGAACTCATACCTCTTTTGTTAGATTTATATTAGAACTTTTTTAAAGATCTTATTTTCTTTATTGATGATATGTAGAAATGCAGTTGATCTTTGCTGATTGGTTTTATATCAATCAACAATGCTAAATGCTCTCATTAGCACTCCATATGTAGATTTATTGTTTTGTTTTTCCACAGATAATTATATCCTCTGTGAATACAGACAGTTTTTCTTTGATTTTCTTTATTTTTCTTGTTCATGCTAGTTAAGACTTCTGTAGAGTACTGAATAAAAGTTAGGGTTTAATCCCCTTTGCTTTTTCCTTAAGTTAAAGGAAATACATTAGACAGTTTTCCATCAGTGCAGTGTTTGCTGTGGATTTATGTGTGTGTCTGTGTGTGTGTGTATACACTTAACTAGGTTAAAAATAAAGTAATTTAGAACAAAAAATGTAATAATGAAATATAAAAGGAATGATTCTGCTTATTTGGTTTACTAAATTTTTGTTCAATTTTTCTCTCCCTTCCACAGCTTTCTCCTCCTTACCAAAACCTTACCCTTAGCCTCAAAAGACCTTTCAGTGGAAATATATCTGAATGCTTTAGGATTATATTTCTCTCCTATAGCTATGATTTGAAATTCTGGCTAATCAGAATTATAACTAATAAGATCTCGAGGAAGAATTTTTTATTTCTTACTCCTCTAATTTATATTAGAAAAAAAATGAAGTTTTTAAGTTTCATATTTATAGATAAATCATTTCAGGCAAGTACAGAAAGGAATACTACTCATCTTTAATTTAAAAAATTATTTTTCACATATTTGCAAAATTTTATAGAATTCCAAGCTCTGTGTTCATAAAATGTGATTGAATTGTAAAAAGACAAGTTATACTCAATTTATATATTTTAAAGGCATTGCAGGAAAGAAAAAGGAGAATTTTGGATGACGCTGTGGAATTAAGTCAAGATCACTTTAAAAAATACCTAGTAAAACTGAAGTCAATCAATCCACCTTGTGTGCCTTTTTTTGGTAAGTTACTGAACATGGGTTTATATTTATATTTTGAGGCAGTTTGTTGTAGCCAAAAGAGACCCACCTTTAAAGGCAGATTATTCTGATTTTTATATCTGAGCATATCTACTTTTATTAACTGTTCATATTGATAAATAAAATTTGGAAGTCTCTGTTTCCTTATCTTTAAAATAGAGGTTATGATAATTATCTCTTTGTAGAGTTGTTGTAAGGAGCTCTGTGGGGTCTTTCTGTAAGAGTACTGATTCCATTCATAAGGGCTCCACCGTCAGGATTTAAGCACCTCCGAAGCATCCCACCTTTTAATACTATCACACTGGGTATTAGTATTTAAACTTAGGAATTTTGAACATTCAAACATGCATGCCTGTGTACACAGACACATACCCCACTGGTTGTGTTAACCAAAAATGTTTCTGGACAATCCCAAATATTCCCTAAGGGACAAAATTGCCCCCAGTTGAGAGCCACTGATTTAAGTGAATCCATAATTACATATGAAGAAGGAGCTAAAACCTTATTTCCTGTCCCAGAGTGAGGAACAATTATTTTTCTAAGTTATGGGCTTTGAGAAAACAGAATGTACACGTCTATAGTCTTATCACTAGAATTGGCTTATAATTTATCTATTGATCATTATTTAAGATCATTGGCATTAAATATTTATAATCAAATATTAAAATGGTTAGAACAGATTTAACACAGACTTTGTGAATGAATCCGCTCTTATTTTAGGCTGTTAGGCTAAGGAATAAATTAAGCCTTTCCTAAACTCTAATTTTCTTTTTATTTTAAATTCTTTAAATGTTAAAAAATTCCTAATGTAAAATTAATTAATAAGCCCATCAGACTTAACATTTTAGGGGTAAAATTGCTGGATTATAGAATGTCTTTCAACTTTACTAGATCAGTTGTTTTTTCCAAATGATTGATTAAGTAACAGATTTTATAACTTGTCTTCAAATACTCTTTTTTACTAGGAATATATTTAACAAATATTCTGAAAACTGAAGAAGGGAATAATGATTTTTTAAAAAAGAAAGGGAAAGATTTAATCAATTTCAGTAAGAGGAGGAAAGTAGCTGAAATTACGGGAGAAATTCAGCAGTATCAGAATCAACCTTACTGTTTACGGATAGAACCAGAAATGAGGGTAAATATTTTCTTTGCTTATCTTTAAAAGAGAACATGTTAAATTCTCTGCAATCTGTAAGAAATATCATAACCACACTTATGCTACTTATTTTACTATAAAAATACAGTAAGTTAATTATCATTAGATAGAAGTGGTAAATATTAGATATTCTGTGCTAACAGTCTGCAGTTACGAATATTGCTAGGAACGGGGGTGCCTGTCTGGCTCAGTCTGTAGAGTGTATGACTCTTGTTCTCAGGGTTGTAAGTTTGGGCCCCATGTTGGGTGGAGAGATTATTTAAAAATAAAATCTTTTAAAATATATATTATTAGGGACTTTTTTCTTGAGAGTATTGCTTCTTTGTGCAACTGGTCAAGTAATACTTTCAAAAAATGAATGACAAATTGGAATGAAACTCTCTGATGTCCATGTAGTAAAAAGAAAATCCACTACTGGTACTGTCATTGGTTAGCTATTTTAGATATTTTACATGTGCCAATGTAACATTAAGTAATTAATTTCTTCATAAAAATACTGGGTTTAAATAGGGAAAGAGGTTGGTTTTATAGAATACATATTTGTGTATATGTATATATGTATATGCTTAGCAAAAAATCATTTTTTTTTAACTTTCTATCAATTGATAATCTATTTTGATCACTAGTTTATAACACTGATTCTGTGTACTGTAAGATGTGGGATACCTTCTAAATCATAGTAGATTATGATACTATGTTTATGTTAAGTGAATTTATTTTTGTTATACTTATTTGAAATTCAGTACATAGTAGCTATCAGAAAAAGTTCACCTGTCACATTAAAAATTGTGTTCAACTTTCAGGCTTAGTGTGCAGGTCAGGTATATTAAGTGAAAATGGGCACCATGACTCCCAACTTCCTAAATTGTAGGATGGTAACTATTCTTTGTTCCTACTTCAAAACAAAATACCCTAAAGTCCTAAGAAAGAATGACTTAAACTACACTGTTATGAAAATATAGACAGCTCTAAAAATGGTGACATTTTTAGTGGTCCCATATTTCATTCTCTTCCCTCATCATGGGGCCAGCCCTTTGTGATATTGAACTTCATAGGTCTAAAGAAATATACTCTTGAAGCTTGAAGTTTATAATATATATTTTCCCAAGAAATCATGTTAAATTATAGTTGGGTATATTTGAAATAGTACTTCTAACATTCATATCTCAGTAACTTCTAATAGGTCTTTGTGATCTGTTCTAGACCTTCTCCCATCATTTAAAGCATTAAATAATGCTTTATGGGAGTGTGGGGGCATTTACTTTTCAAGCCATAGTTAACCAAACTAATAAATAGTATTAAAGAATAGAGCAAAGGATGAGAAAAGCAGGAACACTGCTATTATAATTTTATAGAAGTCTTTAAATTACTGTTGGTTCATATGATTTAATTTGGCTAACCTGAGTATAAGAACACGCTGTTTCAATACTGTTAAAGGAGTAATTCAATTTTCTTGACATTGGCAGAATGCCTGAAATGTGGGAGAATTTTATGTCAGAAATTTTGAAGCTCATTTTGCCTACTGTTAAAGTGAAAGCCCAGTACTTCTTTATATATATATATTTCTTAAACCACTTCAAAGTTAAATAAAGTTAAATCCAGTAATTTGCTTCTAAGGAATTTTTCTGAGGAAATAATCATAAATGTACAGAAAAATTTATGCACAAGGAGCTAATAATAATTACTCATATTGTAATACAAAGAATTAGAAAGCACTGCTGTGGATAACTGCCTATGTGGTGATTGGTGAGATAAATTCTGGAACATAATATGATTAAAGACTATAGAGCTTAAGTTTGTACTTATAAAATAAGTAAACTACAGGGGGCGCCTGGGTGGCTCAGTGGGTTAAAGCCTCTGCCTTCGGCTCAGGTCATGATCCCAGGGTCCTGGGATCGAGCCCCGCATGGGGCTCTCTGCTCAGCGGGGAGCCTCCTTCCTTCTCTCTCTCTCTCTGCCTGCCTCTCTGCTTACTTGTAATCTCTGTCTGTCAAATAAATAAATAAAATCTTAAAAAAAAAAAAAGTAAACCACATGGAAAAATATTGAGTTATCAACTAAAAAAAGGTTAAAGATAACTGGTATGGCTCCAGTTTTGCAATATAAACCCAGAAAATGAAGATACATATATATGCATATATTCATATGCACTGGATTATTACTGGATATTATAAATATATATATATAATAACACTGGAACAATATTCTAAGAGTAAAATGTTAATAGATCTCTGGTTGGTGAGATTACCATTTATATTTCTTTTTACTCTTTGCTAAAGCATCTAAATTTTCTATCTAAAAACTCAAATATAAGGTTAGAAAATTTTTTTTTCCATAAAGACAGAAAGATTATTTTATTAGAGGTTAGCACAGATAAGTTTATAATTGTTCTTGAAATCACTTTTGAATAGAACTTAATCTATCTTGCCTCTGTTTTTTTTCTGATTATCAAAAGTGTCATTCTGCGGGCACCTGGGTGGCTCAGTAGTAGGCTTTAACCTACTCAGGTTAAAGGCTCAGGTCATGATCCCAAGGTTCTGGGATCGAGTACCGCATCGGGCTCTCTGCTCAGCAGGGAGCCTATTTCCCTCTCTCTCTGCCTGCCTCTCTGCCTACTTGTGATCTGTCTCCCTGTCAAATAAATAAATAAAATCTTAAAAAAAAAAAAAAAGTCTTTCTGGGGATGCCTGGGTGGCTCAGTGGGTTAAGCCGCTGCCTTCGGCTCAATGATCCCAGGGTCCTGGGATCGAGTCCCACATGGGCTCCTTGCTCATCAGGGAGCCTGCTTCTCTCTCAGCCTCTGCCTGCCTCTTCCTGCTTGTGTGCTCTCTCTCTCTCTTTCTCTCTGACAAATAAATAAATAAAATCTTTAAAAAAATAAGTGTCATTCTGGAGCATGTGGCTGGCTCAGTTGATGGAGCATGTGACTTTTGATTTTAGGGTTGTAAGTTTGAGCCCCACATTGGGTGTAGTGATTACTTTAAAATCTTCTTTTTTAAAAAGTCTCATTGTGAATTATAACTATAATTCTGTTCTAAACACTTTTGATAGCTTACTGGTGATAATTACTTTGTTATAATGAGTAGGAAAAATGTTAACTGTGGGATACTGAGCCATTAAGATGGTAATAAATGAAAATCTGTCCATCTTCTTAATAGAAAATGAAGACAAAATATACAACTCCCGTAGAAAGTGTACAACTTTATTTGAAAGTAGAGAGATTGGAATCAGCAATTCTTGTGAACTCTCAGACATTATGTTCTCTTAATTTACTGATTTTTTTTTTGTTTTAAGCTGCTGAAATACATGTTCCAATAAGATCTAAAACATGTACTTATAGAAATTTGTCTAATTCCAGAGATTCTTTGAAAACCTTAACCCCATGGGAAGTGCTTCTGAAAAGGAGTTTACAGATTATTTGTTCAACAAGTCACTAGAAATTGAACCCCGAAATTGCAAACAGCCACCTCGATTTGTAAGTTCATTATAATTTTGGGGAAAAAATTTTTTTAAACAATATTATCTTCAATGTTTAGTAACATATTACCATAAAAATTCTAATTTATTTGAATAGCTATTTTTCAGTCCTTTGTTTTGCAGTACTATACTATTTCTAAAGCAATATATGCTGTGGGAGGCAATGTTATTAGCCTTTTGGTTAAATCTGGTTTATCCTTTATAGCACTTCTTTATCTGTCAGTTTTTAAGCCTTCCTAGTATAAGGTGGAAAGTTGTAAGAAAGTGAGAGCTGTAAATGACCAGGAAATGAAAAGACCTGGAAGAAGGAGTAAGGAAGTGTCTCATGGTTCTTTTAGCCTGACCATGACTCCTGTCATTAGAGCACCATAGTCCATGGTCGCCACTGGAATGTTCTTCATGCTAAAATTTGCTGCTACAGTTTCTAGTTATTCTTGGGTTTGCAGTGGCAACAGAAGTAGGGAAAGACCAGTTTTAAGTAGTTGAACAGAAAGCAAGATGTGGGAGGAATTAAAACGCTTATAATACCTACTTCGAGTCAAGCAGCAAGATGTTACCTCATCTCCACAACAATTTTATCACATAGATCTTATTCTCATTTTACAAACAAAAACTGAGACTCAAGGTTGTTAAATAACTCTTTTAAGGCTGCAAAGCTAGATATTAGCACCCTGGAGATTTTACCTCAAGTTATCTGAATCTGAGTTCCATGTTTTTTCATTTGGTTACCACTGTGAGATTTTAAAGGAGGTACGGAGGTGGAGGGTGGGAGACAATGATAGCAGTTTTCTCCAAAAACTTGAAAATAATATTGTGGGGGTTGGTCATTTACTATTAGGAAGGAAAAAAAAAAAAAAGCCTTTTTTTTCCCCCTTGATGTACCTAACATAATATGTTGTATATATTATGTCCACGGTAAATGTATGTAAAATTGATACCAATGATTTGAAGAAGTTCAGGTTCAAGTGTTTGGGGAGGAACAAGTTTTCACACAGATTTTCAAGAATTTTATTTCTGCAGTATGAAAAGGGGTTTACTTATATTAAGCCAGTCAAATCCCCGACAGGCTTGCAGATTGAGATTTTATCGTACTCTCTTAACTGTATGCTAAGAATTAATAAGGTAGCGTTAAGCCATAAAAATGAAATCCATGCAAATTAGTAATGGTAGTTATGTTTGCTTTTTGTAGCCTAGGAAATCAACTTTCTCTTTAAAATCTCCTGGAATACGGCCTAATACAGGCCGACATGGCTCTACCTCAGGCACTTTACGAGGTCATCCAACACCATTAGAAAGAGAACCATGTAAAATGAGCTTTAGTCGGATTGCTGAAACTGATCTTGAATCAACTGTGTCAGCACCAACCTCTCCAAATACACCCTCTACTCCACCAGTATCTGCTTCTTCAGACCTTAGTGTGTTTTTAGATGTGGATCTCAGTAGTTCCTGTGGTATGTATTTGATATAAATCATTTGATAAAAAAGGAATCTTAAATGTTTCAGATAATTCTTCTCATCATTTTAATTGAACTGTAGATTCTTTTAATTAAACTGTAGATATTAGTGTGGAAAGTGGCATTTAAATGTGAAAATAATGATTAACACAAGGGATTAAAAACATCATTTGTGCATTATTTATGCATCTTATTTTCTAACGTATTCATTAAACAAAGATTTGTTTAGTACCTATTGGGCCCCATATTACTGCTCTAAAGGGAGCGACAGAGTAAGAAAACAAGCAGATACGTTTCATGAAGGAAATTTAAAAAGAGACTGTGAAAGAGAGGGAACTACTTATGGTAAGAAAGGAAAAACATTCCCTCTACAAAGGTAACATTCTGGGTTCATTTCTTTTAAAACTAACATGTCAATAGAGAATGATAAAATTCTGTACTCTCTGTGTTACTACATTTGTTACTTTATGCAAAAATATTTTAAAAGTAAAACCGTACATAACCACCTTTCTTTTCAAATTAATTTTTCTCATTCCAATAGGCAGCAATAGCATCTTTGCTCCAGTCCTCTTGCCACATTCAAGTAAGTAAGAATTTGAGTCAGTTCTAATGAAATTCATCAAGTTGATTAAATCTGTATATGAGTATTTGGGTTTTAGCAACATTAAACTTTTTTTTAAAAATGAATGAAATTCTTATAAATAAATTGAGTTACTTGCTTACAACTGAATACTATTTAAACTTTACTATAGTTTTCATCATTTTACAACCTATCAATGGTCTAGGGGCTGTGTGACCTTGAACAAATTACTTAGCATCTCCAAACCTGTTAAGGATCAAATGAGATAACGATGTAGCACACCCAGCATATAGGTTGGCACATAATCAACAGTGATTTCATATCAGTTGCCTCTCCTCTTTCCCATCCCAACTCATTTTCCCATGTGGATTATATACTTAAATGTTTATCAGGTTCCCAGATAGCCCTTGATCACTTGTTTCTTCACATGATCTTACTTAAGGCAGTTATTTTAGTAAAACACTATTCTGCCATTCTCATTTATTTCATAATATATGACATAAATGCTGTCACCGTTCTTTCTACAATCATTTGTTTAAAACAGCCCAGGGGCACCTGGGTGGCTCAGTTTGTTAAATGTCTGCCCTCTGCTCAGATCATGATTTAGGGTCCTGGGAACAAGCCAAATGTCAGGCTCCCTGCTCAGCGAGGAGTCTGCTTCTTTCTCTCCCTTCCCCCCCACACACTCCCAGGCTTGTGGGCTCTCTTTCTCACTCTCTCAAATAATTAAGTAAAATCTTTAAAAACAACCACCACCACCACCACCACCCAGAAAGGTACAGAGAAGCTTCAGGAATAATTTCCCCAATCTGGATGACTTCTGCTTCTATCACATTAAAGTGTATATAATTTAGGTAGTAGCATGAGAGTTCCTGTCTAATGGGAAAAGTAAGGTTAGTCTTTTAAATGTTTATAATTCTGTATTTTAATATTTAAATTTTTATCAAAGTGATATATGCATACAGTTTAAAAGGCTAATAGTGCTAAACACTGAAAATGAAATTGATAGCAGTTCCCTACCCCATGTCTCCCCACATCTTTTCTTGTTCCCTAGTGACACTTCCACATTTTTAAATGGTGTTTGTGTTCTTTTCTCTCTTTTGAATCATTAATTTTAGACAGTTTTTACTGATTTGCTATTACAGTAAATGAGAATTCTGCCCTTTATTCTGCCTAATATACTTGTCACATTTTGGGAAAATATTACTCACTATTAAGTCAGGTATTGTATAGTATGATTATGTTTCCTTTCTTGTACAGCTCTGTTTCATGAAGTTAATGAGAAAGTCTTTAATGCTTAGGTGTTTTTGTTTGTTGGTTGGTTTTTCAAACATCTATTGCTCAGTCTTCTCATACCCTTTCTCAGCAGTTTTCCATAAGATCAGACCACTCAGGACAGTTGTCAGGATTTTTGTTTTGCTGTTTAACTTGGAAACTTCCTTCCTGGTGCCCTGTGGTTCTGCTCCAGTTTAGACTGGTTGCTCTCTTGGCCTCTCAACCAGCTGTCATCCTAGAACTTTCTTTTGTTGTCATCCTAGAAATTCCTTCACCTCTTTCCTGTGTTTGGATCCTTGTTTTTTTGTACTCCTTGTCTCCTTTCTTTCTTTCTTTCTTTTTTTTTTTAAGATTTTATTTATTTATTCAACAGACAGAGATCACAAGTAGGCAGAGAGGCAGGCAGAGAGAGAGGAGGAAGCAGGCTCCCCGCAGAGCAGAGGGCCCGATGTGGGGCTCGATCCCAGGACCCTGGGATCATGACCTGAGCCGAAGGCAGAGGCCTTAACCCACTGAGCCACCCAGACGCCACCCTTGTCTCCTTTCTTGATATGCTCCCTTATTTTGGTAGAGGCACATTCTCCAGTAGCTACGTGAGAAAGGATAAACATATAAAAGTTTTTAAGTTTTGTATTTCTGAAAATGTATTTAATTGTTAATAGTTTGACTGGGTATAGAATTATAAATCCTTTTCACTAAGAATTTTGAAGGTATTTTCCAATGGTCTTCTTGCTTTTATACTTGCTGTTTAGAAGTCCATTGTCATTCACTCATAAATTGTTCATGCATAGTTTTTAAATGTCTCATATGTGCAGGCACTATTCTAGGTACAAGAAATATGGCACTGAACAAAATAGAAATCCTGTCAATGACCTTGTAGTTTCAATCCTTTTTTTAAAACTAGAGTATACTTGCTGTACCAAAGGGACCCAAAAATACAGAACCTTAAATGAAATAGAATTCTATTTCTCACAACAGCCAGAGCAAGGAGACACCTCTGTTTTACAAGCTAGCAGGGCAATTCAAGAATCTCAAAATGGGGCTTCCATCTCTTGAGGTTTTGAGCATCTGCTTCACTTGTTACCATTTTCCAGCCAGCAGGAAAGTGAAGGTCAATGGGTTTTATTAGAAAAACATGATCTGCAGGGCATCTTGGTGGATCATCTGGTTGGGCATCTGCCTTCTACTCAGGTCATGATTTTGGTCTTCTAGGATCAAGACCCAAGTCAGGCTTCCTGCTCAGGGGGGAGGTTGCTTCTCCCTCTCCCTCTGACCCTACCCCTGCTTGTGCTTGCTCTCTCTCTCTCTCAAATAAAAATCTTTAAAAAAAAAAAGATAAGAGAAGAAAAACATGATGTGGGACTTGCTCACATTACTTCTGCTCTCATTCCATTGGTCAAAACTTTAGCTACAAGGGAGGCTGAGAGATGTTGTCTGTAGCTAGGCAGCCTTTTGTCTTGCTAAAATACATGGATCCTATTACTAAAAGGTAGAAAAGGGTAGGTATACTGGGGGACAGTTAGAAGTCTCTGCCATAGTATATTCAAGAAAGTTTCAGAATCTTCTCTTTATTTATTTATTTTTTTAAAGATTTTATTTATTTATTTGACAGAGATCAAAAGTAGTCAGAGAGGCAGGCAGAGAGAGAGAAGAGAAAGCAGGCCCCCTGCTGAGCAGAGAGCCCAATGTGGGGCTCTATCCCAGGACCCTGGGACCACAACCTGAGCTGAAGGCAGAGGCTTTAACCCACTGAGCCACCCAGGCGCCCCAGAATCTTCTCTTTATTACTGATGATCTATACATTTGCAGTGATCTACTTTAGTATGAGTCATTTTTTTCCTTTCACTTTTCTATCTACTTATTTAGCCCTTTAAAGATTTTATTTACTTATTTGAGAGAGAGAGAGAGAGAGAGCATGAGAGGAGAGAGTTCAGCGGGAGAAGCAGACTCCCTGCTGAGTAGGGAGCCCAATGTGGGACTTGATCCCGGGATTCCAGGATTATGACCTGAGCCAAAGGCAGTCACTTAACCAACTGAGCCACTCAGGCTCCCTTATTTAGCCCTTTAAGTTTAGAGATTCATGTCTTTGAGTTCTAGAAAATATTCCTTGTATTGTTTTATTAATAATTTCCTCCCAAACATATTCTCTGACTTGCTTTTTGAGTTCCTTTTCTATATCATATATCCTAGTTTGAGCCTCCAGTTTTGTCTTTTGTCTATCTCTTTATTTTCTTGTTCTGTTTTCTGCAAGATTTCCTCATTTCATCTTCTAATTTTTTTTTTCATCTATCATGATTTTGAATTTCCAAAAAATTCTTTCTAGTTTCTTCTGTTCATACCATTTTAATACCATCCTATTATTCTGGTTTCATGGATTCACTGTCTTTTATCTCCCATAGGATATAATAGTGGTTTTGAAAGAAATTGTTTCTGGTTTTATTTCCTTTCTGAGTTGCATCTGTTAGTTTTGTCTCTTGTCTTTCATATCAGAATTTTTCCTTTCTTGTCTGGTATCCTTAGCTTCCCATATTTTAGAGTGAGGCAGTATAAACTGATAAGAAATGCTGTATCCATGGGCAGAGCTTGTTGGCATGTAGGTTTCACTTTAGAGTAATAGAATAATGAGAAGTTTTTTACTTAGGAACATCAGAATCTATGAGGCCTCTCTTATAGGACTGTTAACTTTTCGAAAGAAAGTTGTTTGAATCTTCTGCCTGGGTGGTGTGAACATTTAGTATGAAAATCTGTGTTTTCAGCACAGTCTAGTGGCCCCAGTCTGATGTTTAGATTCACCAGAAAATAAAACCTCCAATCTCCCACAGGGTTTTAATTACTCCTTATACTGATTTAATCAAGTCTTCTGTTTTCATGCCCATGTCTTCCATTATACCAAGTGCCTTTAACTCCTGATCCCTCCTTTCATTCTGTGGGGGCACATTAAGAACTGTTTGTCAGTATCACTAACTGTAGACATTTGGGTTTCATCTTCTCCATTTGTCTCCTTTATATACTTTGTAGTTCACCTTCTCGTATTGAAGCTTCAGGGTTCAGTGTTTCCTGGCTTCACGGAAGTCTGTTTCTTATTTTCCTTGTTGTTCTGTGGTGGAAATGTTTTTACTATATATATTAGTTTTTTCTAGTGCTGCTCTAACAAAGTACCCCAGACTGAGTGGCTTAGAAAAGCACAATTCTGGAGGCTGTAAGGCCCCAAATCAAGGTGTTGGCAGGGCCTTGCTCCTTATGCAACATGTAAGAGAGGTCTTTCTTTGCCTCTTCTAGCTTCTGGCCTTCGCTGACAATCTTTGACCTCCTTTGGTTTATGGATGCATCATCTCAGTCTCTGCCTCTGTTGTCAGATGACCATCTTCCCTCTGCATGTTTCTTTGTCCTGTCTTCTCTCCTTCTAAAGACCTCTGTCATACTGGATTAGGGCCCATTTTCGTCGTAACATGATTACATATCTGTAAAGACTTTTTCTAAATAAAGTCATTCTTTCTAAGTCAAGTCACCTTGACAGGTACTGGGGTTAGCACTTCAGCGTATCTTTCGGGGAGACACAGTTCAATCCATAACACCAAGCAATTTTAGAACCAGGAGTTCTAGACATTATTTTGGATGGCAGTTAATACATTTTCCATATGATAAGGAAAATTTCATTTTGAAATTTAATGGAAAATGTTGAGAATAACTGCATAAAATTCTGACTCTTCTAAAACAAATCCTGAAAGAAAGAACATAGTATGTATGAAAAATGCTTACATAACAGTGGGAGAAACAGCAAGACTCCATTAACAATGGACATGAATACACCATTCACATCAAAGTATGAGCAAGCCTATGTTAAAAGTTACTCTCATACATTACTTATCCCTTGTATGTTGGTATATTAGTATGACCCCTTTTGGAAAGAATCTGTAAACAACATGTCAAATCATAAAAATGTTCACACCCTTTGGTCTTATTAAATAGGAAATTGAATACTTACTTTGTACAAGCTACCCTGGTAGGTACTATAGATTCAGTGGAAACAAAAAAAGACGAAGCCTCTGCCTTTATTTATATAAAAGACCAATATGGGGAAGAAGTCACATACATGAAGATCATGTTGTTCATCCCACTCTTGGTTTTTCTAACTATACTTTCAGCTCCCTAGTCTCTCTTGCTTATTTTTCTTCATATTCCCAACCTATAAATATTGGAAGTCCGCAAGATTCAGTCCCTGGACCTCTTCTCACTCACTTGGTTGACCCATCAAGTCTTATATTATCTGTATAATGATAATTCCCCAAATTTTGTCTCTACCTAGGACCTCTCTCTTGACCTTTTGACCCATATACTCAGTGGCCTATTCGACATCTCCATTTAGATACTGAACAGGAATCTCAAACTTAACTTCTGCAAAACTGTGCTTGTTTTCATTCCCTCCAAAGTTGTTCTTCCTACTGCCTCCTCATCCCAGTTCTAAACTGCATTCAATTGCTTAGGCTGAAAATATTAGAGTTATCTTTTACTTCTCTCTTTTTCTCATACCCCAAATGTGATTCATCACCAAATCTTGTTTACCCTCAAAATATATCCAGAATCTATTTCTCACCATCTCTACTGCTGTCACCTTGATCCAAGCCACCATATCTCTTACTGGTTTATTTTAGTAGCAGCCTAACTTCTCGTCTTGCCCATAGTCCGTTTTCAGGATATCAGCCAGGACCTTTTAGAATGTAGGTTAGACCAAAAAAAAAAAAAAAGAAGAAGAAGAAGAATGTAAGTTAGACCTTTCTCACCAGTGCTTGAAGCTCCCCAGTGGCTATCTCAAAGTAAAAACCAAAGTTCTTTTATTATTTTTTTATAGATTTTTTATTTATTTATTTGACAGAGATCACAAGTAGGCAGAGAGACAGGCCGGGGTGGCGGGGGGGAAGCGGGCTCCCCACAGAGCAGAGAGCCTGATGCAGGGCTCGATCCCAGAACCCTGGGATCATGACCTGAGCCGAAGGCAAAGGCTTTAACCCCCTGAGCCACCCAGGTGCCCCACCAAAGTTATTTGAATGGGCCCAGAGGTTCTATGCATTTTAGCCTCTTCTGATATGTCAGACTTCATCACCTGTTATTCTCCCATTATTCACTCTGCTCTAGCTTCTCTGCCTCCTGCACACAACAGACACATTTCCACATCAAGACTTCTGCTTTGGATGCTCTTCACCTGTTTGGCCTCACTGTAGGATCCCTTACCTCCTTTAGGTTTTTGCCTAGTATTACCTGAGTGAGGTCTTCCCTAGCCATCCTATTTAAAATTGCTCCCCTCCTCTCTCTCTGTATCCACCTTCCCTACCTAATATCTCTTCTTCTAATTTATAGCCATAATACTTTTACTTAATTATCATATCCATTCTCTCTCCCTAACCTAGACTATAAGCTTCTTAAGGACATGAATTTTTGCCTGTTGTTATTCACTACTACATTGCCTTAGTGCCTAGAATAGCACCTAACACTATAGCAGTTATGCAATAAGTATTTCTTAGAAAAATGGATGGATGGATGTCAAAAAATTGGAAGTCACTTACATAGCTGACTAACATTACAGAAGACCCTTGGTAATTTTTTCTACATTCATTAGTTTGGAACATTGAAGCTATTTCAAAGGCTCACAAAAACTGATCTTATAGGGAGGTGCTCTTGATAGAAAATAAAATTGAGTTCACACTTCATCAAGGGTTATTGAGTGCCTGCTATGGAGAAATAGAACATAGTGGTTAAGTGGTCAACTTAACCTGTATTCAAAAAGTCTCACAGCTTTTCCACCATCATTCAGATATTTCTGCTTCCATGAGTGTGTATTTCTGTAAGGAAGAGAAGACCCACCTAAGTCTGACTTAAACAACAAAAAAGCATTCTGACTCACATAGTTGGAAGTCTAGAGGAAGGCCGCTTTAAGACTTGTTGAAATCAGTGGCTCAGTGATGTTATCAAAGACCAGGTTTCTTTTCGACTCTTCAGTGTTTTGTCCAAATTATCGGTGTTACCTAAGGCTGTTTTCCCTCAATGTCATAAGAGTGGTGGCAGGAGCAATAATGGTTGTGTGCTTTTTTTTTCAGTTAGGTAAAAAGGAAAGAGAAAGGTACAGATACAGACTGGCAGAGTGCCTTTCCAGAAGGGCAAGGAACTTTCTTTTCAGTAGCCCCTAGCAGATCTTTCACATTTCACTGGTCTGAACTAGGTCACATGCCTACAGCTACATTCGTCACTCTGGCTGTAGGAATGGATTACGGTGATTGACCTGGTCTAGTCAGGCCCCATCTTTGGAGCTATGGGATAAGGTCAGCTTTCCCCTAAGCAAAAGCAAGGGCTGCATGCATGAAAGAAAAGTAGATAAAAATCTGATCATGTTAAGAAGGTGAGAAGTGAGTCCTATGCCCACTTCTTTTTTTTTCTTTTTTACTTTTTAAAAAGTATTTATTATTGTGTTGCCTGGCTGGCTCAGTGAGTAGAGCACGTGACTCCTGATCTTAGGGTCATGAGTTCAAGCCCCAAGTTGGGCACAGAACTTTCTTTTAAAAAAATAAATTTTTTTAAAAAGTATTTTTACTGAAGTACAGTTGACATACAATGTTATATTAGTTTTAGATGTACAACACAGTGATTGGACAGTGCTCTCCGTTAGTGTTTACCAAAGTGTAGTCACTCTGTGTCACATATATTATTACAATATTATCGACTATACTCCCTATGCTGTACCTTTTATTTCTCTGACTTTCTTTATAACTAGAAGTTTGTGCCTCTTAATCCCCTTCACCCATTTCACCCGTACCTTATCCTCCTCCACTCTGGCAGCCACCAGTTTGTTCTCTGTATTTATGAGTCTGTTTCTTTTTGTTTTGTTTTGTTGTTCAGAATTCACATATAAGTGAAATCATATGGTATTTGTCTTTCTCTGTCTGACTTATACCATCTAGCCTAATACCCTTTAGGTCCATCCATATAGTTGCAGATGACAGTATCTTCTTTATTCCTTCATCTGTTGGTGAACACTTGGGTTGCTTGCATTTCTTGGCTGTTGTAAATAATGCTGCAGTGACAATAGGGGTGCATACATCTTTTTGAATTAGTGTTTTAGTTTTCTTTGGGTAAATATAGTGGAATTACAAGATCATATGGTATTCCTATTTTTTTATTTTTTTGAGGAAACTCCATATTGTTTTCCACTATGGGTGCACCAGTTTACATTCCCAGCAACAGTATATGAGGGTTCCCTTTTCTTCACATCCTCACCAGCACTTGTTATTTGTCTGACTGGAGTTGGGGTGCACTGGGCCAAACTGGCTGATTAAGCCACATGGGATAGAATCACTGTCACCAAGAGTAGTTTGCTCTGAAAGGGCAAAAGATGCTGGTCAGGCAAAAGGAATATATCTACAGCAGATAGTGCTCAGTCTAGACCCACACACCATCTGCTAACACCCCATCGGCATACTTGAACTGACAGGACCCATGAGGTGACTGCAGAGGCACAAGATCAGGACAGCAGTCTTTTACATGGAGTAATAAGATTGATATCTTTACTTGGATATCACATAAGGAGTTGACACTCCATGTGTTTAAAATTAAACTCATCAACTTTCCCAACTAGTTTCTGTGAACCCAGTCTTAATATAATGATAAACAAGACATGGTCACTACTTTTATTACGAGTGTTGGTCAACAAGTAGAATTGGTCCGTAACTATAGGTTATAGCCTGGGTGGCTCAGTTGGTTAAGCAGCTGCCTTCGGCTCAGGTTATGATCCCAGCGTCCTGGGATAAAGTCCCACATCGAGCTCCTTGCTTGGCAGGGAGCCTGCTTCTCCCTCTGCCTCTGCCTGTGCGCGCTCTCTCTCTCTCTCTGACAAATAAATAAATCTTTAAAAAAAGAAAAACCACAAGGTCTCTGATTATGTATGATCTTTCTCTGGAAGTTACTACAGTTTATATACATTTGTTTGCTTTGTGTGTTTTAGATTTAAAAAGGTTTTTCAGGAAACAGAATCTCATTATGAATCTTATTTAAATTGTATGTTTTCGTGTAGCTATAATATCTGCCATATGCCAGGCAATACCACTGTGCTAGTGCTAGGGATACAAAAATAAATACACACTGCCCTCAAAAAGCTTACAGTTCAGTGGAGAGTATAGGTAAACCAACAGTTAACTACAGTACAGTCTGACATTTGCTATAGCAGAGGTGGTAACAGATTGAAATAAAGTCTTATGATTTGCACTGTGAATTGTGGTTAAACTAATCTTTTTTACCCCCAGAGTCTTTCTTCAGTTCATGTGGTAGTTTACACAAACTAAGTGAAGAGCCACTGATTCCTCCGCCTCTTCCTCCTCGAAAAAAGTTTGATCATGATGCTTCAAATTCCAAGGTAGTCAACAGGACTTAGGTTTGCCTTAACTTACTCAACTTATTCCAAGTTGTGAATCTTCAAAATAATTCTTGTTCTTATAATAGTCTGTCAGTTATAATTTGGCTACCTTTATGATTTTTAAACACTTTTTTTTTTTTTTTGAAAAATACTTTAACTGCTTATTTCTCGTTAATATTTTTTTCTAAAAAGAGGCTGGGCAGATTCACAGATACTCAGAAGCATGTTTCCTTTCTGGTAGAAAAGGGAAAAACTTTAGTATTCAAAGCATTCTTCAAATTTTAAACCAGTACTTTGCAAACTTTAGGCTGCATCAGAATTACCTGGGAGGCTTGTTAAAACCAGATTGTGGAGTTTCCCATTCAGTAGGTCTAGGGTGGGACCCAGGAATCTGCATTTTTTTAAACAAGTTCCCTACTAGTACCAGATGCTGCTGGTCCCTGGATCACACTTTGAGAACCACCACAGTAAGCCTCACTGGGGAAAGTAGAAGTAGATGGCCAGAAAGCAGAAGCTGCACATCGAGTTCCCTTGACATCGTGTCCTTTAATGTGTACAAAGCTATGTATTCCTTCACTCACTTGCCTATTATAGTTAAAATGTGTAAGTTTTTGAAAGGTGTATAAAGCAAGATAACCTGAGGCTTTATGTTCTAAGATTTCAATTAAAATATATATAAAAATATTAAACTAGGCACCAAATTAAATGGGGAGTATTTTACTCATGAATCTGATCATTAAATCAGATTAACCTATTTTGAGCTCTTGGATTTAACTAAAGAATTTTTCAGTCTTTTAAAGCTTAACAGATTTTTCAGGCGAATGGAGGTGTGATTTAATTTTTTTTTTTTTTTGAGGGAAATATGAAGTCTGATGATGACCCCCCTGCTATTCCACCAAGACAGCCTCCTCCTCCAAAGGTAAAACCCAGAGTTCCTGCTCCTGCTGGTACATTTGATGGACCTCTGCATAGTCCACCTCCACCGCCACCAAGAGATCCTCTTCCTGATACCCCTCCACCAGTTCCCCTTCGGCCTCCAGAACACTTCATAAACTGTCCGTTTAATCTTCAGCCACCTCCACTAGGACATCTTCACAGAGATCCAGACTGGTTCAGAGACGTTAGTACCTGTCCAAATTCGCCAAATACTCCTCCTAGCACACCCTCTCCCAGAGTACCACGTCGATGCTACGTGCTCAGTTCTAGTCACAACAACCTTGCTCATCCTCAAGCTCCCCCTGTTCCACCAAGGCAGAATTCAAGCCCTCACCTACCAAAACTGCCACCAAAGACTTATAAACGGGAGCTTTCGCACCCTCCGTCATACAGACTGCCTTTGCTAGAAAATGCGGAAACTTCTCAATGACCTTAGCCATATGTAGTCATTGACACTGGAATGGTATTTGTAAAGGGTTTTTTTTTTTTAATTTATTCAAAAAAGTCATAGTATTTTAGTAATTTTTACAAATAATGCTCTTACAAAATGCTACTGATCAAATAAGCTTTTAAAAATTGGTAAAATAAAAATACAAAAGTCCTTTATCATTATCCTCAGGTGATCAGTAGCATTGCCTTGTCTTGGATCCTCAGTGCTGCCAAAAGGCCAGTATAAAGAATTTATATTTGCACTGTAGACTCTGCTAAAATATGGTTTAAAGTGACATGATTGCACTGAAAGGGGATAGTGCATTTGTGGAATTTTTCAAATTTGGGTAATAGATGCCTTTTTAAGGCAATGAATTTACACAAATATAGTGGGTGTATGGTATTACTGATTTTTAAAACTCTTTGACCATCTTCTAGTTTTTACTTCTGGTTTTTACATTTAGGAGAATTGTGAAAAACACCCACTGTTCTTAAACTCTTTAATGCCCTGTCTTAAATGCCAGAATTTGCTGCTGAAGACAAAAATGGAAAATAGAATGAAAATAATAGAATGCACTGTAAATGTTTATTATTTTGTCAAAATGTATACAGACTACCTAACCCAATCATAGAGGGAAAAAGGGCATGTATCTCATTCAGATGTGCCTTTTGTTTTTGCGGACTATGGTGTCTTTAGCTAATGAGTTGCCTATTGTTTTGGAAAACAAAGTTAATATGCCATGTATGTACAGTTTTGTTTATAATGTATATTTAAAAATAATGCTAATAACCTATGTAAATTTAAATGACTCAAGGCCTATACTACAGTCTGCTACTTTACTAATTCAGAAATTCAGAGGAAACTTTCTTATGGCATAGGAACCAACTGCCTTGCCCTCAAAACCTAGCAACTTTCTCTATAAATCTCATGTTAACTAAAATTAAAAAAAAAATTTTTTTTTTTAGATTGGTAACATTTAAATCAGCAAACAAACGTACTTAAAGCTTTATTAAACTTTTTATTCAGAGAAGCGAGTAAAAGTTTGATTTGCCATTTGGACTCCTGGGTTCAAAGTGATGAAAAAGGGTGTTTTGCTGATAGTGCTGTAGCAGCAATTGTAAAGTAACCAGAAGCCACGTTGTTTATTTACTGGTCTGTGGCCTTTTACTGTGCTTTGTATCAGAGTTCTTAACAAGATTAATAAATCACCCCAGTCTTAATTTTTAAAAGACTTTTAAATACGTGTTTTCATTAATAAGGAACAAGTGGAGATATTGTTGAGTTCTGTGTAAATACATACAACCACATTATTTTCAATATTTGTGCAATTTACATAATCCCAAGGAATTTAAGTGATATAAATTTTATTAGGATAACTTTGTCTTAACTGTTAAAACACAATCAGCAAGCTCCCAGCAACCATTTCTATGCATTCAGATGAAGAATTAGGAGCATGGTAGGAAACCCTTGATAAAAGAGGATTGCAGCCTCCCTGGTAGGACCTTGGAAGCTGCCTGGATTTAAGGCCGGTAACTACCGAGTGAAATTGGTCTCCAGGTAAAAAGTCTTGAGTTTGCCATTGTTTTTTAAAGAGGTGACAATATTAGCTTTGTCTGGAAGAGTGAATTAAACTGCCCGTTTGTAAAGCCAGGCTTATAACTTAGAGGAGTGAGCCTGACCAACACCAAGAAGCGGGTGGCCTGGTGCTCGACTACGCCCAGGTAATGCTGCCTTCTCGGCCTTGTACTTTTGCGCACGCGCAATGGCGTCAACTTCGCCACTAGGAGGCGCCGGGCCCTCTTCCGGCCGGTCTTGGGGCGGTGCATGTGGCTGTGACGTCACTGCACGCGCCACATCTTGTTGCCGGGCAGCGATGGCGGCTACTCTGGAGTCCGCGGAGGACCCACTGCGGAACTTTGTTCGAGTTTTGGAAAAGCGAGATGGCACGGTGTTACGACTGCAGCAGTATGGCTCCGGCGGCGTGGGCTGCGTTGTTTGGGACGCTGCCATTGTCCTTTCTAAGTACCTAGAAACGCCGGGGTTTTCCGGGGATGGGGCCCACTCTCTGAGCCGGCGGTCCGTGCTGGAGCTGGGCTCCGGCACTGGGGCCGTAGGGCTCATGGCTGCTACCCTCGGGTAAGAGCTGACAGGAGGGGTGGGGGGGGCTGCTTTGTTCGGGAAATCCGGATTCCTGGTTTACCACGCTTGTGCCTACACTTCAGTCCACGTTATTTTATAGGGCTGATGTTGTGGTCACAGATCTTGAGGAATTGCAGGACTTGCTGAAGATGAATATTAATATGAACAAGCATCTTGTCACTGGTTCTGTTCAAGCCAAGGTACTGAAATGGTTTGTATGGCCTTTCAGCTTGTTTTAAGATAACGATTCTATTTTGCTTTAAATTGCGTTCACTACAACCATAGTTAATATGAAGGGGACTTTCCAGAACTTGTTTATAAAACAGTGTTTTAAATTATTAAAGCAACAATTAAATATTTTGGTTGATATTTTTAAGGGGGGAAGAAATAGAAGACTTTCCTTCTCCACCAGACTATATCCTGATGGCCGACTGCATATACTATGAAGAGGTGAGTATTCATTGAGTGAAATGTCTATCTTTAGAATTTATACCATAATTTGTGGATTCCAAAGTTCACGTTTCTTCACATTTTAATATTTCTGAATGCAAGATATTTGTCCTATAGTTGATGACACAGTAAAGAACATAAAGGTTACCAGAATTATATACATATACTGGTGATAAACATAGACCTGTAAAATATGTTGACAGAAGTGTTATGTGCATTTTACTAGAGACTTCTGTACTATTTTAAAGATTTTGCCGTTTGGATCTGTTATGAAAAGCTTAAGGTTTTTTGTAAGCTCTTCCTAGTGAACATGTTAACCATGACATTGAGAATTAAGTTGCATTATAAAGAATTCATTGTTCTGTGGAAAGATTGATTCAGAATGGTACTTTTTTTTTTTTTTAATTTAATTTATTTATTTGACAGAGATCACAAGTAGGCAGAGAGGCAGGCTGAGACAGGGGAAGCAGGCTCCCTGCCAAGCAGAGAGTCCTATTCGGGGCTCAATCCCAGGACCCTGAGATCATGACCTGAGCCAAAGGCAGAGGCTTTAACCCACTGAGCCACTCAGGTGCCCCCAGAATGGTATTTTTTTAAATGGCAGTTTGTATAATATTGTGGGCATCGCGTTTTTAAAATAACAAACATTGAACTAGCTTAAATTCAAGTTAGGGTCAGACTCACTTTTGTGGGTAAATCCCAACTTAAAATAGATTAAAATTAATTTTTTAAGGATGAGGTCATTTCATTTGTTTTCTCATGGGAACTCCAAAATACAGTCATTTGAGTCTTTTGGAAACTGAAATCAATACAGTGGTTGATTAGTGAAGAGGAGTTTACCAGTCATTAGTTAAGAGCTTTAACCACTTGTACTTTGTTGATTGACTCAAAGATGGATAAATTGGAGGGGAGTTATAGTTACTCTCCACTTCCCCTAATCCCATTTTATAGTAAATATTAAAATTTTTAAAAATCATAAGTAAAAGTGATACTCTGTTTTGAACAGTCTTTGGAGCCGTTGTTGAAAACTCTAAAAGATCTTAGTGGATTTGAGACTTGTATTATATGTTGTTATGAACAACGAACAATGGGAAAAAATCCAGAAATCGAGAAAAAATATTTTGAGGTAAGTACTAGATCTGTTTTTGTAGTGCTTTATATGATTTCAGCGAGGCTTTATGTGACTGTATGTTCAAGTATATTAAGGTAATTTTGAGTGGGGAACACATTCCACTTGTATGGATCCAAGGAGAGTATCCTTCGTTGCCCACCATTCTACTAAGCTTCTCCCCCAACCTTTTGCATCTTTTCTAATCCTTTGTTAACTTTTTCTTTTCTAATTAGTCAATCTAGTATCTACAAAACAACCCAAAATAATAATGGTGACATCCTTGTCTTTTCTGGGAAAGTTTTCCATGCTTCTTTATTAAACATGATGCTGGCTTTTGGGAATGTATTAATGATGTATGTAGTACTTTTGGAAAGTACATCAGAGAAACATATGTGGTATGTTTTTACCTCTGTGTTTTTCTCTACATTTTTATAAAAGCTTTCAACCAAGGTGTCCTATCTACTTTGGGGGGTATTTTTTGTTTTTGTTTTTCACTTTTTATTTTGAAATAAAGACTTATAGGAAGTTGCAAAAGTAGTACTTAGAGCCCCATGTATCTTTCACCCATCTTACCCCAGTGGTCATCCAAACCCTTTTGATGGGCAAAAATCCATCACATTACAAAGTGACTCCTACTGAGGGTACATCTCCATAGTCCTGCAATTTATCCACTGAAAGGACTGCTTTGCTTAAGAATGCAAATACATGACTCTGCCTCAGATACGTGCTAAAATTGTTTTTATTTTCATGTTTTTCTTGAAAGTAAAGAATTTAACTTTTGAGACTGTAATTGAAAATTCTATATTGTTAAACAGTTTAACTTGAGTCAGCACATGTAAAAATGCATATGTATCAAGTTCTCAACTCAATTTTTCATATGTATACACCCAGGCAACCACCACTACATCAAGATACAGAACACTTTCAGGATTTCGGAATGCTCCCATGTGCCCTTTCTAGTCGGTACTCCTCCAAAGTTAACTGTCATTCTGACTTCTGTCACCACAGGAAACTTCATGTTATGGAATTTACAGTATATCTCTTTTAAATTTATAGCTCCTCCAACTAGACTTTGACTTTGAAAAAATTCCTTTGGAGAAACATGATGAAGAATATCGAAGCGAGGATATTCATATTTTATACATCAGAAAGAAAAAATCGGTAAATACATTCCTAGCTCTTTGTCCTCTGAGGAGATCTCATTAGCTGGGCACTGTCTCTGGGCTAATGTGTGATGCAGATGCTGATTTTGATGTGGGGAAATACTTCTGATGACTCCCTGGGCTCAGGCACTCTCAATGTTCAGATCATTTAATCTACCTGGCCTTGGATTCTCCCTCTAAAAAACCAAAAACAAAAACAGGCTTTTCTGATAAAGATCCTTTCCATCTGTAAATAATAGAGCTTTGTAATTGGGCATTACCTCAGGCAAATATCTTAGCTATTTGTACATTTCTGTTTTAAAATGTCAGTTCTGACTTTTGTGAACTTTCTCCAACCATTCACATTTGGCAAATAGTCCAAAGTAAAGTATAACAAGGTAGATCTGTCCAGTAAGTAGAAATGCACTGAGTTAAATAGAATTTATGTATATTTCCCCTTTTTTGTTCCTTCCTTTACCTGTTAACATTAATTACATTTTTATATAAGCTGCCTCTGTATGCCTAGAGTTTGCACGTGTAGAGGGGAAGAATTATATTTCATCCATTTTGTATCGCCTTTTATATATGTGACCAGTAAAAGACAAGACATGATCTAGTTTATGAATTAAGGATGCTAAATTTAGTTAGTCCTACTTGTTTCTGTTATCTTTGCTTTGAATTCTCAGTGATGAAGTTTTCTGATTATGTGGATTCTAGTCAAAAGCAAATAGCTTGTAATTTGGGGGATTAAGGCTGTTAGAACTGTAAGGAAAAAGAAGTTGTGGGATTAGTAATTCAGATCTGCTTTCATTTGGCATAGTGCTGGAGATAGATAAATTTTAAAAATATTTTATGCCTTAAGGAATCTGGTTTTAGTTCAAGCTGTTGTGTAGTTTAAAAGTAGAATTTTTTTTGAGGCTTAAAGATTTTGTGTCTCCTAAATGTAAAGGCTTTTTTTTTTTTTTTTGGGCAAAGAATTACTTCTTTTTACAAAATTCATAAAATTCACCCTTTTAAAATGTACAGTTCAGTGGTTTTTAGTATATTCACAGAGTTGCACAAGCGTTACCACTTTAGTTCTAAACATTTTTTATCACCCCATAAAGAAACCCCATACCCATTAGCAGTCATTTCCTACCCCTGCCTCTCCCTAGCCCTTGGCAGCTTCCAGTCACTTCTCTGTCTGTGGATTGCCTGTTCTGAATGCTTCACAGAGGTAGAATCACACACTGTGTGGCTTCCTGTATCTGGCTCCTTTTTGTAGTTTTATAAGAAAAATACAGTTTTAATATTTCTTTGATACTATACCTTATCCATCCATTCATCAGTGATTGGTCATTTCAGCCATTCTTCACTTTTTGGCAATAATGAAGAATACTGCTGTGAATATTCATGTAAGAATTTTTGTGTGACTTCCGTTTTCAAATCTCTTGGGTATATACCTAGAATAGAATTGCTGGGTTGTACGGGAACTCCATGTTTAACTTTATGGGGAATTTGCCAAACTGTACTCCAAAGCTGCTGTACCGTTTTATATTCCCACCGGCGGTAGCTGAGGGTTGTGATTTCTTCATCTCTTCACCAGTGCTTGTCATTGTCCATCTTTTTGATTGTAACCATCTCAGTAAGAGTGAATTCGTATCTCATTGTGGTTTTTATTTTCATTTCCTGAATGACTAATGTGGAATGTCTTTACATGTATTTATTGGCCATTTGGATATCTTTACAGAAATACTTTCCCTGTTTTTAAATAGAGTTGTCTTCTTACCGTTGAGTTGTATCTGTTCTTTATTCTGGATACTAGACCCTTACCAGATACATCACTTTCAAATATGTTCTCCCGTTCTGTGGTTTGTCTTTTTTTTTTCTTTTTCTTGATAGTATGTCCTTTGAAGCACAAAGCTTTTTAATTTTGGTGATGTCCAGTGTATCTGATTTTTCTTTGGTTACTTTGTTTTGGATATCAGCAAAAAAACCATCTCTTAAAATTTTGGATGGTTATTCATTTGAGCTGCATTAGGCATATTTATTACTTAGTATTAAGTACCCAATAAATACTTAGTTTTTCATAAGAAATCGATCTTTAAAGTTTTCTTTTTTTTTTTTTCTTATAGAAATCTCTGTCGTGAAATCTTTAGTCACCTTACCCAAGCCTCTAACAACCTGGGTAAGCTAAATATATGAATGGAGCATGTGAATACAGCATGGGAAGATTGTGTTCACAGATTTTTCCAGCATGTCCATAGAGATTCGATATATAACTGACAACCACCATGGGCTACCTGCAATTTGAAAATGATTACTGACTGCCTGTCTGCCAGTGGGCCTGAAATCCACCTTAGTTTACTTGTAGCTCAGCTTCAAGTTCTGCTTAAAAGAAAATTGTGTATCAGTCACTCCTCAAATGAAAGATAGGTATTGAGGTTTGCCTTAAGTCTACCAGAAGTAAACAGTGAAGTGGCATGGTTGACTTGGCATTATTGTCAGGAAACTGGAGATGAATTGATCCAGTTTCTAAAGAGAGACATCTATTACTATGTAATTCTGTTTAAGTTGCAACTAGTAAAATTCGGTTGTCTTCAAGATCAACAAATCTAAAAGTTGGTTTTTATTTTAATGTAATTATGCATTGGTTTTTATCATATGTGTCTTCCACTTCATTGCGGTTATTACGATAGCATTAATATCGAAATGTTCTTAAAACAAAAACCTGAAAATGCTGTTTTGTATACTATTAGCCAAAGTTTTATTCTTTTCCTCCACCATACATGTCTGTGTGAGTTAGATAGTAATTTATACTGTAATGAGTTGGTAGGAATGAAAGTAAGAAATCAGGAGGGGGAAAAGGTATCTTTACAAACTTTTTCGTTTGCGAATGGAGCAAGAATAAAAGCCCAGTTTCAGGCTTGTGCACTTAGGTGGCTCTTGCACTTTTTGTCGCATATATCTTCCAGGAAAATGGCTAAAATCACCAGTGTTTACACGAAACAGAGACATGTTTTTAAGTAACTACAAATGTGGCTCTATATATATTTACCAAGTGTTTTGATTCTATGTATTCTCTGTTTTATCTTACAATGATAATCATCTCACAGACTGATCTGTCAAGGACTTCAGTTACATCAGTTGTGAAGAGTAATACTAACTGGATAGAATTCTGGTACCTGTAGGCATTGGTGCTAGGTGGCACATTTTATGTATTAAAATAAACATTGTTTTTGAGATCCTGTGATTTTGTGAATGTTTCAGAAATAGGTTTGAAGAAAATGAACATCTAAATCAGGTTTCCAGAAAAAGAAAAAGAAACCCTATTTAGAGAAATTAAAGATCCAAGTGAAAGAACCATTCTTTCTTTCAGGCTTCCTTTGGTCTTTAAAGTTTGTCTTGCTGTTCTTTTCCAGAATACCTTGTTCATACTGCCCTTAGCATTTCATTAACCAGTTTACAAACAGTTTAACCTAAATACATGATTCTTTGTTAGTTACAGATAGCACCAGTTATTATTAGTGAAGTCTTGGCACAGACGACTACTTTCTAGCCTATTCCATAACACTGTGCAACTTAAATAAGTCTGACATTGACCAGCTATAGTAATGCACTCAGATTCTCGATCCCTTTTCAACCTCCTCTTCTTTTCACTATACTTCCAATATTCACTACCTCTGGGTCTTCTGCCTAAAGTGCCCCTTGGCATTCCTGTACGAAAGCCCAGCTCCTTTACCTCACATAGGTGCACCTTACACTCCAAAATTTTCTGGAGGAGTTGGGTGGAGGTCAGCCTCTACAGCTTCGCCAGAATCACCCCTTTACTTGTGTGTGCCTCCTTCCCTTCCCTGTCCTATTCCCACTCCCTTACTTATCACCTTAAAGCGTCACTTGCATACATTCATCATCTGTTCTGGAGAACTGACCTAAGTTACTGAATGTAGATTTAAGTAGCTTGTAACATTAAATCATGGGATTTTTTTTCCTCTTCTGGAATAAGGCCAGAGCAGAGATTAAAAAGTACCAAATTTCAAATTAAAAAAGAAAAAGGTACCAAGTCTCCACATTGTAAAGAACCACTGGTTTGGTAGGACCAGTGAGCACTGCAGGGCTTACTGGGGGCTGCCAGTTCCAAAGAACCTGCCCTATCACCACCCACCATTCCACAGACAGTCAGAGAGGCCTGGGAGAGGTCTCTTTGAGGAATGCAGTGTTGGGGAATGGGATTTTGTCCTTTGGACTCTCATGAGTCCTTTAGACTCTCTTCTGCACTCAGAAACCACAGGAGAGCGGCGTGAGGGAACAATTCAAGATTAAGGATGCTTCTAGGAGGAGGAGCCCAACATTTTCTCCACCTGGTTGAGTTTACCCAGCAGATTAGCACATCTGTGTTTTTATTTCAGAGCATGGGAATGAAATTGGAGAGGTGAGGACTATCAGGCAGAGAGGTGTTAAAGATGGGTCCTGCCAGCTCCTGCAGAGGACTTGAGCAGCAACATGGAGAAGTTCAAAGGCAGGTGCGGAAGATGAGTGAGGTGTGATGCCAAGGACTGGGGATCAACCAGAATACAACCAACTCCAATCCCCCGGCACTGCCAGGGCTGGGGTCAAGTGAGAAGACAGCTCAGGAATGAACCTCTGGACCTCTAGTTGAGTGGGGGCTTGCCACTGTGCACCATGAAACCCACAGGCCAGTTATCAGAATGCAGTTATAGCCCATTAAGGTGGCCCCGTTGTAAGGCAGTGTTTCTCAAACTAGGCTGCACATGGGATCACCTGGAAAATGAAAAGCAAACGAAAGCCATGTTTGGGTCCCAATTAAATTTAAAGGCATGGGATTTTTATTAAAGGGCTCCAGGTGGTTTGAGTTTAGCCTAAATTGAGAACTGCTGTGTTAAGGAACCCTAGCATCTATTTCCCAAGGGGAAGGGAGCAAAGGGAGAAGAAATACAAAAATAAACCATCCATGATTAGAGTGGGCCTATACTGCATAGGGAGGGAAGGAGCTTTGAATGTGATGTGGAATCATCTACAAAATAGGTTTTAAAATAAATAGGACAGAGATTTAGAAATTGACTGTTGACCTGAAAATTTGGAGAACCTGGTCAAGAAGGCAAAGATGATGCTACTCAAGAAGAAAGGGGAGTCTAATAGCTGGAAAAATGAAATTGTTATAGGCTAGTCTCCAAGGACTTGAGTCTCCCCTGTATACCAGTTATAACTAAAGGTCTTTGAAATTGCGTAACGTAGTATCTCAATCAGGTATAGTTCACAACCAAGGGTCTGTGAATATTAGGTTTCATGAACTTGGGAGTGAGGTTAGGTTATTTTTCATTATTTTAAGAAGTATTAATCCAGAATGATGGTGGGATTTTTTACACAGCTACCTTTTTCTTAAAAGTTACCTTGTTAAATGATGCCAATTGCGATATTAACTCAGACTATTACTGTATTTTAAGAAGTGTGGGTTATAGAAATAGGACTGTTGTTCTAAAGTTTCCCTGTAGATGGCATTGCTTGACTTTGTCTTTAAACATTTTATAAAAAGGAAGTTGTTAAAATAGAACATTTTGAAATGGAATCACACTTGCATTTTAAAGGTAAACTAAATTAGATTTTAAAGAATCAAGCTACTTATCAGGAGTTGCTTTCAAGTACAGCGTGATTGTCTCAGTGTGTTTGGGCTGCTAGAACGAAGTATAGACTGGGGGGCTTATAAACAGAAACCTTTCTCACAGTTCTAGAGGCCGGGAAGTGCAAGCAAGATCAAGGCGCCAGCTTCGTTACCAGCTCTCTTCTCATTGTAACGTCACAGGGCAGAAAAGCAGAGGATCTCCTTGGGGTCTCTTATAGGACACTGACCCCATTTAGGAGAGCTTCGCCCTCATGACATACTCATCTCTCAAATGCCCGCCTCCAAATACTATCACAATGGGGGAATAGGTTTCAGAGAAGATTTTGGGGCTGGGTTGTGGGCGGGAAGCACAAACATGCAGACCGTAACAATAGTGTAGGTAAAGCTGATTTTTTTCTTATAAAATTGTATTTGACTTATCTTTCTGTCCATTGCAATCCGATATGCCTTTTGAATTTCTGAATATTATTTGTAAAGCTACAGAAATTGCAATTCAGAGACCATTTCTCTGCTATTGATATCTTCTGTGAGAGACCTTTAAGAGGCTGAATTACTTGGTCAGGTTCTGAAAATTAAATTGACCTTGAAAGTACATTTTATATAATGCGTGATTTTATGTTTGAGGTGTTTGAAACTTCTAATTAATTTTAATTAGTTTTCCAAACCAGTGTACCTTCCTCACTAGAGTAATAAGTAGCTTTTACATCAAAAGACTGACGCTCTGTCTGGCTTTACCACAGTCCTGCAGGCTTAGGCCTTCTGTTTGACTCTTTGTCTTTTTCCTCAAGGAACATCAGGATTTGGAAGAGCTTTTGCTGAATTGATAGTAAACATTTTAAAAGTAGAATAGTCCATTGTCGTACCATGGAGATCTCCAAGCTACTACAGAAAGAAGTTGTGGTGACAAAATTTTACTGAAAATTAGTCAAGTAATGAAAAAGTGAAGTTTTCACTTTATATAATTTTGAATAAGAAAGCAGTGAATTCTCAAACCATGTATACCCATTGGGTTAAAACTGTTACATACTTGGGGTCATTTAGGATATTGTCTTAGGTTCTTAAGTATTGGTTGGAGTTTTGTGACAATTTAGTGAGTCCATCAATTGAGAGGTAGATTCTATGGGGACTTGGGTCCCATGCCTGACCAGGAGGAGCTCCTGTCAATCTGGAGCAGGTCAAGTTCCCAGGTCCAGAGTGTATCACCAATGAGAAGCAGAAGCTGTTCACCAGTAAGCTGCTAGATGTCATGGACAGAGTACTGATCCTGGAGATCAGTGGTCATGCCATTTATGCCATCAGGCTGTGCCAGTGCAAGGTGTACTGGTCTGGGCCATGTGCCCCATCGCTTGTGGCCCACAACTTGACTGAGAGACAAAAGAAGGTCAAACTATTTTGCCTGGAAATGTTCCTTCGTGATCTCATTGCCCACCAGAAAGGACAGATAGAGAAGCAGCCACCATTTGAAATCTAATTATGATTTGGGAAAGAATAGCCAGATGGGAAAGCCCTGGAAAGGAAACTCATCTTGGTTCAGGTCATTCCAGTGGTAGCTTGGATGATCTACGAGGTGTTTTCTGGACAATACAATAATGTATCAATAATGAATCAAGATAATTTCTGTTTATAACAACGTAATTTTCAAATAATGGACTTAAAAATGTGTTAGAGCAAATTATCTCCATGATAATGTTCTCATGTGCATTCTTAAAACAATGTGTCAGAGCATAGGCCTAAAGACCGGATTATCTGGGCTTAAATTCCAGTTCTGCCATTTACTAACCATGTGACCTTGAAAAAGTTATTTAAACTGTGTGCCTGTTTTCTCACATGTAAGGTGAAGGTCATAATAGTGTCTACCTACTAGTTTGCCATGGGGATTAAATCAGTTTAATACATGTAATGCACTTAGGTACCAGGTGCATAGTAAGTGTTCAAAAAATGTGATTATAATAGAGGTGTAGGGACTAGGAAAATGTATATAATGTAAGTCAATTTTTATTTATATTGCAGTATAAAATCTGGACATTTTTTCGAGAGTGTAGGGCCCTTGTGCCCATCACTCCCCCTTCATGATAGCAGTGGCCCTTGGGGTAGGAGGAGGTTGAGAATGCTGTTCCACCTCCTTTATTTGAACAAGTAAGCAGTTCTAGAAAGAGGAAGAAAATGGGGTGAAAGAAAAACATTTGTTTCCCATTCATTTTTTTTGGTTTTAAAATAAGTGTCATGGGCATTCAAAGGCCAATAGGTACAGGAGACACATTTCTAAGTATAGGAGCCTGGCCTTGCTGGCTGGAGCTCCAGGATTACCATTCCACCTCCCCAGACCTTCAGCCAGTGTTTCCCTCTGTGGTTCTTATCTCTGTAAAACTGAGACCAGTTAGGGGGCAGGTGATGAACGTACAGCAGCAGGTCATTTTTCCGAAGTGGGACTCAATGCATCTACATAACTATGTTCAAAGTTTGGATGTATTAACTCTAGAAGAGCAAGGCAGTGTAGCAGTTACCTCCCAAGGAAGCGATCTTTGTCCACGTAATGAACATACGTGATGCGTGTGGGAGCTTAGTGTAGCTAGTCCCTCCGGCTGCCTGGGAGAGATGTGCCGACAGACAAGAACAAGAGAGCCTTGAATTGTAGCTGCTTCCTCAGCCGGTGTAAAGTTTGTTAAGTTTTCAAGACCTTTTTTATTTTCAATTGATGGAAAAAATTGTCATGAACACTGAATAGCTGGTTTTAGTTTTTAGAAATATTTATTCCTTAACCTATAATACAGTAATTAATCTTGGTGAAGTGTAAGTTGGCACTTTTTAATATTCATGAGGCTGAAAACTGTTATTTCTCCCTCACAAAGCAAACTGAAGGCTTTTGGAAAAGAGCTATACTAGATGTAGGTTTGACCAGGTTTAGTGTTTGAGTAGTTCGCAGATCTCCTTCCTGTACTAGCTTTCATGAAGTAGTATTGGCAGTCTGTTAAACCCTTGATGGATCAGTGCTTTTAAATAGTCCTGGGTAATTTGTTTAAAGTTAACTTTTATTCCAGTTTGTTAATTTCCTGAAACCCAGGCATGAGCAGTGTGAGCTCCAGGTCCACGTGTTGGCTCACCATTGCTTTGATAAATCATTGCCACAGTTAAGAGCGTACAATACAAACATCCACGTATCCACACGCAACACCTGACTTTGTTCTTTTAGGAGAGTGTCCTGAAAACCCACTTGTGGGGTGCCTGAGTGACTCAGTTGCTTAAGCGTCTGACTCTTGATTTCAGCTCAGGTCATGATCTGAGGGTTGTGGGATCAAGCCTTCGCATGGGGCTCTACATTTAGGAGGAGTCTGCTTGAAATTCTTTCTCTCCCTCTATCTCTTTCATCACTCCCTGCTCGGGCACACTCACTCTCTAACTAAATAAATAAATCTTCAAAAAAAAAAAAAAAAGTCTTGTACTGCACACACAGTACAGCTGCATATCGGGGTACTCCAAATGTAAAGAGCATATTTTATCCAAAACTTAGATGAGAAGCTTTACACTTGCATTCAGAATGAGTATAAAGAATACTCTCATGGCATATAATTCGCATAGGCCTGGTTTCTCGAAACTTAGAAACAGGAAACACAAGTCTTACATTCTCACAGATAATAAATGTTTAACCAGAAAGTGTCTTTGGATGTCTGTGACATTTATAAATGTAGGTACAAAAATGTGCTCTTAGTTTTTTGTATGTATGTATGTATGTATGTATGTATTAGAGGGTGTGGGTGGGAAGGGACCAAGGGAGAGGGAGAGAATCTTAAACAGGCTTCATGCCCATTGTGGAGCCCGATTTGGGGCTTGACTTCATGACCCTGAGATCATAACCAGAGCTGAAATCAAGCTCAGCTTAACGGATGGAGCCACCCAGGTGCCCCAAAAACGTGCTTTTAAAATAGCTGTCTTCTTTCTAAATCTTGTCACAAAGATCCTTTTTTTTTTTTTTTTTAGCTTCATTGTTCCAAAACTCTTTGCGCTCTCAGGCATATATATGACACCCACATTCAGTCTGTTACTCTCTGTCTGGAGTGTCTGGTTGTTAATCTGAGATCCTCAGGAAGAGGAGAGCACAGTAGTGGCTCAGTGTGGCAGGAGGAACAGAATTCCCTGTTAACCCTGGGAGACCGCCCCAGTTCCACGCTATGTCTGGTCACCTTCCCGTTATGCACCCAGGCTTGAACATTCTGTGTTTCTCTTGAGAAGATCGTTCACTTGATTATTAAGTAATCCACCTGTATGTCCTTGGGCAACGTGACCTCTGAATGATTACATCCCTTGCTATGAAAGAAGAAAGCCGTGCACTGGCTAGCTCCATGGAGACGGCTCAACTGGTCTAGTAAATGGAGACGAGAGCAGGGAGGAAGGCCTCGCTCTACAGAAGCCTCAGGTGTTGAGTTTGCTCTGAGAATTGAGAGCAGCCAAGTCTTGTAAACTGGAGAAATGTGAGAGAAGTCACCCTAAGCAAACAACACTTAACGTGATCCAGGGGAAAACAAACAAAAGCCTCAATTGCCAAAAAAGAGGGGTTCTGTTTTGCAGCATGCCAATCAATTACTTGTGTGTCCCGCCCTAAATTTTTCACCTCCTCCATAGACTCCACCCTCGTCACCGGAGAGGAGGGAGAGGTCATGGGGAGGAGACTCAAGAGGTTGCTCTTACCAAAAATTAAAAAATCTGGAAGGCACTAATAAGATATTAGGCATTGCTGGTTTGGTACTTCCCAGAGGAATGTAATACCAACACAAAACAAACAAATAGCCCCCTTGAAACCATGGAGATCCCAGTGCTGCAGAGGGCAAGAGCAGAATTGAGCAGAGAAGTTACTCGAAACTCCTTAAATAACTATAAAAGGGACAACAGATGAAATACGGCTTGTTGCTTTTAGTTTTTCCACACTTAACCTGAAGCCGAGGTCCCATATGTAAAGTGTCTAGAATAACACCTGGTGTAAAGGATCTCAAGACATTTAAGTTCTCTTCCTTTATCCCATTATCAAATCCACCCTCCATGATTTCTCTGAAATGTTCAACACAGATATTTACCCTTTCTTTTTTTTTTTTTCCAAGATTTTATTTATTTATTTGACAGAGAGGGATCACAAGTAGGCAGAGAGGCAGGCAGAGAGAGAGGGGAAAGCAGGCTCCCTGCTGAGCAGAGAGCCCAATGCGGGGCTCAATCCCAGGACCCCCAGATCATGGCCTGAGCCGAAGGCAGAGGCTTAACCCACTGAGCCATCCAGACACCCCACAGATATTTACTCTTTCAGTTAATTTAATAAACAGGTACAGAAACAGGTGTCCGTACACGTCCAGTATACACATTTGTACTCTTTTAGCTACTAGGGCCAAATCAATCAATCAGATGCAGTCTGTACCCTTAAGCAGCTCACTTATCCATAATGTGATAGACTTGCAAAAAGAATTGCATCTCTGGGGTAAGTGCAATAATTAAGGTTTGAATTAGCTCCAGTGGCTGTACGAAGGACAGTGTGGTTATCTCGGGGTTGATCAGGGACGATTGCGGGAGGGGACTCTTCTGCCTCACTGCCTAGTCTCATTCATGGTACCATCCTCTCACATTCTTTAATTCCTTCTGCCACTTCATAAAACCAGTGGGTCATAGAATCCCTCATCAGAGGGACTCACAGTCCTCCCCTTTCTGTTTTTACTGCTGTCCCCTCAGGTTCGGGCCTCTTTACCTCTAATTTATGCTCCCATCATAGTCTCCCACTTCAGGTGTGTTTCCACACGTCTGTGCAAACAATGGTGACAGAGCACTTTGCTAACTCGGAGCTCCGAACCGTTCATCCTGCTCAGAAACGTCCCCAGAGCCTGCTGGACGTTCAGTATCCTTGCTAGTACACTCCTGTCGCTCATCTCTTGCTCTTTTGCTCAAGTGGATGTTTCTGAATATACAGTGTGTTTTACTGCTCTTGTCTTTACTCATGATCTTTTCATATAGTGGGCAATTGTGGGAATAACTTCTGTCCTTCATCAGACCCTCTCCCAATTGTCTGATAAAGACCAAATTTCCCAGAACCCACTGCACTGACCCTTCTGCCTGCCCTGTAACCAAACCCAGCCAAACTGCTTCATGTCCTCAGCTGCAATTTAGGGGTGGGTGTCACATGACCCAACCTACCCCACCCTCCCCAGCGCCTTCCTGGATAAGAGGCACTACCTCTTCTCTAGGATAGCTAATGCTAATGGTGAAATGAGCCTTGAGTTCCCAAGAACAAAAGTCAACCCAGAGGAAAGGAGATTCTAGAAGCAAAGAGAGAAACTGGGATTCACTTTGAGCCTCTGGAACCAACTATGCCTAAAACCAGCTGTACTTCCTGGACTCCCCAGTTATATGACCAAGTTAACCTTCATTTGGGATTTGGATTTGGGTTTCTCTTCCTTGTAGTGGAGCAGGTCCTAACTGGTAGAATGTTCAAGGTTTTTTGCTCTTCAAACCCTACTACTCTTTCTTTCTTTCTTTCTTTCTTTCTTTCTTTCTTTCTTTCTTTCTTTCTTTCTTTTTCTTTCTTTCACAGAGAGAGATCACAAGTAGAGAGGCAGGCAGAGAGAGAGGAGGGAAGCAGGCTCCCCGCTGATCAGAGAGCCCGATGTGGGGCTCGATCCCAGAACCCTGGGATCATGACCTGAGCCGAAGGCAGAGGGTTTAACCCGCTGAGCCACCCAGGTGCCCCCTACTACCCCTTTCTTAAGATCCTTTCAACCACTGCTTTCCTCAGGAAGTGATCTGCTTTCTAAGCCTTCATTTTGTCCATAATACCAGCCCAATCATCTTAGCAGTTGACTTACAAGCTTTCTAGAACAGTGTTGGTTGCTGATCATACTATGGAAATCTTAGTCTACCAAATTACAAAAGTAAACATCATAAAACTAGTCAGAAAGCAAAAGCAAGGAAACAAAAACCCATTGTGGGAATAGTTTGATTTCATGTGTTAACAAAGGAACAAATCCACCACCTTTGTACCCAGAAAATATTCAAGCCTCCATCTCTTGATGAATTCCATCCTAGAATTCTTATTTAGAGGAAATAACTCAGGAGTCAAGAAGATGACTTGCTTAGGAGAGAGGGTAGATGCTGGAGCTGGACTAACCCCCCAGGTTAGGGGGTGCCTAAAAAGTGAAGGGAAAGTCAAAACATGTATTAGGAGAGGCCCTTAGGCAATGAGGTGTGAGGCCCGGCGAGCAAGATTAGGGATGGAAAGGGTCGTCTAAGAAAGGTTAAACTTCTTTGCTGCATTTTTGCCGGATGATGGGTAAAGGCCACATTTTGTGTAGGGTTTTAGTTTTTATCTCTTACTGTCATTCCCTTTAGTGACACAGCTTTCAGGAAAGTGACATCTGGGTGAAAGTGAAGCAAAGTGAAGAGGCCAGTGTGAGAAATGTATTTGCCCACATTACCCTCTGGGGAGGCTCACAGGAAGAGAGCAGTGTCCTCTGCTTGGGGCCAGGTCTGGAAAGGCCAGGCAGAGCTTACTGGATGGACTGGGCAGAGCTGGAAGACCAGGGAAAGCCTCTATACTGGGTGGCCACTCAGAGGGATGCAAGATAAAATCTCCCCTTTCCCAGTATATGCCGGAGAGGAGCCCTGCCATAGGGGCACCCTTGACTCTTGGGGATTCGAGATGTTACAGATACAATACACATTCCGCTGGACTTCAGATGTACTAGTCCAGAGCAAGTATTTGAAAAGATTGCAACGAGACTGATTTTTTCTATATTACCAGATTTGAAACTGTCAATACAACTTTTACTCATATCATATTATTCCAAATAAATTGGTAAGGTAATTTTAAAAATTGTGACTTCTTTTATGGGATGGCTAAAGTTTTTCTGTTGTATATACATATCCTAAAACCAAATTGAGATTTAAAAAAATATATATCTAAAATAACAGCATGCATTTCAAAAGCTTCCAGAATTATTCCTAAATCTCACGAGGGCTAATTTATGAAAGACCTAAGACAACCATTCACTTTCTGTCCCACAGTAGAGCCCTAGGTTGATTTTAAATACAGCTTTGATGATTGACAGATGACTGGCCCCAGTTGCTAATATTAAATTAGCAACCAGTAGGAAACCAGATTAAATGGCGGGTTGCATCTGGATGGGCTCAGGACTGTCAAAACTGATATAAGTGCTGCTTTATGTGATCTTGCTTAATGTGATCAGAGCTAACCTAAGACTTAAGCTAATATTGCCACTTAGCAATTCAGAGTTTTGCATTTAGATAAAGATCTCTGCCCAGACCTGTGTAATGTGAGCAGAGAGAATGATGGTGTGTGTGTCTATAAGGAAGGGTGAAGGCTGTAAGTAGATTTATAATTAATTGATAAAAGGCTGGAAGAATTGTACAACTTTATTTTTCTTACCAGTGTCTCTAGAACACAGGCACATCTTGCCAGATAGACTTGAAAATGTCACCGTAATTCTAGAGCAAAAAGAATGGCATTGTTTGCTGTCCTTCCTTGAGGACCTGGCAAGGAGAGTGGAATTCTGTAAGGAGAGAGCCCAGGACCAAGGCCTCTTCATCCTCCTGTGCTCAGGAAGAGAATGAAATGGCTCCAGCTTATGAATCTCCTCAGAAATGTTTCTCCAACTGCAGGAGAGTTCTCGCAACTCTCAGGCTGACCCATGAAGTCCCAGGGTGTTTTGCTGCCGAGCATAGACTGATTCGGAGAGTGGCCACTCGGAGTCCCTTCCGGTGGTCCTATCCCTCTCCTGACTAAAGATGTGCCTCAGCATCTTTTGGTGGAAACTTTCTGGGCTAGATGCAAGCCAGATGGTGAAGGCTGAAGTCCTCTCCCCCCTGCTGACAGGCTGAGTCCTTGAGCAAGTACCTCAGTCTGAATTTGTTTCTTCACCTGTAAGATGGGGATGATGACAACGGTGGTGATATTTGTTCTGTCCACCCACAGAGTTTTTAAGGTACTCAAACAGGAAAATGGCTGTGAGAGCCAAAGTTCCACTTGAAAGCCAAATGGAAGTGTGAGCTACTATGTTTGGTGCTCACCTTTGACAAAAGGCGTGATTCCTCCTTCCACCGACGCAGCCAGGCACGCTCCACTCGGGGAGTAAACAGAGGCATTTCTCCCAGACTGCGAGCTCTCTGTTCACAGCAGCTGTGTCTGGATCTGCTTCGTCTCCGAACGGGCAGGTGTGTTTAACTGATAGTTCCCCTTGGTCTCTCAGTGCCTTTTCCCTTCAGCCTCTAGTTGATCTCGGGCCCCATTTTATCAATCTTTGCCCTCACTTTTTCTCTTCACAGGAGATATGGAGAGACAGAGTCCCCTCATTTGTGGCCGGTGGACCAGGCCTCGAGGCAGGTGGGGGGATACCACTGCATTGTGAGCTGCTGGCTGGCATGGACAGGAGTCAGTTCCTGGAAGGAGTTAAATGCTGTAGGACAGAGCCTAAGACATGCCAGTCATTTTATAAATACTTACTCTTTCTCCCCATCCTCCTCCTCATCATCACTACTACTAATACTATTACTACTACTACTACTACTACTACTATGAGAGCATAGAGGATTGGCCTGGTTTTGCAAATGTGTTTCCTTTGACTTCTCCAACCTTCCTCAACTGCACACTGTGGCTTATTTCATTGTCCCTGGAAGACTTTAGGGTTGCAGGTCTTCCAAAGCAGGCAGCAAACCCTGCTTTGTCTTGTGGGAGCCCCTAGCCCCTCGGAAGCCCAGCTGTGGAGCCCAGGGCATTAGACACTGGGCTTGCAGAGGTGCCGAGGCCCCTCAGGGCCTGGCTCATTGGACAGGGCTCTCCCCAGGGCTGAAACTCACGGGAGGGCTCAGCTGCAGGAACTCACTGGTGTTTGCTCTCAGCTGCCAACTTTGCTCAGAGAGAGGAAGTTCTGCAGCGGCCTGGACAGGCAGGTCCCGAAGGTGGTGGCGACGTTGGGCAGGGTGCCGAGAATCCTTCTGAGATGGCCTTGCGTACTCTTGTCTTCAAAGCATCACCCCACCCCTTGCAGCTGGAGAAGCTGCAGCCCGCTCCCAGCTGGCTCCTGGTTCCAGTGTCAGGCCTCCAGACACTGAGGAAGTGCTGTGCATGCTGATTCAGGCTCTGAGCTGCCCACGGCTCAGAGCCCATTTGTCCACTGGCACCTTCTTCCTTCCAAGGACACCATCCTCTTCAACAAAAGAGAGTCCCAAATACTCATTACATTCACTTTACATAAACCCCCAGTCATGGCACAGGGGCCGAGGATCCCCTTTGGTCCTTGCGCTTGACTCTGACTTTGTTGATTCGCATTATGTAAGTGCTGGTTGGAAACGAGAAGGAGTTTGTCTAGCCCAGAGGCCTCTCCAGATGCCTCCATTCTAAAGAATCTCTTCTGTTTGTTCATAATGGAGCTTTGGTGACATTTTTTCATGTTTCTCGTCTCATGCATCTTGCTAACACCATGGTCCCCTCCTTGAAGACAAGAACAGCATCTCACATCCTGTGTGATCCTTGCACTTTATTACTGGAGGAAGATTCCATTATCCAGGGCAGTAATTAATTAATCCAACTGTCCTTTCTGGAGCACCTGCGATGTGTGACTAGGCCCTAGGGAATATAAACGTAAGCAGATGTCATACAAAGTGAGGCCATAGAGTGGAGAAAGTGTAGTAGCTTCCTTCGTAGAGTTTGGTATGAGCAAGGGTGTTAGGGTTGAGAGAAGGCAGGTAGGAAAGAATGAAAGGGGAGAGATGGTGGCTGAAGACAAAGGGGGGTCCCTGGGGGCAGGGGCACGACGTGAGATTGGGAGGATCCCAGATGGAAGGAATGTGATCCAGAGCACGGGCACGGGCAGATGAATTGGTTCTGGAAGGAAGAGGGTCCCCCGCTTTGGTAGACTAATGGAAGGAAAGAAGAGGGAGCTGCATTCGGGCGTGGATGTGGAGGGGAAAGGTGTTCACCACTAATTTCCTTGGGTTTTCGCTGTTAAGTAAATCAAAAAGGAGACTTGGGTCTCCACATGAAGGAGCTTATGCTGCTAAGGATCCATGGCTGGGGTGACTTTTCTGTGACACAGGAACAGCTGTGTGGCCTGATGGGGGAAGATCCCAGAAAAGGGAAGCTAAAGAAAAGCAGAGCGGGGAAACAGATATCCCGAGGGTTCTCTTTCCCTCACTCCCCTGCCCTCACCCCAAGTACCAGGATCCTGAGGCCCCCAGGGGGCACCCCACTGAACTGGCCTTCCCCAAGTTCCCAAGTACCCCTGGCCGACCTCCCCTCTTCCCTCAGAAGGCCCCTTGCTGGTGACCTGTCAACTAAGTGCTGCTTTGTTTCGGCTGGTGCTGCCGGCTTTGGGTGCTTTTCTCTCAGATAACAGCATGATATTCTTGGGGGGCGGAGAGGTCCCAGTAGTTTTAGCTCACACAGACTTTACATCAGCTCTGGATCAATATTCCAAATTGTTAATTCTCAGAGACCGTTCAACAAAGTATCAATTTACCATATGGCCAACTTGTCAAATTTACCAAAATAACCAGTTTCCCAAGGCTTATTTCAAGGCGTACTCAATGTATGAATATATTCATGCATATATTTGTCTCAAATATAGTCAGTGAATATAAATATATGCCTCATGCATAGTCAATGATTCTGAAGATGTCCAACAAAGAGGAATATATTTTTCTGGTGAATGTGGCTAATATGTATTTATTATGGGCTGGATTGTGCCCCTCTGAAATTCGTATGTTGAAGTCCTAACCCCCAGTACCTCTGAAGGTGCTGTTTGGAGATAGAGTGTTTAAAGAGGTAATTAAGTTAAACTGAGGTCATTAAAGTAGATCCTAACCCCATATAACTGGTGTCTTCATAAGAAGAGATTAGGACGCTGACGGGCGCAGAAGGAAGACAATATGAAGACATAGGGAGAAGACGGCCATCTATAAGCCAAGGACAGAGACCTCAGAAGAAACCAAGCCTGCCAGCACCTTTATTTTGGACGTGTAGCCTCCAGAACTGTGAGAATATACATTTGTGTTGTTTGAGCCCCCCAGACTGTGGTACTTTGTTATGGCGGTCCTAGCACGCTAGCGCAATAATGTCATGGCTATATTTTAAAATATAAGATGTATTTCATCAGTATTTTAAGGAATGATTTGTTAAAAGATTTGAGTTTTAGAGCACTTTAGTTCCTCAAATATATTGAAGAAGAAGATATTCATTTAACATTTTAAAAGTCTTAACATAAATCTGTTCAAATTCATTGATTCTTTTCAGGAAGAATATTTCTTCAAACAAGATTTTGATAGATGTGGCAGGTCGGTCATTGATTTACAGCCAGTCTGGCTGCTATCCCGATTCTACACATGATCAGGCTGTCCTCTCTGCAGAGGGGCTGGCAGTGTGGGACGTGGGGGATCTACACAGAAATTCTCCTTGTACTCTGTGAGTGCACACCAGGCACGGTGCTAGCTGCCTTCCCAAATGGGATTCCCCGAATTCTCACAACAGGCTTAGGAGCTAGACCAGTATCCCACAGTACATACCAGAATATCAGAATTCAAAGCAGTTAAATAACTCCCCCCGGTCACAGAGCTAATCACTGGGGAGAACATTCCCTAGTTCTGATAGATCTAGACAAGTTAAGTCCCAGCTCTGCTATGTCCCAGCTGTGTGACCTAAGACAACTGGATTAACTTCTCTATACCTCAGTTTCTTCATTTATAAAATGAGAACAACACTGCTCCCCACCGGATGGGGTTGTTGAGTGGATTAAATGAAATAATGTCTGTGCTTGGCACAGAGCCTTGCATGTACGAAGTCCTCCGATGTTAGCTGTTGCTGTCAACTTAGGAAATATGGTAAGTAAATATAACATCAGACATTATACAGCAGTGTTTCAAAGTGCTTTCAGTTTTTGAGATGCAGAAATTGAGGCTGAGAGAAGTTGAGAAACTCAGTTGGAGCCCTCCTGTCTTCTGTTCTGATTGGTGAAGCCCACCCCCATTAATGTTAACTTAATTATCATTAACATTAATTAATTTAAAGGTTAGTTTCTTCTGACAACACCATCCCAGAAGCATCCAGAATGGTGTCTGACCAAGTATCTGGGCACTGTGGCCCAGCCAAGTTGACAAATAACAGACTCACCATCACAACGTCTTTGCGCAGCTCCATCAAGAATTTTTCAAGAGCTTTCGCTTGTCACTGAACTTCACCCCTAGTCCCCAGGTCCCCTGGCAAAGGGAAGAAGGGCTGTGGGAGAAGGGTGAGTCTTGAGCCCTGCTCACTCCATTTTTCTCCTTCAGAAGAAAAATGCTGGAATGTAACAATGTACTTCTTTGCATCAGACTGGTAGGGTTGTAGGTGAGCATTTTTTTCCCCTTTAGTCATTTCGTTTGATACAGTTGTAATGTTTTCATTATATATTAACTACAAGCTTGCATACAACTGAATGAACCAGAGGGAAAATGTGTTCATAATCTTCTCTTTAATTATGGTACTTGTTTAAGGTTTGCTTAAATGTTGTTCTTTTTTTAAAAAATCAATTTTATTGAGGTAGAACTGCTGACTTCAAAACTAGATTTTTATAGCACTCTGTATCTTTGTTGAACTCAAAGCTGTAGTCTGCACAAAGGGAAATCTCCCCATCTTGTGTGTCAGAGGAAGGATACACCTTGGAGACTGGCCTAAAGTGCAGGGGCAAAAATCACCCTTTTAAGTGTTAAAACTATAAAACAGAAATCATAAGGCAACAGTTGGGTGGCAATATTCAGATTATTATAATTATTAGGTAAGCTTGCTAAGGTCAGTAAGTAGAAATTCTCCTCCAGTAAACAATGAGAATAATACTACTGGAGGAATATTCGGCTGGCCAGATAGCTAAAGGCCAAAGGAAGGACTCTAATAAAAACTAAACCCTTATATTTCATTGCCTCATATTGCAGGAAAGCCAGATCTCATCCTTCTCATTGAGACTGAGAGAAGTTCCAAGTTATATGACTGCCAAGTGGTAGGGAACCAATGACACCCACATGGTCTTTTACATTACAATCCAACCCGCATCTTTGCCTGGGACTCACAGCTCCAGCGCTAGAGTGCAGGGGTGAGTGGGGGAGAACACTGGACCAAAAGTAAATTAAGGCCATTGTTGCTCATCTGCCTACCTCACAGGAAGAACGTTCAAAAATCCACAATGCCTATTTTGAGTTAGAGACTTCTCATCATCTGAATGGGCAGGGCTGCCCAGAACTGGTAAAGGCAGAAGGAAAAAAGAGGATGAGCACTTTAACACAATTTACAGATTACTGCTTTTCTCACCACCAACAACAAAAAAAATCTCCCAAACCTTGAGGAATAAAAGTGGAGAAGGGGGAAGGAAGGAGCAGCACTGGTGACAGGTTTTCTCTCTGAGAGGAGGGAGTCACACCATCAGAGCTGTGAAAATGAATCATGTCTCTTCTATCAAGGCTTTGCACAGATTTTCTGGGAAACCTGTCATTGAGGATACAATAGAGAGGAATGTCCTTTTTGGTAGCTTAGCATTTTCACAAGGAAACAGAGTAAATCAATTTGGGGACTAAATTGCAAATTAAGATAAAAATTAAGGTGTGTAATGTGACTTTTGTGGGCTACATTTCCCTTTTCAGGGGGTCAGCAAAGCCAGCCTCGCTGAAGGAGAAATGTCAGACTTGGTTGCCAACAGTGTAAGGGTTGTGGTCCCATCTTTCATGCTAGGAGTGGCCCTTTTCAGAAAAGTGCTAAAGACCGTCATCCATACAGCAGCTCTCAGGTTACGGGACGATCCCATGTGCGTCATTATAGCTGAGCTTCCCTAAAATGGATTTCTGATGCCTGTCTTCTCAATGAGATAGTTAAAGGCCACAGTCAAGGGCACACATTAACTCAAAGCCTATGCTCTCTCTACCTCAGCACAAAGTAGACAGACCCACTCAGTCTGTGGGAGAGGCACAGAGTGGATGATGTGATTTCTTATTGGTTCCTTGTTAAGAAGGAGACCAACTGGGGTGGCTCAGTTGGTTAAGTGTCTGTCTTTAGCTCGGGCCAGGGTCCTGGGATTGATCCCGGAGTCAGGTCCAGCTTCCTGCTCAGTAGGGAGCCTGCTTCTCTACCTCTACCTCTTCCCCACCCCCCACTGCACCTATTCTGTGTCTCTCTCTCTCTCTTTCTCTCAAATAAATGGATAAAAGCTTTAAAGGGAAGAAAAAAGGGGAGAGACCATTTTGCCTGGGACTAAAGGGTTTTCCAGGATCTGGGAGACTCCTGGGCAAATTGAGACAACTGGTCACCTTACTTACTATGTTACCAGACTCATAGGAGATTCCTCAGGAGTCACACTGGGCAGTGAAAGTTTTAGGACGACAGTTCCATATGCATGGGATTTGCATAGAATTGACTTCTACTCAAACAATATTTGCAAGCATTTTAAAATTTAACATCTTGCTATTCTAAGATTGTCATTTTGACTACTTTTTCTTCCCTGTTTCTTTTTCTTTATTGTTGTCTCAAATCCCCAAGGGGTAGATGTGGAGGAAGCATAGAAAAAGGAAAAAAAAAATTAGTAAAGACAGAATTTGCTACCATATTTAAAATGTGGTCTTGGTTGCAGTATGTGGAGGACTGATCTGTAGTAGTAATTCGAAAACTTGAATATTGGTGGGGGGTAAGCAGCCCCTAAGATGGCCCCCAGTGATTCCTGCGTCTTGGTATTCATGCTCTTCTAAAATTGTCTTCCTTTGAGTGTGGTCTAGATTGGAATTTGTCTTGGGGAAGGCCCTGCCTCCCCAATCCCTAGCTCTGGGGAAAGTCAGAGACCCATGTGGGTGAGGAGCTGATGTTTCCAGCTAAAACCCATCAAAGACCCGAAGCCTGCTGAAGGCCACGCAAAGGAGCCTACGAGCGATTCTCCAGCTCCAGTGGAGCCTTGAGATGATAACAGCCTGAACCAACACCTGACCACAGCATCACAAGAGACCCTGAGCCAGAATCATAGAGCTAATAAATGAACCCTGAGCTAATAAATGTTGGTTGTTTTCAGCCTCTGTGTTGGAGGGCAATTTACCCAGAAGTAGTACATGTACAGATACTAATAAAAATGTGCATCAGAATCATCTAAATAACAAGTGGATAAAATGTGGATTTCTGGGACTCACCCGTGGAGATTTTATTGGTAGATGTGCCCCGAAGTCCTTCCTTTCAGCAATCCCAGGAGAATCAGAACTGAGCAAATTTTTGCTTAAGAGCACATCTCTAGAATAAAACTCCCTGGAAAGATCTAGAGGGAGGGATCATAAGGGAGGTACGGCTGCTGGATAAAATACAGGACACACAGTTATATTTGAATTTCAGATAAATAACAAGATGTTTTCACATAAGTTTGCCCTGTGCAGTATTTGGGACATATTTATATGGAAACATTATTTGTTATCTGAAATTCAAATTTAACTGGGTATTCTATGATTCTATGGCTCAAAGCTATCCAGAGATAAGGCCCCACCGTAAGTGAAAGCCCGATGGAAGCAAAGTGGTGCCTTCCTTTGGCAAATGGCAGGATTTTCGTCCCTGAGGGGCTGGTGAAGAGGGCTGTAGTCTGGGAGCCCATGGTCTGTCTCCTTAGAGGGTTTAGGGGAGCTGCTCAGGAAACCCTCCCTCACAACCTGCCCCAACCCTGGGGTTGGGGCTGGAGGCCCAAGACGGGGACACAGGGGTGGTGGCTGGCCCCTTGGTGGCTGAGCGGTGGGAGTGAGAAAGCCCAGTATGCCCAGCCCTGGGGAGAGTCTGGCCCCTCCTGTGTGGACACTATTGCCCGGTGGGCGCCCCCCACAGTGCTAGGAACTTGTTCCTTTGGGTGCTGTGTTATCAGCCTTTTCCAGAGCAGTGAATGAATGCCAGGCTTCTCCCACATCCCTCCAGGAACTCAGCGGAATACAGCTGCTCATAATAACTGTGTGCATTTCTTATTCTGAGTATGTCTGAGTCTCTGATGAGTTCTATTTATTGCAGCTCTCCGCCCCGGAAAAGAGGAGGATGGTTCTAAAGACATTCCTTAATGACCGAGGTTTTAAGAACTCTGGCTTTTAATTCTTTTGTATGTGCTTTCTTGTCACAGGGCACTGTCTTCATTTTGACGTGTTTATTTTCAGCTATGAGATGTCTTCAAAGAGAGAATGAATGAGAATATGAGTGAGTGAGTGTGTGTGTGTGTGTGTGTGTGTGTGTGTATGAGACAGAGAGACAGACAGAGAGAGAGATTGGCTGGCAGACTGAAGTGCTCAAAGCAGGGCTGAAAGATAAAGGCTCCAAACATATGCAGTGGCAGTAAAGCCAAAGACTCAGCCATGGGCACTGAAACCAGACACAGAAGGTGGTCTGTAGCAAGCCAGTCCACAGGAGGGGACCTCAGCCTCCTCTCTCTCCTGAGTGCAGCCGTGCAGAGCTCTGAATTTTTGTGAGGCAGGGAGGAGGTTGGGGATCAAATGTGCAGAATCTCTGCCGCAGGTGCTCTTGAAGGCTCGAGGAGAGCTCCTTGGGCGCTGCTTCCTAACACCAGCATGACTGAAACAAAACCAGCTGGAGGGGTACCTGGTTGGCCGTCGGTTAAGCGTATGCCTTCTGCTCAGGTCATTATCCCAGGGTCCTGTCACTGAGTCCCACATCGGGCTCCTTGCTCAGTGGGGAGCCTACTTCTCCCTCCACCTGCTGCTCCCCCTGCTTGTGCTCTCTTTCTCTCTCTGACAAATAAATAAAATCTTTTTTTAAAAATTGGAATAGTAGAAAATCCAAGGATGCTACTGCCATTTCATGCCAAGAACCTCAGGAAAATCACACAGTTCAGTTCCAGGACCCTCACTACACCCATGGCTCAGAGGGCTCGAGAGTCCCTTGGATCTAGTCAGAGAATGGTATGGAGCCGGGAGGGGCCAGAATCCCCAGTTCCCACTTTGGCCTTCACCTTGCCCTCTCTGCGTAGCTGAAAAAATGAATAGCTGCCCCGGAGGTCTATCGTAAGCATTAAGCGCAGTGATGCATGTGAGGCACTTAGCACTCAGCACTCAGGAAAGGGGAGCTGTTAGTGTTTCACTGTATGTGTGCTGTTAGGTGTGTGGTGGCGGTGTTGGGTCAGCTGGCAGTGTTTTCATGTAGTTTAAACAAAAAGCCCAGCTGAGACAGGGTTCATATCTACTTAGAGTCTTTTGGACTGGAAAGAACCCCAGTCCACTGAAGGCAGCCCCTGTTTTGGAGATGATGAGAGTCGGAGGCAGACAGGTGAGGGCTTGTTCAGGATCCCACAGCTCTCTCGCTCCCTGGAATTGCATAACCTGCCTGCACCGTGAGGAATCCACTGCGCATGGAGCCCAGAACCTCCAGCGAGGCAGTCGCTCCCACAGCAGCCCCAGAGCTCGGATGGGTCCGTTCAGAAACCACTGTCACCACCACTGTGAGCACTTCAACTTCTTGCGAATGAATGAATGAAAGTGCCACACTCTTACCTCCCGAGAGAAGAACTAATAAGTAAGCGCAAAGGCAAGTCTGGGTTTGAAATGAATGACTCCGGAATTCTGAAATGATTTTGAGATAAAACGTGTGGTTTACACTAATTTGCATCGCCCTAGACAGCGTTGCTTAGGAAAAACTGCTCTGTTGAACGTAGGAGACAAAGATCAGGTCTGTTATTTTAATTCATGGCCTTGGGGAGCTTGGAGAGGGGAGAGGCAGGGAGGGGTTTGAAGCTTTTAATGCTTACTGGGCAGAAATAGGACTTTGAAACAGACTAGCTTTTAAGGACGGAGCATTGCTGGAGTACTTGGTATGTGTTTTACTTGTATTTACACGTTTAATCTTCATGATAGTCTTGGGAGATAGGTGCTGGAATGATTCCATTTTACGGATGAGAAAACTAAGACCAAAGAGTAACTTATTCAAGATCAAATAGCTAGTAAAGGGCATCACCGGGACTGAAACTTAGAATCTGGCTACAGTCTTGCTCTTACTGACTATGCTGTGCCTCCTTGAGAGAGCCAAGTTACCCAGCTTAAGAAAGTGGGAACTACTGAGACATTCCTTATGAACATATCCTTTTCATCATATGGCTATTCCAAGGTTAAGTGCACGGGGCTGAATCTCATGGTCCCTAATGCCCTAGTCTAGCTTCCCCTACCATACTGCTGGTCTGGGAATTCCCTGGAAACATAGGTGGGATCTTCGGTATTCACCCTTCACTTTATGCTGCCCAGCTCTGCTCTTCAACCCGCAAATGGTGTAAGGAGCCCGTACCAGGCTCAATATCCTAGATTTTTATAAAAAGATACGTCTATGTCAAGCTCTCTGCTCGGCAGGGAGCCTGCTTCCTCCTCTCTCTCTCTGCCTGCCTCTCTGCCTCCTTGTGATCTCTGTCTGTCAAATAAATAAAATCTTAAAAAAAAAAAAAAAAAAAGAGGATACTTCTATGAACCAGCCTCCAAGAACCCACCATCAGCTTAAAGGGAGCAGGCTGTGGCAGTGAGGAGAAAAAGGAAAAGGGGCAGTGGCAGCAAATCTATCCCAGTTTTTTCCCTGAGGTTCTAAAGAGGCACCTGGGTTCTGAGTCCCATTTTTCCTTTGTTTTTTTTTTGTTTGTTTGTTTTATTTTATTTTATTTATTTTTAAAGATTTTATTTATTTGACAGAGAGATCACAGGTAGGCAGAGGCAGGAAGAGAAGAGAGGGGGAAGCAGGCTCCCTGCTGAGCAGGGAGCTGATGCAGGGCTCCATCCTAGGACCCTGAGATCATGACCTGAGCTGAAGGCAGAGGCTTTAACCCACTGAGCCACCCAGATGCCCTTCCTTTCTGTTTTGATTCAGAGATGGTGTCATTGCTTCTTAGGACAAGTGAAATTATATGAGTCCTCAGAATTCTACCATAGACTCAGCAGCAAATGAGTAATACATGGAGAAGAGGCACTTGCTGGTAATTTGGTTTAAATCAATAAATGCTCTGGTACCCTTTTTTAAAAAGACTTATTTAGTTATTTGGGAGAGAGGGTGAGCAGGGGAAATGGGCAGGAGAAGGGGGAAAGAGAGTCTTCAGCAGACCGCACAGAGCCCAATTCAGGGCTCGAGCCCACCACTGTGAGATCACGACCTGAGCCAAAACCAAGAGTTCAAAGCTTAACCAACTGTGCCCCCCTGGGGCCCTTCTATTACTCTTTTTATATGCAAGGGGACATCTGCGCACCACACATGCTGCACACACTGCCATCCCTCTGCTCCTTTATGTTTTCATTTAACGTGTCCTGTATTTAGTACTATCGCGTAAAGATTTACCTCCTCCTTTCTCATGACTTCATAGAGTTTCATTGTCTGGATGTATCAGGATTTACTGAACTATCATCTTTATTTTTTTTTTAAGATTTTATTTATTTATTTGACAGACAGAGATCACAAGTAGTCAGAGAGGCAGGCAGAGAGAGAGAGGGGGAAGCAGGCTCCCTGCTGAGCAGAGAGCCCAATGCGGGGCTCCATTCCACGACCCTGAGATCATGACCTGAGCTGAAGGCAGAGGTTTTAACCCACTGAGCTACCCAGGCACCCCTATCATCTTTATTAGAGAACACTGTAACCGTGTCTACTCTCGTCCTCTTATAAATCATGCCGAAATTATTATTTCCACACGTGTATGTACTTCTTTTGCCCTGTTTTCGTTATTGTGGAGGAAAAAATTCCTAGAAGTGGAACTGTTAGGTCAGAGGATATTTGTATTTTAAATACTAATATTTCCAAATCATCCCACAAGGAGGTTGCACCAGCTTGCTCTCAGTGAGAAGGAACTTGAAACAGTAAATCCAGCACCCTTGTTATGGGACTGAATTCCCATATGAAATGCAGCTTTGCTGTGTGGTATAGCAGGTAAGTCAGATGATGAGTATATGAAACGGCATGGATGCATTGGCCAGGGTATTTGGAGCTGGTGAGGGGGAGGGTGGCAGCTCGATAGACCCCTGGGGGTGACAATCCCCTGGCAAAGGAGAAAAATTGGGTGTGGTTTTCATGTCTGGCAAGTGGTGGCTTGTGTGGGATATTTGCCGTATCTCACTGGGACCGCTTATCTCTGTAAATCTTCTGATCCCCCACCCAGGCTGGTAAAGAGCATATCTGTGATTCAAACTTGTACACTTCACTAATTACTTCAGATAAGCCTATGGAACTCAGCTCTGTAAAATCCACCGTTCCCTCCGAAATGTACACCTTTGCGCGAATTCCTGGGACAAGGTCATCCAAGTCTCCTGAGAACCCAGCAAATCCTTTGACGTGTGGCTCCCACAAACTCCCACCTCATCTGGAGGATTCTGTGTGTGGGTAATGCGGCCTTGGGATTTTCTGTCCTCACCTCAAGTTGTACAGTAGTAGAGAAATGAAAGTGGTGACAGACTTGTCCTTGGAGAAGATGAAAGCTATCAGCCATGGTATTGTTAATAGATTAGCTGTGGAGTTCTGTGTAAATGCCACCCTCCTCCTTCATGACCAAGGATGGTAATAAGTCAGCCACATTAATAACCTAGTCTGGATCTGGTATGATTTTCCTACATCCTCTCAAGATACCAATGGGTTGACAGCTAGCCTAATCTAAAAATCATATTTAGATGGTAGAAAATACATTTCCTACTGCGCCATGCCCATATTCTGCTAACAAAATGTGCTGAGTGTCTACCATGTCAGGCGGGGCCAGGCACCATGGGAGATATGCAAGAAATATCGGGGCACCTGGGTGGCTCAGTTGGTTGGGAGTCAGGCTCTTGATTTCAGCTCAAGTCACAATTACAGGGTCCTGAGATGGAGCCCGAGTCAGGTCCCACGCTGACCATGGAGCCTGCTTAAGATTCTCTCTCCCTGACCCTGCCCTTCTTCTAAAAAGAAAAAGAAATAAAAAGCAGTTGGATGCAGGCAAATAGAGCAGAAAAGAGTCAGTGCCAAGAAGAGTAGAGCTGGGCGGGAAAGCAGCAGGTGAAGGCGGGAGGAGGGTAGCGCCAGCAAAGGCAGGAGAGAAGCAGTCACCAAAAGGGGAATCAATCAGGCAGGATATTACAGCAGAGAGCAGAGAGCACAGGCTGGATTCCGCTTTCTGCCTTACAGCCTTGTGGCCTCGGGGCCCTCAGTCGTTCTGAGCCTCTGTTTCTCTCCTGTAAAATTGAGACAGAAATACCGGCCCCACCTCGCTGGATTATTGAGACCAGTGAGTTAGATCAGAGAGTTCGCAAACGGCACACTGTCTCATGGGGAGTGCTCAGAACGTTTGCTCCCTTACTCATCTCCCCGTCTCCGTGCCCCACCTCCCCTCTTGTGGGGAGAGATCGCCTTTAGAGGAAAGGGGCAGAGAGGAAATGATGATGTCTGTTTTCCAGGTGGCGCCATTAAACACGGGGAAAAGGGGCAGCTATTCAGAAGGGGAAGATGGGGCTGATTTTTTATATTTGGCCTTTGAAGTGACGGCGGGCCAGTCCTGCTGGTGGCTGGGAACCCAGGGCTGACAGCTGCCCCCAGCAGGGCGGCGGGTGTCCTGAGCAGGGAGGCCAAGGTTGTTCAAGCCACACGTGTCCCGGGACTCCCAGAAGGGGCGAGAGCCGCCACGACTGACGTGAGCCAGCAAACCTGAGGCTTGGGGCTCAGCAATAAAGACCCTCAAGTTGAAGCCGACATCCTATCACTGACCAGACCACACGGAGAATTAGGCACCCACCCTGGTGTCCTGGCTGCTTGGTTCCAGACCCTCACCCGTTTCTGAGGTGACAAGGGTGAGGAGACTGACGTCAGAACCCACTGCTTCCGCTGTCCTTGTGCGGCGAAGTGTGCGGGTCCCCTGGAGGCACTCCTGGGAGGAGGTGCCTGTCGTTCAGCTGTGTATCCCAGACACGTTCCCAGCCGAGCCCCGGCCAGAAGCAAGCAACATCATTCCAGCCGCAAGTACTGAGTTCCTCCCAGAGGCCACGTGCCTGGCATGAAGAGGGCTCTCTGTTTTCTGAAGCGTAGGAAACCGAGAATCCTGGGAAACCGAGAAACAAGTGACCAGACCACCTCCCCTGAGCCACTGGTGATAAGCTGACTGGTGCACTGAGTCTCCATTAGAACACCGCCTCAGGTAAGAGATCCCCTGCCCCACACTTTGTTGAAGACTGTGGGGCTAAATCATGGCTCAAGACAGTAGCTGGTGCCAACAGAAGGGGCAGCGCATTCAGAGTGGGAAGACTATCCCTTGTTGGTTCTGGGAGCTTGGGCGAGTCACCGGGGCTCCCTGTGCCTCAGTTTCCTCCTATGCAATAGCACAAAAACCTTCCAGCTTCGTGGCCAGGCTCAAGGGAGCACACATGAAAGCACTTTGTATAATGTAGAACTCCGTGAAGACAATAATTAGAGCTGTATGGCAGGCCTATCGTGTTTGCCTTGAGTTACCTCAGGAAATTCCTCAGGTCAGAATGAGTGTCAGGGAGGGTGGCTGTAAGGAAGTGAAATTTATTTCCCACCTGTCATGGTTGAATTGTGGCCCTCTAAAAGATAACGAACGTCCAAGTCCTAACACCACGTCCCCACACCCCGCCACAACCCCCCACCACCCAGCAACCTATTACTTGCAAATAGAACCTTTGCCCATGTGATTAAGTGAAGGGTCTTGAGATAGGATGATGCTAGATTTAGGGTAGGCCCCACATCTAATGACTGACCTTATACAAGAAAGGAGAGAGACATTGGAGACACAGAGGGGAATCGCTGTCAAGATTTGGAGCAATGTGTCCACAGGCTAAGGGATAATAAGGGTTGTTAGCAGCCACCAGAAGCCAGGAGAGAAGCATGGACCAGATTCTCAAGTTTCAGACCTTTCAGAAGGAACCGACCCTGCTGATGTCTTGATTTTGAACTTTTATCCTCCAGAACTGTGAAAGAAAGAATTTCTGTTGTTTTAGGGTCTTCAAGGTTGTGGCAATTTGTTATAGCAGCCCCGGGAAATTAATACGCCATTCAAACGGAGAAGCCTTGATGCGAGGACTTGCCGGCCTGCGGTTCACCTCGGAGGCTCTCCCTGATCCGTCCGTCCTTGAGGACCACATTCTCCCCGAGCCGTTCACGCTCCCCTTGGCAGCTTTTGGTGTATTTTATTTTGATAATGCCTTTCTCCTTCTTAGAAGCTACGTGAGTTCCAGATGCTTCCAGGTGACATTTAAATTTTTTTTTTTTTAAGATTTTATTTATTTATTTGACAGAGAGATCACAAGCAGGCAGAGAGGCAGGCAGAGAGAGAGGAAGAAGCAGGCTCCCTGCTGAGCAAAGAGCCCGATACGGGGCTTGATCCCAGGACCCTGGGATCATGACCTGAGCCGAAAGCAGAGGCTTTAACCCACTGAGCCACCCAGGCGCCCCTCCAGGTGACATTTAAACACATTCTCCATGTCTCCAAGTTTTGTTCTTGGGGGAATGGCCTGGACAGTCTCATTGCTTGGGCCCAGCAAGTTTATCCTACTTGGTAATAAACATAGCAGTTGGGAAAGCTAACCACAGTGCATGAGGGTCTGCCTCTCACGTGTTGCTCAGAGCAGTGGTTCTCAACCGTTAGGGTGTGTTCGAATCCTGGGGAAGGCTAGTGAAAACACAGATCATCAGACTCCTTCCCTTCACTCCTCCCTCCCCACAAGTTTCTGATTTAGTAGGGCTGGGGTGGGGCCCAACATTTCTCCGTTCTCACATGCTCGCAGGTGATGCCAGTGGTCCTGGACCTGACTACACGTGAAAACAGCAAGAGCTCGGAGCGGTGGTTCTCCCATATTAGGGTTACCTGGGAAGCTTCCCCAAACCCCATGTCTAGGCTGCAACCCATATCTAGTAAGTGGGAATCTCTGGGGATAGGACCTGAGCATCAGCATTTCTGAAAGCTTCTCAGTGATTTTAATATGTAATCAGATTGAAAGTTGGTGGCTTTGAGGCACTCCCCAATCCCCCGACAGGATGGGGACAGGTTAGGAGGTGGGCAGATGCCCTGGCTAGGCTTGGGGACCATCCTTCGCAGCCAGACCTGGTGCCCACTCCAGGGGTGCGTGAGGGAAGGAAACAGAAACCAGAGTCCTAAGGGGGTGTTTTCTCCCTGTGGCTATGGCCTCAGGGCTCCATCTGGGGACCCAGCTAGAGAGTGAGGCTACCGGTGATCCCAAAGGCTCAGGTGCCAAGCCCTGTTTTCTGAGACTACTTGCTTTATGAATTTGATCAAGTTGTTCAGTTCCTCTTTGTTCTCCTTTCCTTATCTACGAAATGGGGACAGTAAAAATACCTACCTGGAGAAGATGAAAGGGGAAAATGTCTTTGAAGCACCGGGCCCAGGTGCTGTAGAGAGCAGACACTCAGTAACCGCTCATTGCCCCCCTTCCCCGGCCACCTGTTCGCTCCTCACTCTCTAGTCTGAAACCGTGGGGAGAACAGAGGCCTGCATGCTTGTCCCTTTGTTTCACTCCCAGAGTTTGGAACCTGATATTTTAGTCACACCAGTCTTAATATTTAAAAGAAATCGTTAGGGCTACCTCTTTTTTTTGTTTGTTGATTCTTCCAAGATTTCTTCTAAAGATACATACCTATACCCCCTCTCTAAACGGTAGTATACCTTTCTCTCCACTTTTTTCACTTTTTCACATATCTTGAAGATTACTCCATAGCAGTCTATGGAAATATTCTTTTCATTCCTTTACAGAGCCGCAGAATGTTCTGTCGCGTGCGTGGCTCTACCGTGGCTGATTTAACCAGTTCTCCACGGACCCACGTTGGGGTGGTGCCAGCCCCACACAAGACTACAGCAGCAATCCACATGCTCATGCCTCCTTTCTGTGTTCTGCCAGTGTGTCTTTGGAGGATTCCTGGGACGCTCTTCTCTGGCCTGGGTCCACACACTGGACAGCAGCGCCTCGCTTCCTTTCCAGGCCTCGAGGGCAGAAACAGCCACAGAAAGGCGGCCTCTGCCTCATTTCTGTCCCCCAGTCTTGTCCCAGTGCATCTTAGTGGAGCCAGCCCAATTCTCCAGCAGGACTCTAGCTGTAAAGGAATGTGGGGAGTGTAGTTTTGGGGCTTCTTGTCTCTGCCACATGGGAAAGCTCCCAGCAGGGGGTTGGAGTGTCAGTGACCACATCTGGTTCACCCGCTCAATTCCTTTGTTTTAGAGGCTGGGGCCGGCTGCCTGCTTGTGGTGGGTGCACTGAGGGAAGGGGGCAGCGGGTGCTTGCGCATGCCCAGACTATCACGTGACTGGTATTTGCCACCCCCGCCCCAATGCCAATTCCAGTGCTTATGAGTTGGAGTCTCATTGAGTCAAACACCTTAGAAAGGCATAAGCCACTCCACACAACATGAACTTTGAATTTTCTCTATAAAACAAAACAAAACCCCCAAGTCTCCTTTTGGGTGTATTATAATACACTAGTGACTGTTATAGGCTGAACTGTGCCTTCCCCAATCCCCGGCAAATCCATACATTGAAATCCTAACTCCCCCAGCGCCTCACAACCTGACCAATTTGGAGATAGGGTCTTTAAAGAGATAATTAAGTTAAAATGAGGTAATGAGGGTAGGCTCGAATCCAGTGTGAGTGGTGTGTCATAAGAAGACCACATTTGAACACAGACAGGCAGGGGGTAGGGTGTTGGGGGGGAGTGATATGAAGACAGAGAAGGCGGCTGCCTATAAGCCAAGGACAGAGGCCCCAGGAGAAACCACGCCTGCCAGCACCTTCACCTCAGGCTTCTAGCTTCCAGAACTGCAGGAAAGTACATGTCTGTTGTTTGACCCACCCAGTCTCTGGTACTTTGTTACATTAGCCCTAGCAAACTAATACAGAAACTAAGGCCCAGTAAGAAAAAACGAAAACACAAACATGAGCTGGTAGGAGACTAATTTGGTCTCTGTGGTAAGTTGCTTCCTCAGTGTTTTTTTGCCATAGACATTTGTCCTGCTGCCTTACCTCTGGATGCTTCTGCTGAGCCAGACTCTTTTTGGCATCTTTCTCTATGACGGAATCTCTCTCAGAAAGACGCTTACTGCATCCTGTACAGTTCGGGAGTCTCTGAGGTGGGGAATTGGCTGTAGCTTTAGATGGCGGCAAAGTTGCCAGCCCCCATAGGGAGCAGCCTGCGCACCTGAGAGCTCACACCTCATTGGGCGCTCACTGAGGACCGTCACTCAGTTTTCTAACCTACCCTCTTGGGGAGCTGTGGCAATCTTGCCCTAAATGTGTTTGGCTCCCATTCTCACAGGAGGTAAATGTGGCATGCAAAATGCATTTTTAATGACTGACATCTGCCTTTGGAAGTATTTTCCATCTTTGCTGGGTCATTAAGTCTTTAAATTCTTCAATATTTTAATGATTTTTATAGTCCAGTGATGTGTGGGTTTGTTCGAGTTTTCCTTCTCAGCATGCTCCTTTGCCCATAAGATGCTCCAGCAAGAGCTTACCAAAGGGTTATTGAACACATGGCACAATTCCTAAGGGTCCTTTCTTGGCAGCCTGTCTTCTGCCCTGGCATTCATTATAGTAGAGGCTCATCTTACCCAGGCTTAGGTTCTAAAAGCAGTAAGGATGGTCCAAATGACCTTTGCAAACCCTCTTCAGAAGTTGCCATGTTGAAGATCTTGATACTGTTTCTCAGTAAGTCCAGTACTCCAGCTTTTTGGTCCTAAGTCCAGAATATTGTGTTTTCAGTGGAGCCCCAGGTGAAGGATTGGCCTGTGTCCAGGGCAGGTGTGTTAGAACTATACAAAGCTGGGCTAGCTCTTACACAAGGGGAAGGCAGGAACCAAGACCTACTGGGAATAGCAGATTCATATCCATTCATTGAGTGGAAATGCAGGCAAAATTACCTGTATTATTTAAATAGTGCTCCCTCTTCTCTGCCCCCCTCTTAATTTTAGTTTTGCTGAACACATTTATAGCATGGCTCAGTACAATATGGCAGACAGAGTGAGCACTGGACTAGGGTCCAGGGTATCCAGGTTACAAAGTTATTTCAGCCACAAGCATTTTGGAGAATGCTAAGGCCAAGGCAGACCCTTAAAGCAAATAGAAGTCATTACTTTCTCTCAGGTTCAGTGTCCTCACTTGTAAGATGCATGTTTTGGAGTTGGATGATCCTGAGGCTCCCTTCTGGAGTTTCGGACATTGGCAAGTTCAAGCTCAGGTTCTCACCTGAGGAAGGCTGGCCTCCTAGGACAGCCTGAATAACCCGTGTTCTAGAAAAGCACCAGCCCATTCCCCATGCTGCCTGGGAATGTCATAAGACAGAGTTTGGTAAAAGTAAGAACAAAGCTGAGCAATGGGTTCTGAAGGAGCATGCCTGCTAATTCACCCTGCTTGCCTCCAGTGCCTCTTCAGCTCAGCAAATCTTTTTTCTTTTCTAAAGATTTTATTTATTTATTTATTTATTTGAGAGAGAGTGAGTTGGAGGGAGAGGGAGAGAAAATCTGAAACAGAGTCCATGCTGGCCGCAGAGCCTGACATGGGGCTCGATTCCACAACCCTGAGATCATGACCTGAGCCAAGACCAAGAGTCAGACACTCAACTGACTGAGCCACCCAAGCGCCCCCAGTGCAGCAAATCCTAATTTAGCACTTGGTAAAGACAAGACAAAGTGCTCTGTATTGGAGAGGTGAAGGCAGCTAAACTCTCCTGATGCTGTGGAACTCCCAGTCTTGGTATAATCTTGAGCATTTTATCACAAGTGAGAAAGCTGAGTATTTTTTGTTTGGGTGAAATCTACTGGGAAAAATGAGGGTATGTCAGAAAACCTTTTTGCCTTTAACTCCAAATTCACATCTCTCTGGGGCTGTGGAAACCATTAGTGCTGTTCACCAAATATTTCTGTTCTCCTTCCACTGGGCACATAGTAGGATTATATTTTTCTTTTTTTTTCTTTTTTTAAGATTTTATTTATTTATTTGACAGAGATCACAAGTAGGCAGAGAGGCAGGCAGAGAGAGAGGAAGGGAAACAGGCCCCCCGCTGAGCAGAGAGCCCGATGTGGGGCTCGATCCCAGGACCCTGGGATCATGACCTGAGCTGAAGTCAGAGGCTTTAACCCACTGAGCCACTGAAGTTAAGTGTGGCTTTGTGACTTGCCTTGTTGATGAAATATGAACAGCACAGTATGCTTTACTTCCAGGCAAAAAGGCTTATCAACCATCACAAGGCTCCTCTGTGGTTCTTCCCCCTGCCGTGTAACCAGCAATGCTCTGGGTAGTGGAAGCTCACTGGGTTGTGTCTCTCTGCAAAGGACAAAGGGGGAATCCAGACCTGGCTGATCCAGGATGGACTTGCAGTAGGAGCAAGTTGTTTTAAGCCACGCAGATAGAAAACTTTTATTATGGAAGTTTCTAATCATATGAAAGCAGAAGCATAGTAAATCCAACCTGCTCTACCTATTATGTAGCTTCAGTAACTGTCAAGACATAAGCCTCTGAGATTTGGTCTAGCTTGTTAGTGCAGCACACCCTAGACTAGTCCTGCCTAAAACAGGGGAGGGGATATTATTTTATAGAACTACTACATGACTGACAGACTGGGAAAGAGCCTGGACATGAAATTCACGAGATTTTATTTTCTTGCCGTATTTTTCTTCACACTTTTTATGCTTCTCAGGAATTCAGGAGAGCTGAACATCTGTGTGAATTAGCTGATGTAAAAGTTGCCAGGCGCTCAGAAGGGAACTTCTTTATGGAATCCCCGTCTTTTCTCTCAGCCTAGATCCCCTTCCTTGGACTCACCCCCTGCCCCGGCTCCTCTGGCAGTTGGAACTCACCCTCTCACTTGCTAAAACAGTTTTCATGTAGGGAGCCAGGCGCCCTGTGGCTTTGTGTATAACCCGCCTCAATGCCCTGTGCCTCCGCTTCTCACAGCTTGTGCCACAGGGACGTGCTGCCACTGCCAACTTCAGGAGAGAGAGCTGCAGAAGGTTAGGCCTGTGGAGCATGAAGTGCTCTTCTTGCCACAGATCCAGGTTTAGGGAGTTCATTTTGAGTCACACAGGAAACTCGACATGCATCTCTCGGTATTCCTTAGGTATGCTTGTTACAAGGACAGTGGTATAACAGAAGGTCTCAACAAAACCTTAACTGGTGGCCTAGCCCACAGAGAAGTGTGTTTTTATGTACAGTCTCTGTATACAGACAGCACATGGGTGTGTCCCAGAGGTTTCTGTTTCGTTGCACTGGTTAGTGGGCTGTTCCTGAGCTAGCTCTTCTGTGGTATGGTTCATAGTGGATTGGATGGAGCAAGTCTTCCTTCTCTACTCTCCTTTTTTTTTTTTTTTTTTAAAGATTTTATTTATTTATTGGAGAGAGAGAGAGTATAAGCAGGGGGAGCTGCAAAGGGAGAGGGAGAAGCCGACTCCCCACTGAGCAGGGAGCCCACCAGAGGACTCGATCCCAGGACCCTGAGATCATGACCTGAGCTGAAGGTAGATACCTAACCAACTGAGTCACCCAGGTGCCCCTTTACTCTTCTTTAAAAAAAAAAAAATTAACTTACTTATTTATTGAGTTCCTCAAAAAGAAATCCAACTGGAATTTCGAGTGGCATTGCACTGACTTTGTAAGTTAATTGTTAATTTAATTAGGTGTTTATAGAGTCATCCAAGATAGATTATCCTTTACTATTAGGTCATTCAGCCCAAAAGCATAGAATGTGCTCTCTCTATTCAGATCATTTTCTGTTTCCTCGATTAGAATTTCAAAAATCTGTATGGAAGTTTTGTGTATTTTTGGTTAATATCTAGACGTTTTGTAGTTCTTATTGCTATTGCAAATGATGTCTTTTCAGTAATATTTTCTAGTAGCTCTTGTGGGCGAGAAGAGACACTGCTGATGTGTACAGGTTGATCCTTTTTCTGGCAGACTTACTGAACATTATTAGTTCTGGTTTGAGTCTTTGTTTTTTCTCAGTTGACACTCTGCTTCTCCTTTGCTGCAGGAAGAAACACCCCCCCCCCCATTTAACTTTTGTGGCAGGTAGTGGTGGTAATTTTTGAGGGGGATGACTCACTGGGGAGGAGTGGAAAATGTTTCCTCCTTCCCCCATTATAGGAGGGCTGGGGCCTCTGTGACACTGACAGCTTCAGAGCCCTGCCCCCACCCCTGAGGTGGGAGAAAAGGTGGCCTAAAGTTCTCTGGGAATAGGGAAGGGGAGGGGAGGGGAGGGAATGTCACCCAAAAGAGAGAGGGAGGAATTTAGAAAAGAGAAAGAAGACTGAGGAAAGGAGAGACTTTGACAGGATTGGGGGTCCATCCGGGGCCTGGGAAGTGTTAGGAACAGGAGATGGTAAAAGAGTCTGGTTCCAGGGACGCATGGGTGGCTCAGTGGGTTAAAGCCTCTGCCTTCGGCTCAGGTCATGATCCTAGGGTCCTGATATTGAGCCCCACATCGGGCTCTCTGCTCAGCAGGGAGCCTGCTTCCTCCATCTCTCTCTCTGCCTGCCTCTCTGCCTACTTGTGATCTGTCAAATAAATAAAATAAAATCTTAAAAAAAAAAAAAAAGAGTCTGGTTCCAGAAGAGTGGCTGGACCGGAGACCCACCATCCTGCAGCTTCACCACAAAGCCCCAGGCAGTGCTGGTCACTAATGTGGGGGTGAGGAGGTCATGCAGCTGGACACAGGCCTGGGTAGCTCTGACGAACTTCCGCCTGCCTCCAGCTACGCTGACCAACAGCTGGAGGCCCTGCCCCATGACTGCAGCCCCCGTGCAGGTGTGACGGAAGGCCCAAAGCCACAGACAGGGCTTGTGACTTTGCCAGGCTCTGAACTCCGTACATCCCCAGAGCTCCCACAAGTCAGAGCTGGATCTACAAGGCTCAGCACATAGAGGACCCCACAACTGGTCCTGAAAAGAAGCTTACTGAGGGAAGTCCAGGAGTGGAGAATGTTTTAACTGGGAGGCTTGTCTGCTTTGTTTAACGAGTAACCGTAGCTGAATGTTAAGGTTGCTTTAGTTTGGGAACATCTCCGCACCCCTGAAAGATGATGAGGGGGGCTGCCCGCTGCCTTGCATGGCATCGGCTGGGGCTGCTGGATGCAGGATGGGGAGTCCTTGGTTAACAGCTGTGATGGGTGACCACGATTTCAGTCGCTGGCTGAGTCGTTGTACAGTCAGGAAGTAGGGAGCCATTTCCTTCCTGTCCCCCCCCTTCAAGGGCTTGCCCCGGATCTAATGCTGAACACATTAAACAGAGCTCTTCTGTGCTGACCAGTGCTCCCCATTTTGCCCCTTTACTGACCTTCACGAATCCTGCACCCCCGGTAGCCGGAGCCCTGCGTGTAGGAATTCTTTCCCAGGAGAATCTGTTTCCTTTAAGAGACTGGAAGGAGCAGAGGCATCCAGACAGGTTTGTTCATGCGGGGAAGCTGACAGACGCCTTCAAATCTCACCCAGACACCAGACCCCTAGGGACTCGGTGGGGAGGCAGGCCTGGCTCTGCTTGTAAGCAAGCCATGAAGGCCAACTTTGTAAATGTATCACCCCAAAACAGGGGAAGCTATTCTGGAGCAAAGAAGCCAGAAGAAGTGTTAGTGGGAAGAGGGATAGTAAGCCTGGTGCGGGGACGAATGCCCAGAGCCTATCAAGGTGCTTCGGGCGCTGAAGAGCCAGGCCAGCGGGACGGGATTGTTACCCCTCCATCCCCACCTCCCCCAGAGCCTGGGTGAGGCCTCAGTCCCTGGGTGTGCTCCTCATTTCCTGTGGCAGCCTGTGTCTACATGCTGAGTGGCTGCGGAACAACGGCTTACAATGACTCAGCTTTATAAATAGGACATTCACAGCGAAGATTATAGGAAATTCCCAGAGTCTTCTGCCTGGCCTTATTTTGGGTGTGCAGTTTACACAAGTGAAGTCCCAGCCTCCCTCCTCCTGCCTCCCCCTGTCCCTCCAGCCTCCTGGAAAGTTGACTGCAGGCTGTCTCTGCTTAGTGACTAGGAATGTCCCCGCTAGGGATGGAGGTGCCTACCTCCGGCCTTGTTCAGACACTCCTGGGGGAGAAGGGCCAACACCAGCCTCATACTCCCCAGCTCCCAAGCCACATTGTCTCACTGACTCTCACTTACTCCCAGGAGGAAGGTGCGTTATTCTTCCCTGTTGTAGATAAAGAAACTGGAAGGCAAACCCATGTCTGACTAATTCTGGATCCCAAGGATGAAGTACAGACTCAACCTCCCCTATAAACACAGAATAAGGAGACGAAAGGATGATAATAAAGAAAGGGGAGCCCTCTGCTTTCAGGAGAGAAAGGAGAAGGGTATTACTGCTTTTTCCTTCTTTCCCCCAGTGACACCTTCCTGGACAGGGGGATGTTTCTGGAAAGCCAGACTTGAACTTTGAGTGGCCCGGTGGCTGCTGCCATAGCTGGGTTTGAAGAATCTGAGAGGGCGTCCTCATGGAGGCAGGAGGCTCTGTAACTGGGGGGGAGGGGTGGGTCAGGTTATTTCAGGTTTTGGACCTAAATGCTCTTCAAATATTTGCCGAACAACTCCCAGTGCTTTGGAACAAGAAGCAGGAGCAGCCCTGCTGAGTCACTGGATACTGAGGCGTAAAACTGAAATGTGATACGATGCTTTTTAATGACTTACAGCCTCTCCTCCCTCATAATTAGCCGGGGTCCCTCTTCCCTCATCGGGGGGCCTCCTTACAAGGAGAGGGCTCTGCTGCTAGGCTGCTGGACAAGGTGGCACCTTCCAACTTCTGGTACTGGGGCTGACTCCCCCCTCGCCTTCGTCGCCCACCTGGGACTGCCAACACTCTTCTGAGCTACAGATTGGTTCTTCCAACAATCTGTGACTTTCCTCCTCTTCATGCCCCCAAAGCTTCCAATTTCAAGTGCATAATAGATCACTCCAAACTTCTCCCCTTACATTCTCTCAGTTAATGGTAAATGCTGAATCATCTTTATTTCCTCTGCTCCCCTGCTCCTCTCCTCCTCCCTGCTCTCCGTTTGTAACTGATCCCATACTGATCCCCACCACCCTCATGAAGGCCCCAGTCTCGGAGTACACAGCCGATACTGGGTCCTGGCCACCCTGCCCTTTTCTGACCGGGGTGGCCATGTGCATGACCCAAGCTGAGCCCAGCAGGGCCCCTTCCCAGGATTTTTCAAGTGGCCAATGGGAGTTGGACCCCCTTTGCCTGTCTGGTTACCAGCTGGGCAGCCTGGGGGAGGCCTGGAAAAAGTCCTTTATCAGCAGGACCAGAGACCAGGCTGATGAATGATGGTGAGAGAAGTCCTGAATGGGTGGAATTCCTAGTTCAGCCTCCCCGAGTCCAGCCATGGCCTCCCCACAACCCACCTTCCACAGGCTTACCAGGATTCCGTCCCTTTGTTTCCAACCCATTGTTTTTGAAAACTACAGAGAAGATTATACAATAATTCAATGAACACTCATATGTTCCTCACCCCAGTTCACCAACTGTTAGCAAGCTGTTATATGAGTGTACACATTCTTTTCCTGAGCCATTTGAAAGTAAGTCGCTGAGATCATGACCTTTCTCTCCTACATATTTCTATGTGTATCTCCTAAGAATTTGAACACTTTCTTACATAATTACAATACCGTGATCACATTCAAGAAATTTAACAAGGACATAATATTATCTAATATGTAGCCACATTCAATTTTTCCAAGGGAAATGTGAATATGGACATATGTCAGATAATATTATTATAGTTTTTTCCTTTTTCAATTCAAGATCCAATCAGAGTGACAAATTGCTTTTTGTTGTCCCGTTTAGTCCCTTGCTGTTTAGAATATGTAGTTCTTTCCTTTTTTGTATTTCATGATGTTAATATTTTTATAGCATCTCTCTCAATTTGGAATCCTGTGCTTAGGGAACCCAAGCATTGTGTAATGGGCATAAGTCTCCTCTTAGGCAGAGGAGACATGATCTGCGAAAGGAGCCATTATCTTTATTATTTCGGACATTCAGTCTGCCTGCACTTTGCTCCATGGGCAGACATTATCTCTCTCTTCCAAGCATTCTTGCCATACAAACAACCTTGGAAAGATAGTCTAGGAGAAGGACAGCCAATCCCACTGCTTGTGGGCCATCCACAAATGTGAGCGACTCATAGAGAACTATCTCTTGACAGGTCCCGTGAACGTTATCTACACCCAATCCGCTGATCGTACTCTTTCCCTGTTGTGGCTGATGGGTCCCCCCCCTTCCATTCTCTACATCTTCAGTAATGGAACCCCACTTATCCACAGTGGCTGTGCACGTGGTCTCTCTGAATTGAATCTGCAGTTCCCGTCTTCCCTTGCAGCAAGGTGTGGCTGTGGGATGAAATTTTGAGGAGTAGGCTTTCGGGTAGTGTGTAGCTTCTGGAAAGTGCCCTTAAAGGATAGACAACATGCCATTTTCCTTCTCTTTCCTCCTTCCTGCAACAAAAAATAGCAACCTCCCCCCTGGCAGCCTTTCTAATTCTCTTCTCTGCCATTTTTTTTTTTTTTTTTTTTTAGATTTTATTTATTTGCTAGAGAGAGTGTGAGAGCACAAACAGGGTGAGCGGCAGGCAGAGGACAGGGAGAAGCAGACTTCTCACTGAGCAGGGAGCCCAATGCAGGACTCAATCCCAGGACACTGGGATCATGACCTGACCTGAAGGCAGATGCTTAACCCACTGAGCCACCCAGGCTTCCCACCTTTTTTGCCTCCATAGCACATAACACCATTGACATACTATCTATTTTGCTTACGTTGTATACTGTCTGTTTCCTCTCCCTCAAATGTAAATTCCATGAACAGTGCTGGTACCCCACAGTTATTAAAATACTGAAATACTTCTGTACCAGTTAGGGTCTCTGTGTGCCTCCCATGGTAGCTTTAGGTACCCAACAGTCTTAACTTGGGTTGCCATAACCAAATGTCACAAACTGGGCTTAACAACAGAAATGTATTTTCTTACAGCTCTGGAGGCTAGAATTCCAATATCAAGGTGCTGGCCAATTCAATTCCTGGAGAGATTCCTGGCGAGGGCTCTCTGGCATGCAGATGGCTTTCTTCTTGTGTACACTCACACCCTACACACACATTCACAGGGAGAGAGAGAGAGAGAACTCTCTGGAGTCTCTTCTTCTAAGGGCACTAATCTCACTGGGCCAAGGTTCCAAATCAATGACCTCATCTAAATCTACTTACCTCCCAAAGACCCCATCTCTAATGCTATCACACTGGCGATTAGGGCTTCAACATATGAGTTTGGGGGGAACACAGAGGTTTAATCCATAACACCCGTGACACAGGTATTGACTCACAGTAGAGGGCTTCTAGGATTCCTCCTTCTACCTTAGGGCCAGTGACATCCTAATGAATCAGTGCCCATCCTATGCCCCTCAGGTGCTCAGTGAAGACTCGTTGAGTAAATGCATACTAGATTCCAGCATGGCTCCACACCTTCCCATCAACAGTCCTGAGCTCAAGAAGAGCTAGAGTCAAATTTTGCAATAAATAAAAATCAGGAAAAGTGCCAAGGGGCAATTCTCTACTGTTTTTAAACAAAGGACTTTTCTCAAGTCCTTCCTGTACCCATCCCGCCCCTTGGAGAAGAGAAAGTGACTCTGATCAGAAACATAGGTGGGGAGGGGGGCGGAAATCGGTTTTTTCCCTAGAGATTAGTAATTACCAGGACCTACCATATTGACCATGAGGGATTAGAGAGGGAGGGAGAGGCAACAGCAATGCTATGAGGTATGAGGCTGGGAAGGAAACCAAGGTTTGCCAGTCAGTGGGCCACACACATCTTCTCATCACCTTGCCTTCCAGAAGGTCCTTCTGTGCCAAGGAGAAAAGTGGTCTGAGGGCCTGGATCTATAACATTAAAACATGTGCAAGCCCTATAAACGAAGCAGTTCCCCCTTCCTGCTCTTCAGCTCAGAGAAATGCTCACACACGTGCAGGGAGGCCTGGCTCATCACAGTAAAAAGGCTGTTTAAATAGTCTCGTTGTCCGGGAACAGGGAAACAGCTAAGTAAGGTATGCCATTGCTAAGCGCTCTGGAAAAGCATTTAACAATTTAAAAATGATGAATGGCTCTCTGCGGACTGATGTGGAGAGAGCGCCACAGATTTGTTGTCGAGAGGAAAGGAGAGAGTTGAAAATAAAACCTACAGGATTTGTACATAAACACCCCCCAGGACTTTCTGTTTCCTTTCAAAACTTCCTTCAAATGTTCTTATTTTAAGCATACAGGAAAGTTCGGAGAATAAAATCACAGACATTCACTTGTAGACCCACCATGCAGGTTTGGGCCGTGTTTGCTTCAGATAGGAACCGTCTTCACCACGCAGCATCTCGGATAATGTATGTCGAGCTTGTATGTACTCTTTGCCGGACGTTGACTAAAGATGCTGCCACGTGCTGTTGATGTTAATTGTGAACAAGACAGACAAGCCACCTGTCTTCAAGGAGCTTACCATTTCCTGGGCGGACAGAAGAGAAGCAGCAGAGCAAACGTGATTATGGATCATGATGAAGGATATGAAGAAAGCGGGCGGGCATAACGGGTGTGACCTGCTTCAGGGAGGAGGAGCAGGACTGAGGGATCTGGAGATGGAAGCTGTGAGCTGACACCTGAAGGATGATTAAGAGCCAGCCCCCCGCAGAGCAGCCTCAGCAGAAGCCCCGAGGATCTCAGAACCAGGCCTGGCTGTGTAATCAGCTACAGCCAACACAAAGGAAAATGCAGGCCTACAGCCATGGGTGGGACAGTCAGTCTCCCCTTCCCTGGGGTCTCATTGCTTCAACCCACAGCCCATGGGGGAGCCCCAAGGAATTGCAACCTCTGTCCCAGAATGAACATGAGGCCTGGATCCAGACTGGGTGGGAGATGAGATATGTGGTAGGGCCAATAGCCCAGGCAGAGATGGCTGCAGCTGGGCCCTGTCCTGAGGAGCCCCTCAGGTGCCTGATGCGGCCCACCCTATAGCCCTGACCAGCCTGTTGGGGGGAGTGGGTGGGGGTGAAGGGTGATGGCAGAATGTGGGCCTCCCCCTGCCACTGTGCCTAGTCACTGCTTCATGCAGAGGGTGACAGTGGTCATAGGGCGGGCATGGAACGTAAAAGGCAAGGTAGGCCAGGTGTGACCTGGGGCCCCAGGGAGCAGGAAGGTGGTAGGAGCTGTGGCCACTGATGAGCTTAGACTCCAGACTTAGTGCAAATGGCCTGCTCCATCGGCCCATCAGGCTACACATGCAAAACACAAATTCAAAGATAATTATTAAGAAATTCAAGATGGTGGGGTGCCTGGGTGGCTCAGTGGGTTAAGCCTCTGCCTTCAGCTCAGGTCATGATCCCAGGGTCCTGGGATCCAGCCCCGCATCGGGCTCTCTGCTCAGCGGGGAGCCTGCCTCCACCTCTCTCTCTGCCTGCCTCTCTGCCTACTTGTGATCTCTGTCAAATAAATAAATAAAATCTTAAAAAAAAAAAAAAAGAAATTCAAGATGGTGACCACAGGGTATTAAAGCCCAACCACAGCACCAGTACCCCCCACCCCAACTCTTCTGAGTGTAAGGCCGGATGGGGCTGCCCTGGTCTCAGGCCTGTGACGCTGACCCTGTTTAGCACTGAAGAAGAAAATGCAAAGAATACAATCTTTGGAGCCCTGTTACTTGGCCTCTGTCCCTCACAAGCTTCCCATCACTCACTGTCAGATGGGAAGCTTTTGAGGGACAGGGGCCAGGTAACTCCAGGGGATCTGTGGGTCCCTGCAAGGATTGTATTCTTTGCATTTTCTTCTTTATCCAGTAGGAAACCTCCAAAGGGTTTCAAGCAGATGAGTAACATTTCGGGTCACACAGGGTATGGTGTGGAGAGTGGATTGGGCCATGAAGAAGTGAAAATGTGGCTGACCAAGGCAGGCAAGAGGTGACAGTGACTTAAGGTCTGGGAGAGAAGCAGATGGATGGGAGCCATTTTAGGAACATAGGGTAAAAGAAATGGTTGATAAAGAGATCAAGGAAGGAAGAGCCCAGGGAGTGGGAAGGTTCAACCAGGCAGATGTTGAAGTCAGAGAGTAGGAAAGTAAGTACCGTGCTGTGGAGGGAAGGCCACAGGACAAAGGGCAAGAGCCCAGGCATGGTCCATTGCAGACCCCCATATAACCCAGGGTCTGACAACCTCGGTTTTGCACATGACACTTGGTTGCATAGTCCTGTGTCTGGATAAGCCAGGTAGAGCGAGCCGAGCTCCCCTCGGAGGTCCCAGTGAGGTGGACCTTACCCACCCAGTCTTTCCTCCAGATCCTAGCCCAGAGGGCTCAGCTTGTCACCTTGCAGGACAATTTATGAAGACTGAGGGTCCTTTCCTGCCATGCCTGCGTGCATGGCTTGGCCTCTCAAAACACACCTGTAAGAATGGAAACAAAGGCCAGACCACAGGAGGATCCAGGGAGGAACACGAGAAAGAACTACGGTTGTATCTGTGAAATCAATCAGAACCTCGGTTACCTTGCATGCAAAGTGTGACCTTCCTGCCCTTTTTCCCCTTTTCAATCCGTTCGGAGGACCTGCAGGAATAAAGGACCTGGATGTCCTCCAGGGCAGAGGACTACAGCTGGGATTCTATTTTCATTCAAATAGCAATGTCAAAGAAACCTCAGGCTTCCCTTTTTGCAAACCCGTAAGAGAAATCCAACAGCGGGGGAGAAGGAGGAGGGGGAGGCAGGAGGATTAGGGAGGAGGAGGGAAAGGGAGGGGTTTGCAGCTAGCAGAGCTCTGTGAGGGCAGCCTGCCTGCCATCCAGGCTTCTGGTGAACAGCCCGACTTCGGAGAAGTGGCCCCAGGAAGCAGTGAATCAGGAGAACATTCTTACAGGCTTTGCTAATGCTGATGCACTTGCAGAATGGGAGGAAATGCAGTCCTGGTTTGACCTAACTATCGTGCCCTCTTTCATCGTAATTAAAAGCCATCATTTTCTCCCTCCCTGGTGGCAAGGTTAGTGGAAAGAAATTCAACGAAAAGCAATGTCAACCTATTAATCTTGAATGGCCAAAAAGAAAAGGAGTCTGCAGAAAAAAAGAAACCTGCTTATATTTCCTGTTAATTGAGCCAAAGAAAACTCTCCTTCAAATTCCTGAGCCGTTCTCATTGTTCTGTTTGCTCAGAGCCCTGTGCGGCTCCCGGGCTGTGCTCTAGAGCTCTCGGGAAGGAACAGTCATGTCACTGCGGGCAAGTGGCTTGTGGGGATCTCGTTTTTCTCAGTGTGCCTGCAGGAAGTTAATAAGAACTCCATGGAAAAATTAGTTTGGGAAGCAATGCGTTCAAAGAAGTAATATGGGTTTCTTTACTATGGGAGCCTTCAGTATACTAATGAACACTGTCAGTCTTCAGGAAGCGGGCAGAAAACCCTGTGATTTCCTCCTCGGCACCACATCCTTCGCCACTTTTTTGCTCAGATAACCTGGATTTTGTGTGATTATGATACCTGTGTGTGTCATGGGCTCCTCCCATGTGCGGGGGCGGAGGGTGGGGGGGGAGTCGGTCGGGGGAGCCGGGCGGTTAGTCTGATCCCTGCCCTTGGCAGTGATTGCTGTAGGTGTGGTCACCAGAGCCAGCCCCGCCCAGGGGATGTCAGGCGCTGCAGAGTTGGGGACGTCTAGAAAGTTTCCATTTTAGAACAGACACCATACTTCCCTCTTCCTGTCTTTGGACATTATCCTGTGAAGGCAGGAGCTCTGAGCAGGTGCAGTCGTATTAGAAGCATGAAAAGCCAAGAACACCTCAGAGAAGCTGATGCTGTGAAGCTGTTGGGTTTAACTCTTGGGTTTGTTTCTTCATTGTTCAGGCCACAGGGCGTTCTGTGTCATTCAGCTACTAGCATCATGAAACCGAAAGGGACGCAAGATGCAGACCCTCCCAAATTCACTTGACCGCAGAAGCTCTTCCTGTGGGCGCTCTACAGAGAGCCCTTTGGGAAAAGCCAAGGAGTGAGGGATGTGGAGTTGGAAGCTGGAAGCTGGAAGCTCCAAGTCCTGTTTTAGGTTCTAAAACTTACAGGAGCTCCTGGGCCTCACGTCTAACTTTGTGAAAAGAGTGTGTAAACTATGATAATGTAAGTCAGGTGCTGATGCTAGGCACGGCACATAGTAGATAAATCATTGTTGCTAACAAAATGGCGGCCAGGGGAAGAGAAGAGAAATAGACTAGTTTCACATCTCATTTCTGCCTAAGAGTTTATTTATTTATTAAAAGATTTTATTTCTCCATTTTGTGAGAGAGAATGCAAACAGAGGGTAGAGGTAGAGGCAAAGGGAGAGAGAGAATCAGGCAGACCCCCCGCCCCTGCTGAGCAGAGGGGAGGGAGCTCCATCTCACGACCTATCAGGACCTGAGCCAAAATCAAGAGTCAGACACTTAACCAACTGAGCTACCAAGGCACCCCCACTGCCTAAGAATGGTAACCATTCCAAAAGTAAAACCTGTGGTCTCTGGCCCTGTATCAGTTTATAGCTCTCTACTCAGCAGGTAAAATCTAAAATAAAGACACCATAGATGTCCTATGCGAGCGCCCTGGCTCTAAGGACCCATAGTGCCTTTCTCTCCTGCTGAAGCAAGCCTGGGGTTCTGCTGGGTGGGGCTGCCTGAATGGTCAGTGTCCTCCGTGCACACTGATGGCTCCAGGATGCTCCTCGGTGAGAATTCCACGTGCACTGGACACCCAGCCTGCCCCAGGACAATCTCCAGTCTAGACACTCCCGTGGATGCCAAGGGATCGAGTTCCTCCTCATCCAGAGCTCTGGCTGGGACTCAGGCACAGCTGGCAGACAGCTGACCCAGGGTTTTGAGGCTGCTCTCTCCCAGTCTCTCTTGTCCATCGAGACCTTTTATTTGTATATATTACATCTCTAGAAAAAGGATCCCAGGATTTTCCCTTCTGTGTGTTTTCATCCACTGTGCCAGCTGAGATCATCAGTACAATAAAACCAAACTGAAGGGACGGGAGCAGATTGTCCTGCCATGTTTCTGGATCTTTGAGTTGCACACCAGATCTGGGGCTCCATGCTTGTTTAACCTCCTGTGAGGCTCACAAATATTTTCCCAGCTGTGACCAACAGGGATTTCAAATTCGCCAATGTAACCAGGCTTCAGCGTCCCAGTTAGAAACTGGACCATGACTATGGAAAGTGACCTAACAAGAACCCGGTGTTTGCCTTTCTTTTGGGTATTGGTGGTATTCTTGATGGCACCTGCTGGGGCCTTCATGCGCACCAGTGTGGTGGCGAGGAAAGACGGGGCTTTGCTCCGTTTCATTTGGTCTGATGAACAGCACAGAGAGCAAATGGCTAAGAGTGTGAATGTGTGTGTGCTCGTGTGAGTGAGGGGATGTGTGCACATCACACCCAGGCATAGTCATGGCCTGTAGAAATACCTTCTGGAGGGCCATATGTACCCCAATGTTCATAGCAGCCATGTCCACAACAGCCAAACTGTGGAAGGAGCTGAGTTGCCCTTCAACAGATGAATGGATAAAGAAGATATGGTCCACATATACAATGGGATATTACTCAGCCATCAGAAAGGATGAATACCCAACTTTTGCATGGATGGGACTGTAGGAGATTATGCTGAGTGAAATCAAGCAGAAAAAGTAAATTATCATATGGTTTTACTTACTTATGGAACATAAGGAATAGCATGGAGAACATTAGGAGAAGGAAAGGAAAAGTGAAGGGGTGGGAGAGAAATCGGAGGGGCAGATGAACCATGAGAACCTATGACCTCGGGGAAACAAACTGAGGGTTCTAGATGGGAGGAGGATGGGTGGATGGGTGGATGGGTTGTCCCCATGACAAGTATTAATTTGGGCACATATTGCAGGGAGCACTGGGTGTTATATGTAAAAAATGAATCTTGGAATACTACTTCAAAAATTAATGATGTATGGTGACTAACATAACACAATAATAGTTAAAAAAAGAAAGAAAGAAAGAAAGAAGGAAAAAAAATACCTTCTGGAAGGAGTGAGGTAGAATTCAAGGTCCAAAGAGGCAGATGGGCCAGACCCCCGCTGGCCAAGGATCGGGGAGGCAGGGGCACCAAGAGGCATTTCTACTGTAGCCCTGGGCTGCATGCTGGGAGTCTGAACTTGTGAAACGTTACAGTGAGGTGGTTGTACTGCCCCGTGTTCATCGGGACTTGATGGGTCCATGTCAGTCTGGGAAGGTTTCCTGGAAGATGTGCTTTTTGAGCTGAGATATAAAACTGTGCTTCCTCTTATCTGACATGCACAGGAACCCCCTGGGGTCTGATTCTGGAGAGCGGGGGTTGGGCCCCCTGATTCTGCTTTTTCTAGCACGCTCCAGCTCCGGGTGATGCTGATGTGTTGAGTGGCAAAGTTACAAAGGAGGAGTGAGAGTTACCCCCATTGGAAGGGGTTTTCAGAGAGGACATTCCTGCCTGTAGGCAAGCTAGAGCAAAGGTCAAAGGGGAAAAGTACCCTGGAGGGCAGGGTGTGTGGGGTGAGGTGGATGAGTGTGGAGAGGTGGGTAGGACCTTTCCTAAGATGACAGGAGACGCGTGAGAAGGGCCTGGTGAGTGAACGGGAGTTTGGATTCAGACTCCTGCAGGGCCCCACCCCAGCAGATCCTGGATTCACTACTTGTGGAGAAGGGCCAAGGAATCTGCAAAGTTAAGAAGCTCTCAAGGTGATTCAGACACAAACTGGTCTGACAACCTGTGTTGGGCAATTTGAGGGTTTCAGACCAGAGAGATAAGATCAGATTTGCATTTTGGATAGATCCCCTGGGAACTGGGAAGGGGCCCTGTTGTGGTTGTTTAGACCAGAGAAGCTGAGCACTTGGGTCAGGATCCTGGCAATAGGAATGAAGGGGAGGGAGAACTCGAGAAATATTCATTGGTGACTCACTGGTGAGCTTCTGGTAGACTCCCAGGATGAGTTCAATTTTCAGCCTGCCAAGTTTGAGGGACATTGGGTAGGGAAATCCATTGGGCAATCAGCTGTGAGAGTCTGAAGTTCAGTACAAGGACCAGACCTGATTATAGATCGGAAACTCAGCAGCTTCTAGTGTATTTACCGTTAAGCATCACAATGAACTTCATGTTGAAAGTAGGAGGCTTTTCAGATTTTCCCAGAGACTCTGTCTGCAGGCAGAAGACGCATTTCTGTACTAATTCTCCATTATTCTTATCAACAATGATCTTGACACTGTGTGCAGACACCATTCCTGGAAAATCTTGAGCACAAAAGAACATAAGTTCTATCCCTTGGAGGCTTTTTGGTCTTTTTAAAGTAATGCATTTAGCTGCCCAGAATCAGTATGGGAGAAGGGAGAAGGGGATCTAGCAAATCCATGTTCTGTGGTGATTTGACCTTGTAATGCACATTTTTCAGACTCTAGGGGCAAATCACAGTAAACACAATAGCATCTTAAATGTCTTACTCTCTCCCCTTACAAAGCACTGTGATAGGTTCCAGTCCTTAGGGAACCCACAGTCGGTTGGAAGAGACAGACAAGCATTTGGACGTTTGTGGCGCTGTCCGTTGAGCGCATCTAAATAAAACGGGTTTCAGGAGAGGCTTTGCGGAAGAGGAGACACCTGTTGGACTTAGAAAAGAGAAGTTGGTGGACGGAGGCGGAGGAGGAACATTCTAGGCAGAAGAAACAGCCCGTGCCAGGCACGGGTTCGTGAACTAGAACCTTGTCAGGGAACACGCAATAATTAGATATGGCTGGAGCAAAGGGCAGGTGTGGAACAGGATTTTGTTTCGGGAGGTAAATTAATGCTCAGAGACCGAGTTTGCCAGCAGTTTCTTTAACACAGGTTCGCTGGAAGAAATTTCACAAGCCAATAATAGCATACAGGATAATGTCTCTTAATGAGCCAGCGTACTCCAAACCAATGGTAGCTTAATCACGCCGTGCGCCAAGCGAGGAGAGAGGAAAGAGTAAGGTCCTCCAGCCTCGGCTCTGGGAGAGGCGCTTTAGCTAACCCCGAGCGGACTCCCGGGGGCCCCGCAGAAGTAAGAGTGCCCTGTTGCTGGGGGCCGTTGCTAGGGAACGCGGGCACGGTTCAAAGAGGATCTTCTTTTCGGGATTGCTGCACCGGTTTTTACCACCGCTGGTAAAAGGACCCGCAGAAGCTAATAGCCTCAAGGTCTTCGGAGACCCGTTTACCTCAGCAAAGCGTCTCGAAGCCCAGACTGAACACCCGCAGTCAGTCCTCACAAACTCTTGGTATTTATAGTCAAACGCCCCCTCGCTGGTGGCGGCTTTATCGTGCCTTTATTGATAAGCCCCCAGTGGGGGTGAGGGGGGGCACTCCGCGGCTGAGCTGCCGAGTTATCAACAGCAGATGAGAAGATGACATCCTGTCACAGCTGACTTCACTCTTAAAACAACTTGACTCGTAAAAACAACTTCATTTTTGTCATAAACAAGTGGATTTGAAATCAGAGCCAACCAACATACAACAGACAGGGACTGGAAATGAGCCCGAGTGGGGAGGGGGGCAGAGCCTCTCCAGAAGAGCCACACTGGATGCAAAGATACAGGATTTTAAGACGTCCTGGAAAACTCCAGGGAGCCCTTAAAGGAGGGGTATTACCTGTGATGGCTAGGGGTGGGGCGCACTGGTGAGGATGCAGGTGGGAGGCTTTCCTGAGTGATAACACAGGCCTGAAGGGGACTGGACGCAGGACAGCAGGCTCAAGGCCCAGCCCACAGGCGAGTCTCTGGAAGGGGGCAGAATGGCCAGGCCAGGTAAGACTCCCGGATTAAGACAGTTCAAGTCATCGCCCGTGGGCCATATCACAAATCCCTTGGTTTATTTCGTAATTTATCACACAAGTTAGTCACACAGGAAAGTTGAAAGGATTAGCAAGCCAGTTCCAAAGAAGATCTGAGGAGGAGACAAAGAGTGAGGCCTAGGTCTGATCTGAGGTACTAGTGACAAGTGCTGGCCTGGGCGGCAGTTAGGTCACCTTCTCTGTGGGCAGAGCCTCCCTCTGGAGCAGCTCCCAATATGTACGGTGCCAGTGGTCTTGGAACAGCTGCTGCTTTTAAGGGTCTGCTTAGTTGGGTCCCATGGTTACGCCCAATGGTCTTGGCCATATCAGCACAGTCTTGGTCGCACCTGTCTTTCCACAGGTGTTTCCAGACAAATTTTACTCATCTGTCCCCCCTCACAGCTTATCTACAGGGGCACACTCCAAGTCCTACATTGGTGAAACAACGAATACAGGAGTTCATATTGGCCACTGCAACTCCATCTTGTCTTACTCTGACTTAGCTTATTCTCTGTCTTCTATGACTAGGAGTCCCTTACAAAGAATCACACCATGACATCATTCCTCTCCCCACAGCCAGCTGCCAAACAAGCCACGATCTCCCCTGCCCTGGGCTCCCACAGGAGCCCCTCACTGGTCTTGCTGATTCCTATTTGTACTTCACATCCTGTTCCCCGCAGGACAGCCAGAGTGACCTTTTAATAATGTAACTTGTATTGTGTCCCTTCTCTGCTAAAGCCCTGCAGTGGGTTTCCGTTGACTGTTCATGGAATATAAGCCAACCTCCTCACCCAGGTGTACTTGATCTGGCATTCCCACTTATCTGACCTTGTTTCCACTTGCACTCTCTGTCCTTGTCTACACTCTTAAAATATGGACCTTCTTTTGTGCTGGCTGTTCCTCCTGCTGGGGTCCTCAAACAGCTGGCAGTTTTTGCCTTTTTCTTTCTTCCTTCCTTAAATTAATTTTTTTCTTTCTTTCTTCCTTTTTTTTTTTTTTAAAGATTTTATTTATTTGACAGAGAGACACAGTGAGAGAGGAAATATAAACAGGAGGAGTGGGAGAGGGTGAGGCAGGCTTCCCGGCAAGCAGGGAGCCCGTTGTGGGGCTCGATCCCAGAACCCCGGGATCATGACTTGAGCTGAAGGCAGACATTTCACAACTGAGCCACCCAGGCACCCCCGATTTTTGCCTTTCAAGCCTTAATTTAAATACCATTTTCTCAGAGAGACTTTCCCTGACAATCCCCTCAATCTACGGGAGGTATGCAAATGTTCTGTAATGAATCACCCTGTTTCAAATCTCTTAGCAGCTTTTATTACTATGTGGGGTTTTCCTGTTTATTCACCTAGCTATCTACTGTCTTCTTCCTCTGTAGTCCATAGTCTCAAAAAATGGCGGCCACCAATTCCTTCTCTCTCTGTATGCACATGCTACTCCTCCCATCAAGAGCTGGGGTCTAATTCTCCATCTGTTGAATCTGGCTTTTGACTTCTTATGACTTGCTTTGACTAATGGAATGTGGCAGAAAGGATGCAGTCTCAGTTCTGGATCTAACTTTTAAGAGGCTTGTCTACTTCTACTTTCATTCTCGAAAGCCAGCTTGCCATGTACTGGGTTTGACTACACTACTACCGCCATGCCTTGAGGAAGTTCAAGCTTCCATGCGACAAAGTGCTGATGTGACACACAACTTGTGATGCCTGAATGCAGATGAGTGAGTGAGCCCAGCTGACACCCAGAGCAGCAGGAGTTGTCTAACCAAACCCTGACCCAACCCCTAGCTAGAGAATTGTGAGACACAATAAATATTATAGCTTGAAGTCACTAAGTCTTGGATGTTTGTTATGCAGCACAGGGTAAGTGAAATGCCCTCCCATGAAAAGGATGCTTCCCAAGTTTTGCCTGGCGTTACCTGTAGACCCAGTAGATACATGTTGGCTGTGAGAAATTGGGGACAATGGAGTTGACCATTGACCAGAAGTCTCAATAAAGCAATGATGGCGATGTTCGACATTGTGAATGCAAGTAACCAGGGATGGAAGTTAGAAAGCAGGATATTGGAGTTTGTTTGTTTGTTTGTTTGTTTGTTTTAACAAATTTAGGGATGTTGGAGTTTAACATTTCAGTTCTGAATTTTGAGGATATGCATGATATGGATGTGGCTGAAGTGGATGGAGGATTAATATCACTGAAATTAAGAAAGCAAACAGACTTGCCTATAAGAAAATTCAGCTTTTCCAGGATGGAGAGATGGTTTGCAGTGGAGCAGAGGAGGGATGATGATCCAAAGGAAGGAGAAGGAGTGGTCCAGAAGACTGCCGTAAGGGAGGACAAGTTTAGGGGCATCAAAGAACAATGCCGGGCTCTCTCAGAATCCAGCTGAGCTCCAAAGAGGCTCTCTCTGTGGGCAGAAGTGAGGGATGGCTTGGATGAGTTCATGAGGGAAGGTGACTGGTCTTCAGATTTTGACCAGCCTGGAGGTATAAAATTTTCATTTTCCTGCCAACATAGCCAAAGGATAGATTGTGTTTGCTATTGGCAGGAGGGCCAGCAATCTGAGAACTTTGCTCAGGATTCCAAAAGAAATGTGAAAGGATGCAGCTGGGGCATGGTTAGGCCCAAGCTGGTACATATCCAGTGCCTGTTGGCCTGGCCCAGCTCTTTCAAGCAGAGGAGAGGAAGAGCGGCTGGGCTGAGGGAGAGCGGCTGGGCTGAGGGAGAGCAGGGCTCACCTAGGCTTGTATGCTTCACAGTGCTTGGCTTTAGGTGAAAGGTTGGCAGGGCGAGTCAGCATGAACTATATGGGACTGGTGCCCTACCAGGCCATGGACAGGTAAACTGTCTTAAGTTACATCTTTTCAAATCCTTTAATTTTTTTTTTTTAAGATTTTATTTGTTTATTTGAGAGAGAGAGTAAGAGAGAGCACAAACCAGAGGGAGAGGCAGAGGGAGAATCAGACCCCACACTGAATAAGAAGCCTGAGGCAAGGCTTGATCCCAGTACCCTGGGATCACACCTGAGCCAAAGGCAGACGCTTAGCCCACTGAGCCACACAGGTGCCACTTTTCAAGTCCTTTAAACAATAAACTACATTTTTTCGTATTTTAAAAGTAAAATATGTTAATGTAAAAACTTTGTTTTCAAAGCAAAAAAGCCTTCAAACCCATACTCCTTATCCCTGTCTCCCTCTACACACAAAACAATGAACACAAGTAAGTGGTAAGTCCTTAACAGACTATTAAATTCTCATTTTAATAACACAGTTACAGTCTCTCTGGACTATTCTGTTTCTTGTCCTGATTCTCAAGTCAAATGGAACCAAGAGAAGGACAAGTGATAGAGGGAAACAATGGATTCCTTCAAGCCCTGCTCTGCTGGTCTATTCAAACTGAAAGGTGTTTATTAAGCCCCAACCCTTTAGGTCTGTTGTGATTATAAGTGACTGAAACCGAAGGCCACATAGCTTCAGCCAAGGAAATGTATTGGTTTGTACAGATTTTTAAAAAATGAGAAGTCCAGAGAGTGGACTCAATCAGCTACTTAAATGATGCTGGCAAGAATCTCTCCCCCACCTGCTCCATCTTCTCAGCTCTGATTTTCAGTATCAGCTTTGTCTCAGGCAGAATTTCCCCAGTGGTGACTCCCAGGGGCTCTAGGCTTACTTCCTGTCAACTTAGTAGCACCAGCAAAAGATACTTTTTTCCTGTAGCAAAATGCTGAGGTATGGTGTTTTGGTTTTTTTTTTTTAAGATTTTAATTATTTATTTGACAGAGAGAGAGATCACAAGTAGGCAGAGGCAGGTGGGGGTGGGGGGGAGGGAAGCAGGCTCCCTGCTGAGCAGAGAGCCTGATGTGGGGCTCAATCCCAGGACCCTTGGATCATGACCTGAGCGGAAGGCAGAGGCTTTAACCCACTGAGCCACCCAGGTGCCCCTGAGGTATGGCTCTTATTGGTTGTCCTTGAGTCACATGCCCATCCCTGAGCCAGCCGAGACCAGGGTGATGTGATGCTCTCATTGACCAGACCAGGATCACCCGCCCCTGGGGTGGCAGCGGTGGCATGGGTCCTAGCCAAGCCACATGGAAAAGAAAAGGTAGTTTCCTTAGATCTGTGGATATGCAACCTCTGCAGCCACAGGGGGCCCGGGACTTAGAAGGACTCTATCCTTGGTTTCATGCCCTACTGTCACCTGCTTGAAATCCTTAATGATTTCTGAAGTAGGCTCTCCACAGAGACTGTGACAAGGCGTTTTCATTTTTTCACTGGATCTGACGAATTTTGCAGCTGATCTTGCTGCCACACTGTTGTGTGTGCTGGGAAAGCTTCGTAAAACACAGCAAACACAGTTCTCTCAGGGACAAGGAAACACAGGGCACATTTGGAAAAAAGCAGGTAGTCTGTGCTGGTTGAAAAACTTCGTCCATTCACTTATTTATTTAAAACTTTATTAGGGGACCTGGGTAGCTCAGTCAGTTCAGGGTCTGACTCTTGATTTTGGCTCAGGTCGTGATCTCAGGAATGTGGGATAGAGCCCCACATCTGGCTCCCTGCTCAACAGGGAGTCTGCCTGGGATTCTCTCCCCTCCTCTCCTTCTCTCTCTGTCCCTCCCTCCCCCACTAAAATAAATAAATCTTAAAAAAAAACACAAAACTTTATTAAGTCTTCGGGGATGGTCCTGCTACTTCCAGGGAACAGGAAGAGAAAAACAATGACTGCCAGTACCATCAGGTAGCTCATAGTCCGTTGCAAAGAGAGCTACCCACCCCCACACACACGCACACGCACAGCAGAGTAATGACTGGGATACAAATAAGTACCGAAAGCCACTGGGGCACAGGGAAGTTGCCACCACCCAGCCTGGAGGTTGGTACAGTGCCGTGTTGTCCCAAGGGGGAGGCATGTGATTGACCAATGGAATCGAATAGGGCCAGAGCGCGCTAAGCCTCTTGGCTGGCAGTTGATAAGGGAGGGTATGGGGATGGTTCCACAGAGCACGAGCCATCATGTCACATCCTTCCAGATAGTGGCTGGTGGATGAGCCATTGTGTGGCATGCATGACACTCCGCGGCAGCACCATTGTCCCCCACACCCCTAAACTGGCCACTGAATATCCTTTAGGCCTCAAGATTTATGCAATCCAGCCCCAGACCTAAGTGTCAAGATTTTTGCAATTATCTCCTCAGCAGGTAAAATAGTTCTCCCATCGTGGGCAGACCACAGTAACTACTTGAATGACCCAATAAGGAGACAACATTGAAAAACCTGAAATAATGGAAACCCTGCAACCCTTGGACTTTTCATTTATATGCACCATCTTCTCCCTGTTTTAACAAAAGAATGATTTATCCCCATACATTTTTTTTCCTTTAATAGAGTTTGGGCACCAATCGATTCCTATTGGCAGTGTGACTTTACTCTAGCCCACTTTTGACCGTTTGTCCCTTTTGAGTATCATCACAGACTTAGGCTTTTCACAGACTCAACTGTTCCAATTAGCTGTGATCACTGTTTTCTCAAAAATCAGAATTTGCTCAGAAAATAAAATGTAAACAGGGTCCCTGCCCTTAAGAAACTTACATCTTTTTTGGAAAAAAGAGACTTAATATCCATGGAAAATATAGTGACCAGCACAAGGCAGCTCATGATTTTAAGAGGCTATTTAGCCACAGTGTTGGGCAAGACCCTTTCTCCAGAGCAATTCTTTGAACACACTGATTTATATGGGAGCTAAGACATTTTCTCTGGGGAAAAACTCAAGATGGTCCACAGTTGGCTTCAGATACCTGTGAGCATGTTGGCAGGGGAGGGCACACCTGACTGACGGAAGCTGGGACAGAAGCAGCAGCATGACAGACGTCTCGCTGCCAAGGAGGAGAGCCAGCAAGGGCCAGGATCGCTGGGACCCATGTGAGTCTTCCTTAAGGCAACAAGTAAAGGTTTCTGAGATCTGTGGCTGAGTATCAAATCACTGGAAAACTTAGTGACTTAAAACCACTACAATCATTTTATTCTCCTGGCTCATGCTTCTGGGGATGACGAGGATTAGCGAGGGGGTTCCTGATCAGGGCTTCTGCCCTCCGATTCCCATGGTTACAGTCAGGTGGTGGCTGCAGCGGGAGTCATCTTAAAATCTTCTTTACTTTAGTGCCGGCTGTTGGCTTATCCCTCAGCTGGGGCTTCCTGCCAGAAGATGCCTCTCTGTGTGGCCAGACGCCTCCCAGTTTGGTATCTGGGTTCCAAGGGAGGCAGGACATGGAGGCTGCCAGGTTCTGAAGGCTTGGGGCCCGAAATCGGTGTGGCCTTTCTTACCAATATTCTATTGGTCAGGCAGTTTCAGGGACCAGATTCAAGGAGAGGTGACTTAGGGCCCCACCTCTGGTCGGGAGGTGTGTCCAAGAATTGGAGGCCACATTTAAAATCAGAAACACTGTGTGTTTTGAGTGTGAAGTGCCTTCCACAAATTGCCTCATTTACTCACAGCTCTTAAGGCGTTTTACAAAGAATCAGGCACAGAGGAAATTAAAATTCAGAGAAAGCCAGTGACTTGCTCAAGATCACACAGCACTCCAGCTCCAATGCATCTATGTGCTTAGCTTCCCAACATCTGAGGAAAAGGATCTTCAAGGGGCTGAGACCTTGAAGTGGGGGAACCCGGAGCCATCCTAAACTGGGCACTACTGCTTTGGGCAGGAAGGCATTCTCTCAGAGCCCACAGCACTCAGGCTATAATGCTCAAGACAGTCTTCTCACTAGAAAGGGAGCTGAGAGAGGAAAGGCATTGGCGTGGGCTAACTTGCCCACGGAGGCCTTTGTGAGCCCTCTGTCTAGCTAGGTCTCGAAGGGCAGGTAGAATCTGAGTCATGGAGAGGAATGGGAAAGAAATGCTAAGGTTTTCTTGTAGGTGTTCTTAGGTCCTTAGGCTTGGCTCTTTGTTTGCTCCGGGGGAAACCCCTCTCTCTACACAGGGCATCAAGATTTCATCTCAGAAGTCTTCCCTTCCTCACATGTCTGCATTTTGGGGACATGTGGTTTGCCAAAAGCCATTAAGTTCAACTAAAATAGCCTGGTCTTACTACACACAAAACTTATGCATGGGCTGTGTTAATATATGGTCCCCTCACAGAACACAAAGAACCTTCCTCAACAGGAAACCTCGGTGGCTTATTCTCTCTGTGTGCGGGTCTGCTGACAAGAACAGGGAATAATTTGGCAGAAGAAAAAAGTCAGAGTTACAACTTAATTCTGGCATGATCATGTGGTTGGAAGGTCAAAACAAAAACCTGCCACATTGCTGTTTGTTCAAAGTTCACTTGGAGAGATTGCATGAGACTCTTTGATCTCGTAGGTCAGGGCACCAAGGCTTCAGGGCTCTTGAATTTATTTTGTGGTGAGGATGCTGGGTTTCTGACTGAAGACCTATAGTTAGAATGAAATTTCCTGCCCTGCTCTCCACAGCATGGGCACAGTCTGCATCACCCAGCTTGTCTCGGGGGAGGGAGATCTGTTGCTGCAGTTTTCCCAAATCATTCCAACTAAGACCTAAAAAGAAGAGAGTTTGGAAGCCCATCCACTCTCTGAGGAAATTTTGGAAAACCTTGGTGATTCCTTCCTTAAAGCCAGGGCATTCTGGGAGTGGGACAGAGCCTAGGGCTATACAAAGGGCCTGAGAGCTGCTCTCACTAATAGAGATGAAATGGATGTTTAACTTCATGAATGGTGGGGCTTCAGTCCCTGACCAGTGGAGCATCCAAGGAACCTGGGCTCCCCTTGCACACAGTACGATTATACTCACAGCAAGGCCAGCCTTCAAGGTTGAAGGAGATCTATCCATTTGCAGGTTACTTAAAAAAAGAAACAACCTTTTTAAACTCAAGAAGTATATGCTCTTTGTAGAAAGAGTATAAAAGGCAAAAAAGAGGAAAATTTTTAAAAAGCTGTCTGTGATCTTATTACCAGAAATAATCACTGTTATTGTGGTATATTCCCAGACTTCCTTCTTTGCATATATTTGTGCATAAATGGTTATACGTGCTTGCCTGCCATGTTTTTGTTACTTGCTCTTTCTCATGTACATAGCATGAAAGTTTCATGTCAGTAAATACATTTCAATGTCTAAAGTTTGTTTGCAGAGTTGTATTATTATTTAATGAATCTCATTATTGAAGTTAATGTTGTGTACAACCGTTTTTTGCTATTGTAATCAATAATATAGTGACTATTCTTAATTATTTCCTTTGCTTTTTTTTTTTAAGATTTTATTTATTTGGGGGGGTGTGGGCAGAGGGAGAAGCAGGCTCTCCACTGATCAGGGACCCCGAAGGGACCTGGAATGGGGCTGGATCCCAGGATACGGGGTTCATGACCTGAACCAAAGGCAGATGCTTAATCGACTGATCCAGCCAGGTGCCCCTAATTATTTCTCCTGGCTATTTCCACAAAATGTACTTGCTGGGTCAAAGCTTTTGGACATTTTTAAGGATTTTGATATTACATCAGTCAGAATAGGCTAAAATGTTGTAACAGACACCTCCAAAGCTCATTGACTTAACACAGTTAAGAGTTATTTCTAATACTACAGTTCAGTGTAGGTCATCTGGTTGTGCAGTGGAAGGCGCTCTACGCAGTCAGCTAGACCTAGATTTGTTCCTAGGATGGCTTTCCATTTGCCAGAGTCTTGGGAGTTCTTCAGTGGATCTTCTGATTGTAGCTGATAGGCAAAAGGAGAGGAGAAAATGGTGGGGGTGGGGAGGTAGGGGGGGTTGGAGAGAGGGAGGGAGGGGTGGGGAGAGAGAGGAGGAGAGAATGGAGAATTACATGGGTGATTTTAGGGCCAGGCTTAAAATCGACTCACATTACTCCTGCCCAGTTTCCAATTGCCAGGAACTCAGTCACATGACCGCTCCTAACTGCAACCGTGGGCGGGAAATGCAGTATTCCTGTGTGTCCAGGAAGCAAACACAGGGTTTGATGAATGCAAAGCATTGTCTCTGCCTCAAACATAGATTCCTAAGTTGCCAGCCAAATTTTTCCAGTTTATATCCCCACTAGCAGAGTATGAGAATTCCTATTTCCCTATACCCTCAGTGATTGAAAGGAAGACATTTTTCGTGTTCTGTTTTCTGTAGATCTATGACATTGTGGCTTCTCTGCACAACTGGACTCAGAATATCTGTTTCTGTCTTGGGACATGCCTCCCTGAGCTCAGGACGGTACTCTCTGGAAAGCCAGGACCCTGCATTCCTGGCTGCTTTCGGGAGCAGCCCTCATCCCTATCTCCTAGGCTGGCCTGAGTTTCTGGGCTTTTCGGGCCTGTCCTCCCCTTTCTCCTTTCCTTCCCTGCTGTGGAGGAAGGTATAATGTGTAGGAGTCTACATCATTTACAGCATCTCTGCCCCAAGCCCCTGGCCCTACACATCCCTGAATACATGACTCATTGAGAGCCATGGGGTAAAGATGGGTGCTCACCAGTTTCTGGGCCAGATCAGGTGGGTTCCAGCTTACAATACATTTTCACAGAAAAAAAGTTCAGAGAATGGAATCGAGAAGCCAAAATAGCAGCCCATACTAACTTGGCACCTTGACCTTGGCCAAACCATCTAGGACCTTGTCCTTTGCACTCAATGTGCCATCAAAATAATCCTTCCCAGTGAAATCAGGATGAGTAAACTGCTTAATGATCATAAAGGGAAGATAACAGAATTGTGCAAAAACTATTCTTTAAAGTCTTCACGTGAACCCAGGTTACTGAACATCCACTCACGTCCAAGCTGTGGTTTCTTCCTTGTTTCGAAATTTAGTTTCTAGAAGATAATGCTTTCAAACAGCTTCTTGTTCATGTCTTCTTCAGGGACTACCAGCTGTTGCCTGATGATTGTCTGTCAGGCCTGGCCCTTGCCAAAGCAGGGTTTCCAGTGAGGTCTTTGCAAAAAGTCCTCCCAAAGTGCCCTTGTACAGTCTGTCCAAGGAGCTGAGGAGCTGGGCATCAGCAGAGCACAGAAACGCAAACCATGCGAGTCACAGATTTTTCAGGTATGTCAGCCTTCTGGTCCTAGGCAGGAAGCATTCCAAAAAGCCTTGGAAAGTTCCTATGTTTTCCTAAGAACGAACTGATAACTTGTCCTTGCAAGTTGTATCCTCTGATCCCTCTCTGAGAGACAGCCGCGGTCTCTGAGGAGTGATCAGAGCTGGGCCTCCTGGCTGAGTGGATCTGTAAGCTTGGTTTATGACCTAGAAGTGGAAACAGGAAGTGGCTTACACAGAAATATAAAGAGCCCAGTCAGGGAAGGGTTGCAGGAGAATTCTCCTCCGATGATGTGATGTACAATAGGCAGAGGTGAAGACTGACATCTTTTCTTTCTTTCTTTCTTTCCTGTGATGTCCTCTGGCCGGGCTGGGCCCTCTGAATGGGGAGAGGGATGTCTTCCTGGGGGTGGCAGAGGAGGGGCCACTGTGGATCGGTAGCTTCTCTCCAGAGTGAGCCCATCTGTGGGACGCCAGGGCCCCCTTTTCACCTCATCTTTGCCAGTGAATTTGGGTTCCTGGAATGAGTTTTGCCAGGCTTTGTAAATGTAAACTCCAGAGGTGCTTCCAGCAAGAAAAACCGACTTCTGGCACCTTTAACTAGTTCCCAGAAGGTTCCCTGAGCGTATGGGGGAAAGGTGTCCTTGCACTTATGCCGAGATACAAAAATTCATCATCATCCCTAGCTACCTCGTGGGGAGGCAGCTGGATGGGGAAGTGTCCTGCACTGGGCAGGGCCCTGGGGCATGGCGGCTATAGGTGGGGTGGCCAATGTGGGTGGAGAGGTTTGGAAGGCTGACCGCCCTATAGATGAAGGGCACCTCCCAGAGCTTCCTCATGCTCCCCTTTCTCCCTCTCCCAGGACTGGAGAGCAACAAGGGGCATGGCTTGGAGGCCGAGGCCTGGCACACCGACTTTAACCAAACATCCAATGCTTTGTCTTTAGTAGTCTGTGTTCCACTGGAATAATCCTTCCACAGTGAAATTAGGATGGCTAAACTCTTAAAGGTTCCTACTTAGAAGTAGGTTCCATCATGGCAGCGCAGATATTCCTCTCAGAGCCTCAGAACTAGTTTTCCCAGGCCCCACCCCATTTCCCTGCTCACGGGGGTGAAAAGAGAAGGCTCTTTTGTGTTTTTATGCTGTCCCCATAATTCCAAGCACTATGCTGGGCCGACATATGTCAGTGGATGAATCTGGAAGACCCGAGGCCAAGCAGCGCCTGGGCGCTGAGGAGTGTCCCACTCAAGGATTCACCGCCATAGACATAAGGCTCCTGAGGACCCTGTCTAGACCAGTTTCTCTGAGTGAAGTCCTGAGGCCGCCAGCAGCAGAACAATGGGTGGGAGTGGAGCTCTTAAAAAGGCTGATTTTGGGGGGCACCTGGGTGGCTCAGTCGGTTAAGGGTCTGACTCCTGATTTCAGCTCAGGTCATGATCTCAGGGTCCTGGGATTGAGCTCTGTGCCAGGCTTCATGCTCTGTGGGGAGCCCTCTTGAGGTTCTCTCCCCCTTTCTCTCCCTCTGCCCCCCCTCACTTGCACGTGCTCACTCTTGCACTCTCTCTCTCTCTCAAATAAATAAATCTTAAAAAAAAAAGAAAAGAAAAGAAAAGTTTGACTTTTGGTCTTCTTTCTAGACCTCCAGAGTCTAAATTTCTCAGAGAAAATTCTGGAAATCTGTTTCCACAAGCACCTTCTCCCCAGGCTGGCCAGTGCACTAAAACTTAAGAACCTTTCTCTGTACCAGTCCTGTTCTCATTTATTTTCCTTCTCATGAATACTATTTGTTTTCTTTTCAATCTTCTGTAACTTCTGAAAATAAAACCTGAAGCAGAGGGATCTGCTTACACAAGAAGCGTCAACTGTGGTTTTCGTTGGCACACTTGGCTCGCCAGTTTTATCAGAGGATGTGAAGGAAGCCCACCTTTGACCATCAGGCTGCCCATATATGCTTTTCTGTTGACTTGTCACCACTAAACGCATCTCCTCAGCTCTTCCTTTTCTCCTCTTTCTGCAAGAAAATGAGCCTGCTGCTCTTGGAAGTTGTGCTCTTGGATCCCTTCAGCAGAGGGGTGAGTGAAGGTAAACTTCTTTCCATTCCCTGATAAAGCAGGAGCAGACTCCCTTGGTGTTTTCACGGAGAAAACACTGACCCTAAAGAAATGTATGACAAGTGGAGAGGAGTGATGTCACAAAGATGTGAACGCTCTCAGCCCTGCTCACTCCATGGCCCTCTCCTGCCATCTCCCCCAGCCCTCTCGGGGTGCCTCCGCTTCATGGCTAATGCAACGTGTGCTGCTAAAGGAGCTCTCTGAAAAACAGAAAAATGAAATCCTCATTTGTAGCCTCTGTCAATTTCCACAGTGTAAACATTCCCACCATAGCAGACTTCAGTTCACCAATGGCTTAACCACAGGCTCACAACATTTTTGATCGTTTAATAATTGGTTCTTGCAAACCAGGAAGGGATGACTCCTGCACCCCATCATCAGTCCTGCCCCAGAAAAACCCCGAATTACACGGAGGGAGAATATGACTTTCAGCTTCTCAGTCAGAAGGAGAAGTGGCTGAAGTGTGATGGGATTGTTATGACGAATCTCGCAGGGCTGCCATGTGTGCAAGGACGGGATGCTGGGAGTGATGTTTTTTTGCCAAATTGGAGATGAGTCTTCGTTTCTCAATCTCATCTCATCTCTCCCTGGGCTGGAGAATTGGCAGGGGCCCTGTCTGCAGAGCTGCCCATTGGCCCCACCAGAGGCCTCTCAGGGCTCCCTCCCAGGGTTCCCAAAGATGAGCTCTCTCCTTTAAAACCCCATGATCCTCAGCCAGAGCACAGAATGCGCCTTCTTTAATTGGTCAAGTTTAAAATGGAGGGTTTGGGAGCCATTCTGGATTCTGGGTTCTGCCTTTTGGTTTGGGTGGTGCTGAAATGAACTCTTTCATTAAAAGCTGGCTTCAGGAAGATTCTGTATCCAGGACCTAAAAGCCTGGACTGCTCTTTGCTGCATTTTCAGGGAGTCTTGAGAATGACCAGGAGGTGGGGCAGGGAATTCTCATAAAGCTGAGCATGACCAAATCTGCCCACAGCCTGTGACGCCAGAGATCACACAACTCTTCCTTCCGCTTTAGGGCCTGGGGGTGCCATTGGACCGAGTGTAGGTTGGTGACCTACTTTTCTTCTCCAAACATGGGGCAGCCAGTTGCATTTTCTGATCTAAAAATGCTCCCACACTGCTCTAGTCTCTGTTCCCCTGCCCTCCTGGGTGTGCTTCTGGCTGGGGCTGATTTTGTAAAATGGCACTTATCATGGGATTCTGCCTCAAAGAGGCTGGTCGGACACCCCCATCCCACATCTCTCCTGGACATTGGTGTGGGCACGTGGACCACCCAAATCCTGGCAGGTGCACAGCACAGGAGAATCTGGGTTGGCTCTGTCTCAGCCAGGACAAATCAGTTTAAGAGAAAGCTCATTGGAAATAGCCTTGAATCTGGGGCTTCTCTAAGATTCTAATCACTCAAAGTCAATCAGCTAGTGAATATTTATTGAAGGCTATGAAGGGGGTTGGAACATGCCACCCCCAAATATGCCACTTTTAGTGATTATTTTGAGCTGAAGTCATTTGAGAAAGAACAGATCTGGAAAGGGTTTGCTTTTTTGCCTAAAAGCTGATGATGAAATTTCCCCAGAGAAAGGTGCCCTCCACCTGTCTCTCACCAGGGACCGGAAGAAGATGCCAAAATGTTCTGCCAAACAAACCTACTAAGATAACACTTATCTTTTACTGGTTTCCCCCATACATTTCCTAGTCATTGACCCATAGTTTACTGTCCCTCTCCCAAAACCCCCTTTATCTTCTCCCCACGGTGAATTTGGGTCTAACAGCTTTTCAGGCCCTATTTTCCCTCTGAAAACTCATGCATACATGTAAAAATATGAAACAAAATGTGTATGCTTTTCTCCCGATAATCTATCTTCTTATGTCAGTTTGATTCTTAGGTCCAGTAACAGAACCTAAAAGGGTATAGGCAAGGTTTTCCTCTCTTGCATCAACTATGAACATAATGGTGAGCAAGGCAGAGTCCCCGCCCTCCCAATCCTTACCGTCCAGTTTTCAGGGAATGCAGTCCTTACACAAATAATTTGAGATAATCCAATAATGACGTGGGTGCCAAGGGCTTTGAAGGAGAAGCACGAGGTCAATGAGAGTGTTAAGACAGGGGAGGCTGTCCAGGGTCAGGGACCCAGAAGGTTCCCAGGGGAACGGAGGCTGAAACTGAGACCTGAGGGATGGTTCACATCCAGTGGGATATGAGATCCTCCAGGACAAAGAATTTATGCTTCAGAAACATTCACTTCAAGGATGAACTTGGGAATTTAGATAGTAACTATACCCTTCATGTATACTGTGGTGGTGGAGATCACTATTTGCCCCTCAACATTCTTTCTTCCTTTCCTAATAACCAATCCCCAGGTTTTGCTAAGTACATAGCGACCCAGAGAAAAGATTACAGGGCCACCTGGCCAATGAGATGTAGACAGAAGTAATGTATGGGGTGCCTTTTTTCTGCTACTTGGTATCTGGATGTGATGGCTGGCAGCTGAGCAGCCATCAGGGACCATGAGGAGACATGCTCAGGTTGGGGGAACAGTATATTAAGTGGAGCCTTGTTCCCTGAAGATGGTAAGACAGCCATACCAGCCCTGGATTGCTTGTCCTCAGGCTTCTTTGATGAAATAAAGGTTAATCGTTATAAAGCCTCTATTATTTTCAGATTTTCTATTACACAAAGCCAAATATAATCCCAATTCAGCCTAAGGAAGAGAACATTTATCTGCACAACCCACAAATTACCTAGTTTATAGAAAAGCCTGTAATAATAACAGATCTATTTTCCTGATCCCCTTTTTATCCCCTCCCTGGTCCCCCACTCACCCCTGTACCCCCCTCTTTCTTAACTCCCACACCAGACCTAGGCCTGACCTCAGTGTTTCCAGCTCCATGAATGACAGGCTCACAGTCAAAGGTTCTTGAGCTCCAGCTACCTTCCCTTAGCAGCTGCCTGACAGGAGGTCTGCCATAGAGAGTCACACAGAACTCAGGGATGCAGCCAGCCTATCCAGGCTCCCTCCCACCCTTCCCAAAGAGGTTTAAAGAGTTAAGATAAGTGGGTAAAGCTGAGAACGTGCACCAATTTAGAAAAACCACAAAAATCATTAGAGGGGCTCTAGTCAACCTCCCTGCTCTGAGCTTTTCAAGCAGTGCTGGCTTTAATCAGGCTGTTTCCCCAGCCTCTGGCTAACTGAGTCCAAGAGGTCAAGACTCAGGGAGAAGGTCATTGTGTCTGGTTTTAAAACTCAAGGCCAGTGGAGTGAGAGCAGACCTTGCATGCTGGGTCAGTTGAGGGGAGACCTGGGGTGAGTTCAATGGTGAACCCAACACACACACACACACACACACACACCTTGAAGTCCTAAACTCCACTGTCTCAGATTGCGGCCTTATTTGGAGATAGGGTCTTACAGAGGGTATCAAGTGCAAATGAAGTTGGTATCAAGTGCAAATGAAGTTTGTATCAAGTACAAATGAAGGTAAGTCCTAGAAGGGGAAATTTGGAGAGAGACACACAGGGAGAACACCAGGTGAACGTGAAGGTAGAGACAGGGTGATGTTTCTACAAGTAGAGAATGCCAAAAATCACCAGCAAAGCTCCTGAAGCTGGGGGAGGGACAAGGGAGAGACTAGCTCTCACAGCCCTCAGTAGGAACCATCCCGCCGACAACCTTTCATGGGACTTGTAGCTTCCAGAACCATGAGGCAATATATTTCTGTTGTTTAAGCCACCCAGTCTGTGGTACTTTGTTAGGATGGCCCAAGAAAATGGACACGTGGTCCCTGAAGCGCCAATTAACAGGAGTTTGGGAACAGCCTCTGGTCTCAGCTGATTTCCCTGGTGCCTCATGTCAGGATATGAAGACCTCGAGAACAGCCGGAGTCTCTCTTGGTCGTTCCACTTAACAAGAAACTCAGGTGGTCCTCTCTCTCCCTGCAGACAGCCAGAAGGGCCTTTTACGCTCACCTGCTGGGAATCATGAGGAGTAAGGACACTTCCCAGGAGGGAAGTGCTGATGTTACCGGGAGAGAGCCGGCTGTGAGTCTGTCTCTATCATCTATCGTCTGGTTATCTCTATCATCCTTTTTTTTTTTTTCCTTTCATTTTCTTGGCAGAAAATCAATGTTAGGGGCACCTGGTGGCTCAGTCAGTTAAGCATTTGCCTTCGGCTCAGGTCATGATCCCAGGGTCCTGGGATGGAGTACCGCATCAGGCACCCTGCTCAGCGGGGGAGTCTGTTTTTCCCTCTCTGTCTGCCTCTGCTTGTGTGCTCTCTCTCACTCTCTCTCTCAAATAAATAGATAAAATCTGAAGAAAAGAAGAAGAAAATCGATGTCTAGAGGGGGGAAAGTGGTGCACAATCCTGTCAGACCCTAACGAAAGGCATTCTGTGTTGAACAATTCTTTTGTGTGCATAGATACACCCATGAGAAAGCTGTATGTGGACTCTCCTTCTGTTCCCCCAACTTTGCCTTCCACCCGGGAGCTTGGAAGACAGAAGGGATGGGGAAAGAGGAACAAAGGCTATCTGAAGGCTCTGCGGAAGTGGCCCAGTGGCTCAAGTGGCCAGCAATGGGCTCCCCACATCCACTCACTTTATGCATCTCATCAGGCTGATCTGAGCACACGGGGCATTTTGTTAAGCAGAGTGAGGGCTTGCTGCTAGGAAACATCTGTGTCCTTTCTTTTTCAACTGATTGTTCGTCACTTTTACTATTTTCCTCTCACCATAACCGATGTTAACCCCATTTTTAAGAGGCTGAATCTGGGACCCAGCATTTTGCTCTGGGGGGATGGCTCTGAATGAAAGGCTTGGAGACAGGCTGCAGTGTTCTGAAATGTCCACTCTGTGCCCACTGTCCAGAGCACATCAGCTATGAAGGTCCCAGAAACTTGTGTTCCGGGGGTGTAGAAATGGTTTCCTGGGCAAGGAAATGTGTATTTCCTTTCTCATTTGTTCAGCAGTAATGCTTTGGGTTGATTTTCTAGAGTTGGCTACAAAGAAGGTGATGATGACGATGATAATTATGGGACATGGATCGCAAGCCATTTGTAGAACATGTACGGAAGCCTATGATGCATGAAGGCGGGCTCCTGGAGAACACACATGTGCGCCTTGCTTTGGGGGCCGAAAGTCTAAATGGGCGGGTCAGACTAAACCCACGTGAAACAAGTTGTCAAGTGAGGTTTCTCTAAACTCAAGGTGGTTTTAATTAGGATTTGCTGTTACTAAAAACAGAGGTCCCTTGAATTGTTTCAAGAAAAGAAGGATTTATTGTAAGACCCCATGTGCTAGGCATTGGAAGTGAGAAGACAAGAGGACAGGCGAGCCCCCTGTCACTCTCAGGGAAGGCCCCACCCCCTCTCCTGGGGTCCCTGCTCCTCTCTCTAAGGCCACCTCTGCTGTTTCTGTGGCTTCTGTTCTCTCCCAACCTCAGCTTACTCAACCAGAGCACCCACCTGCCCTGACTCTACCTCTAGGCCTCCTTTCAGCCCTAACGACCACCCAGGTGGTATATTCCTTCCTTTGCTAGTTGCTCTGTAGTTCTTTCTATTGTGATTGGTCCAGCCCCTAGGTTTCTGTGAGCCTGCCTTTTGGCTATCCTGGGGTCACTTGCTAGTCCTGAAGATCCAGTGAGCTATGGCCAGGAGAGTGGATCATAAGACTTACATCTTAAGGGCCATGGGCAGTTAGACCCCTAAAAGTCAGTATGGGGGCTACTGATTATAAAATTAACTAAAGATCACGGAAAAGAGAAATCACTTTGAGCCAGAGAGAATAAGCAGAACAGTGAGATGGCTGGGGTTTCAACACACAGCATTTGAGTCATGGGGAGAAGGGGAAAGCTGAAATTCAGGAATGAGTCAGGCGGCTGACTGGCCGACCTCATCACAATCATTTGTTTCCTTTCCCTTTGAAAGGCTTACACATCCCTACCTAGGTAACATCAGACTTGCGCATGTGACACTTCTGTCAATTGAAGGTAAAAGGGATCTGTGCCATTTCTAGGCAAAAGTTTTGATGATCAGGGGTGCCTGGGTGGCTCAGTGGGTTAATGCCTCTGCCTTCAGCTCAGGTCATGATCCCAGGGTCCTGGGATCGAGCCTCACATCGGGCTCTCTGCTCATTGGGGAGCCTGCTTCCTCCTCTCTCTCTCTCTCTGCCTGCCTCTCTGCCTACTTGTGATCTCTGTCAAATAAATAAATAATTTTTTAAAATCTTAAAAAAAATTTTTTTGATGATCTGCTCTCTTTTCCCTATGCACTGAGAACAACACTGTCCCAAACAGGGAATGTCCCAGTCCTTCACTTAGGTCCCAGAACGACAACAACTTGGAGCAGAGCCAGAGCAAATCCATGATGAATCTATAATGTAAATAAGTCAGCCTTTACTGCATTAAGCTTGAGATTTTGGAGTCATGTGTGATTCAGCACAGCCTAGTCTAGTCTGCCTGATAGGAAGATCACACTGTGTTCAAATAAATGGGAGAGAGAGTGCTGGAGGCAAAGAGGTGATGACAGGTAGGGACAGGAACCAGATGTCAGAGAAGGAAGACTTAAAGCAGGATAGCAAGAGAAGGCCTGGAAAGAACGAGAAGACTTCAAGAGCCATTTTGAAGGAAGATGTACCAGGTTTTGGGAACAGGTTGGAATAGGGAATGAAAGAGAGTAAGGGTCAAAAATAATTTTTTTAAATAAAAAATATATCCCTTATTTACTAGCTTATCATAGCTGGGAGTTGGAGCCATTTTGAGAGAAGGATATCCTTTTTAAAAATGGAACTTAAGGGGCGCTGGGTGGCTGAGTCAGTTAAGCATCTGCCTTTGACTCAGGTCATGATCCCAGGGTCTTGGGATCGAGCCCCATATGGGGCTCTCTGCTCAATGGGGAGTCTGTTTTTCCCTCTCCATCTCCTTCTCCCTGCCACTCCACCTGCCCATGCTTGCGCTCTCTCTCTGTGTCAAATAAATAAATAAATAAATAAATAAATAAATAAATAAATAAATGTGGAACTTAAGGTAGGGCAAACATCTAGCTAGTGATATCCAGCAGGCACTTGGGAATGGGGTCAGGACTAGAGATAGACAACTGAGTCATCAGCGGAGGTGAGAGAGTTGGCTCAGTGAGTTTTTAGAACCTTGTCTTTTGATCTGTAAATGTAGCAGGTCGTGAGAAATGGAACACAGACACCATGTTGAAGAGAGAAAGCAATACTAGACAGAAGAAAGAGGAGGGACTAAAATGAAGACCTTCTAACAGCATCATTCCCTGCCTTGGTTTTGAAGAAAGCACATATTTGCATTTTCTCTTGCCTAGAGGGGTCACCCAAGGACTGGCCCCTCTCTGAGGTTCCTATAGAATCTCTCTTCTACCAGAATAGTCTTCCCAGTACCCTAAGATTCCCAAAAAGTACATCCGGAAGTTCCCATGGTGAGATTCTCATGATGGTGACAGCGTGCACATACTTTCATTTAATCCTCCTTGAGAGCAGTTGCTACTACGTGAGAAACACAATTGCATCCATTGTTCCTGTTGGCGGAAACTGACTTCTGACCCCAACTTCTTCATTTTCTTCTACTTCCTGTCCCTTTAAGAGACTAAGGAACAGCTGGAGAGATGAGGTTGTTGGCTCACAAACAATAGTTCTGAAAGTGCCTGCAGCCCTCCCCCAGCTGCAGCAAAGGAACTTGGCATTGTTAATTACGGGAGCCATCTTGGCCTCCCTGAGCGGAACCCTAGCCTAGCACGCTCCCATGCTCCGGTGTCTCTGTCTCTATTTCTCTCTTTCTCTCTCTCACCTGGGAGAGTCAGTCAGGCCCAGCTCTGGCTTGTCTGCTTGAAATGCCTCCTGAAGCAACCGTAGAGCTGTATTCTTGTTGTAGTTTTAAAATAAGAAGCTAGGAAGTTTCCTAGGGTCTCTGAATCTACACTTCAAGGGCAAAAAAAAAAAAAAAAAAAAAAAAAAAGAAAGAAAGAAAGAAAAGAAAAAAGTAAAAAAGGCATTAACCTAGTTTAGCTGTATTTTAGGAAACAAATTCTGGGCACAGGAAAGCCCGTTATGCTTCCAGCTATAGGTTTTCTGGAGAGAAAACAAGACCGAGCTCGCTTCTGAGCATATAGGGTAGAGTGCGTAGGATAGACTGTTGCATAAGGACCCTCCAGTTTTGGACCGTCCAATGAGAAAGCCTGTCAGAAGGAGCGCTTGCGACAATATTCTGCGGCATGTGCGCGCTTGTGGGAGACTTCTTGCTCAGGCACCTCTCAAAGAGCTTCCCTTGGAGATGTCTGTTGGGCAGACAGGGCTGGGCTGCTCCACAGCGGGAGTGAAGAGGGGTGGGTGGGGAGGACCCGGCTTTTCCAAATGGCACGCAGAAACTCCAGCCCGACCCCATCTCCAAGAGGGGAAGCCAGAAGCACAGGAAATCCCCTTTCCCTTAAGGGGGGGGGGGGTTGCCCTTAAGTCACAGAACAGCCACCAAAGAGTATTTCCAGTGATGAAGCTTCGTAAGGTTTGCACGTGATGCCTCTTACCGGTTAGCACCGGCGCATGCCATAGGCTCTCGGCTCCGTGAAGGGAACCTGTGCATTCTAGCGGCCTAGCGACTGCTATCCTTTCACCCAGGCCTAGAAAGACCCCAAATCCTGTACTAAAGCTCCCCCCTCTTTTTTTTTCCTGACTTGCCACAGTTTCATCTCCTAAAATAGTGTAGGATGGGGTCTTGTTGACTGGTAAACTGGGATTTGCCTTCATCTTTCTCTCCTGTTCTCACTCTTTCCAAGGTGGGGGCGGGGGCCAAGAAAAAACCCCAGTGTTTTTTATCTACTCCGTACAAACAAACTAGCAGGTTAAAACAAGAGACACGGATCCTGTCACAGTATCTATGAAGTGGGAATCCAGGCGTGGCTTGGCCGGTGTCTTCAATTCACGGCCTCTCTGAAGTTGCTGTTGTGCTATTGTTGGTGGCAGCGGCAGTCACCTGAAGGCTCTGGTGGGGAAGGTCTGCTGGGGAGTTCGGTCATGTGGTTGTGAGCAGGCCTGAGCTCCTCACGAGCTGTTGGCCAGGGACTGTAGTCCCCACTGTGGGAGCCTGTCCGAGCCTGCCTGCCCCTGGCAGTTGGCTTCCCCCAGATAAAGTGATGGAAGAATAAGAAAGCGGGGAAGAGCGAGAGAGTGCCCAAGGCAAATGCCACAGTTTTTATAACCTAACCTCAGGAGTGGCATCCCATCCCACCTGCTGTATTCCATTATTCACACAGACCACCCTTGTGGGAGAAAGGCTATGCCTGGGTGGGGCTGCCATCTTGAAGGCTGGCTACCACACCTTGTTTGGGAAAGAGAAGTGGGGCAGAGGGTCTTGTACTGAAAAAGTCAGTGGTATGAACTGGCTAACGAACGACTCTCTTATTAACTAGCTGAGTGTCCTTGCAAGTTCAGCATCTCTGTTCCTTGTCTCTGGGTCTTTCTTTCCTGTAAAGTCAGGTGTTCAAATGAGCATGATCCCTAAGTGCACCGTGGTCTGTGATTCTCATGGTTCAAGGTTTGTGAAGGGAATTAGAAGGGAAGGAGTGGACAGAAAGGAACTTGGGTCTCATGAAGCAGCCTCTGCACCAGACTAGAGATGGCTTCAGGCCCAGTTCCACCACGATCAAGATGGATGCCCAAGTCCTGTCACTTGCTGAGTGAGGAAATGGGAATGGGAAGCTCTAATAGCTGATGCTCTGTTTCACCAAGGTTTTCAGACCCGATTCTGTGTAAGAACAAAACAAAGACAACTGGGGGGCACTCAGAATGAGGAGAGGGTTGCCCTGGTTTTGAGAGCTGGTACTGGTTTGTGTGTACTTTGATACAAGTACAAATGTATGTACTTGATATATTTGATGGTGGGTCCTTCCTCTCTAAAGGTTTTTCAGGGTGTCTGCAGGGAAGTGACTTTGGGGACCATCATTGCTTCCCTACCTCCCCCTTTCTTTTTTAAAGATTTTATTTATTAGAGCATGAAAGGGGTAGGGTCGGAGGGAGAAGTAGACTCCCCACTGAGCAGGGAGCCAATATGGGACTCGATTCTGGGATCATAACCTGAGCCGAAGGCAGATGCTTAACCAGCTGAGCCACTCAGGTGCCTCTACCTCCCCCTTTCTTATTCCACATCCTGCCCAGCCATTCCAGACCTTTCTACACATGGGTGATGGACCCACTGGACTTCAGAGAGCATGTCACTCAGTGGAAACCTGGGAACCTTGATGTGCAAGCATCTTTGAAAGTCTCTGATGGGGCTGGTCCCACTCGGGGGGAGCTGCCAGCTGAAGGAGCAGGCCCAGGCTTGGTTCCATCAAATTGCCTTCCTCTCTTTGGGTTTAGCTCCGGGAAATAGCAGCTCCTCAAAATCAGAGATGCATGGACTTGTACAGTTTTTGAGCCAAAGGACTTGCTCTCAGAGATGACTTATCTACTTCAGTAACGGTCTGGGGCATTCCCTGGAAGCTCCCAGGCTTTATGATTACCCATGTAATTTCTTGGCATGGCTGGTGAAGCCTGAGTCATCCCAGGAAACATCCCAGGTGTTTATTCCCAAATGGGGAGATTTATTCCTCACGTTTTGAGCTGTTTCTTTGGGAAAGCTTCCAGTTTTGTGGTTCTCATTATAAAGCTAGAATCTTGAATTGCTTCAGGAAGCCCCAGGGCTGAGGGGGAAGTGCCCAAGACTGCCAGACCCACAAGCAAAAGTGGGGGCCAGGGGCAGGAACAGTGGGTTCTGCTTGAGCCGGAGACTAAATGCTGAATCCTCAGCAAAAATTAAAGAAGCCCAGTTAGTGAGCATTATCTCCAGAGCCAAGCAATATCAATAGTTCATTCTGCTACCCTGAGAACACCTTCCATTTCAGACTAAAGTCTGGGGGCGGTCTCTGTCATTTGAGTTGACTTGAATAAAATAAGTTGTGCTTCCATGCTATGAGTCCTATAGCTCTGTCCCTTGGACCAGGGCCACCCTACTGAAGACCCATTTTCCAGCCTGAGAACATTCAGGAGACCTATCTCTCCAGGGCTGCCATGTCTCTTCTGACCAAGCTCCTCCCAGGATGTAACACTCACCTTCTTTCCCTTCTCTCCTCCTCTCCTCCCTCACCCTCTTTGGTCTTAATAGGACCTTGAATGATTCTAGATTGGGGAGTTCAGAACATTCTTACAATCAGAATCTAAGACTTAGATGGGGTCTTGGAGGCTCTCTAGTCAACCTTAAGCCTCTCCCCTGATCAGAAATCTTCAAAGGTCCTGCTTCTGACAGACACTTTTGATAGGGACAACACTATGGCACTAAGCCACTCCTTCTCTTTGGATGACTGGCTGCAGAATTCATGTTCGTACTGATCTTCTTATACTGAAGGTCTCTTTGAAATCTACTCACATGGATTTATTTTTGCCTTCTGAGGCCACCTAGACTATTGCTCCTCCTTCTCCATAGCAACCCTTCAGGTGTTTGAAGAAAACTGCTGCGAGATAGGGCGACATTCTACCCAAAGCATACAGTTTGGATCTGGGGTGGGTCCCCGATCTGCCACTATCCATTGTGGGTAATTTCAAGAGCATCCCATCGCCTCATTTACAGGTAGTAACCACTCCTCACTGTCTACAGTGGTGTGTTGTCTGCTCCCAAGTGTCCCTCCTCTCACCTCTGCTTGCAGTGATCTCAAGTTGGTCGCTTGAAATGAGCCATGGTGGGAGTATTGACACCAAGGAAAATAAGTGACAAATGCCCTAAAGCAGAATTTTTTTAATGATTTTTTTTGTTTTACCAGCATACCACTTTCCTTAATCAACATAGTTGTAACGATCACATAAGAGTGCAAGAAAACGTCCTTTGTAAACCATAAAGACTACAGAAAAATTAGATATTAGTTATTTCGAAAGCCTGCTATGAAATAGCCCCCAGTGAATCACACTCCTGAATTCACACTTTAATGTGGTCCATTTTCACATTGTATCAGGACAGGTCTTACGACTTGCTGGGTCCAATAGAATGTGACAAAAATTCTAGTCTCAAACCTCAAAAACCTTGTAACCTCCCCTTTCACCGTCTTTCCCTTTCCCTGAGATGCCGGGAAGTCTGGGTAGCCTCCTTGAGGATGAGAGCCAGGTGGAGAAGCAGGTTGATGGGGCCCAACGAGCAGAGAGGCGTAGCCAGTCTGCAGCCCTTCCAATCACCCCAGCCGCAGTGACAGACCTGCCAGGGAAGCAATCACGGCTCCTCCAGCCCCAGTCAACCTGCTTGCTGGCTGCAAACGTGTCACCGAGCCCAACCCACCCCTCTGTACCACGTGGGGCAGAGAAAATCTCTCCAGCCCAGACTGCAGAATCCTGAGCAAATGAATGGTTATTGTTGGTTTAAGCCACTTAGTTCTAGGTGTGGTTTGTATACGGCGATAGATGGCTTATTACAGTAATTATCATTTCGGGCTCCTCCATGTGTTCTCTGGTCCAAGCTAAACTCTCCCAGATCCCGGATGGCATCCTGGTCTTTCTCTGGCTGGGCTCCATTTGTCAGTCATAGGGTGGACACAACGCTCACCCCTGGTCCTCGGACCAGGCATGCTGAAGGACATCTGCTCTCTGCGTTCTGGATCCTTGATAATCATCGCAGTCAGAGGGTAAGCCAGAAGTTTTGGCACTCACAGCTCACTCTGAGCTCATTCGAAGCCTTTGCAGTCAACTCCAACCCTCAGGTTGTGAAACTAAGCTCTCCAATGCTGACCTCTTTAAAAAAAAAATCTAAATACAAGAGTTTATAGTCCTTACCATTGAACTTATTTTTTCACTTTCAACTTATTTCAGCCTTTTGAACTCTGGATTCCAATTTGATTTTAATTTTTGCAAAAAAATATAGCATTTCCGTATATGTCTGTACTCAAACCACTTATGTCTAGAGCCAGGCTCATCCTAATACACAAAACACACATGAGCACAGCAAGAGGCAGAAACTCCTTTTGGAGTAAATAGCAGCTGGGGTGTCTCCCTAACCGTCACTGCCCATGATGGTGAGCCTTCTGCCCTCCCTCCCAGTCTCCTCTCACCATCACTCCCTGTTTCAGAAGCAGACACCACAGCTCTGAGTTAACCAAGTGGGGTTTATTTTTTTCGGACAAGAAGCTCAGAAGTAGGGAGTCCATGACCAGAGAAGAGGTCCCATGACGCCACTGGAGATCAGGCTTCTTGTGTTTCTAGTCATCCAGTCTCCCCGTTTCAAAATGGCTGCTCCACCCCTAACTGTTGCATATGGGGGCCAGGCCCGAGTGGGACAGGAAGGTAGCAGGGAAAAACGCAAAAGACACGTGCCAGAGAGCTTGCTCCCTTTGATTAAGGAAACAACCGCTCTCCTGGAGACACCGCCCAGGAGACCTCTGGTTACCTTTATTGTCCAGAAATGGGTCACGTGGTCGCTCCAGCTATTAGGAAATCTGGGAGGGTGAATATTTGTAACTGGACACAAGGCTACCCTGAAAAAAAGAACTAAGGTTCTGCAGATAAGAAGTGGAGAATGAATAATGAGAGGGTTTATATAATAACAGTTTGCCACACTCACCCACATACACTACACGTTGTCATCTTCGTATACCAGAGATATGCCAAGCTTAGTGAAAAAAGGTTGCAGAAAATGAGATGTGGTAGTTTGCAAGAAAAAAAAAAAAACAACCTCCCATTCCTGTCCAAGCACCTCTTTTCGATGTGACTGACATTCCTCCCATCAAGAGTCCATTTCTCCACCCCTTGGCTTTGAATCTGAGCTGCTCTTGTGACTTGCTTTGGCCAGTAGGTTGTGGCAAAAGTGATATTATGGGACTTCCTATCTCATACCTCTAGAGAACTTTCAGCTTCTAATCCTGTCCTCTTAGAACTCCGTGCTACATACGAAGTCTCCGGGTAGCTCTCCTAGGAGAGAAGCCGCCCTGCAGGGAGCCAGCACCAACTACCGGAAGTGTGAGTGAGCCATCTTAGCCTGTACAGACCCCCTCATGCCTCCAGATGATGAGCTGCAGAGGTCACCCCGAGAGCCCCCCCGCTGAGCTCAGCCCAAATGATGGACCCACAGACTCAGGAGCAAATAAAATTGTTTTAAGACTGAGTTTGGGAGTAGACGATGAAAGAGGTCATTCATTTGGGGAGTGCAAGTAGAGTGGATGTTTGTGGTGGTGCTGGATTCTTGGACTGACCCAGATCTGGTTTTCAAACTTTGTTCCTAGGAGCCCTGCATGGAGGCCAAAGGAACTGCTCCCCAAGCCCTCATTTTATCCAGGACGGCTTGCCTTTATCTATTTTGCAGATCTTGATTCTGGGCAAGATTTTTTAAAGACTGAATAACCATTCAATTGGATCCTCTCGAAGTTTCCCTTAATTCCAAAATGCAGCCATCAGAGTTTTAACTATTTCAAAGTTGCGCCCCTCATCTGCTTCCTGTTCCTTTCCCTTCTTGTGTCATCTTATTTATTGCCACCACATGTCATCGTGAGAGCTCCTGGTATTCCCTCAGACCCTCCCCATACCCTACTCCATATCCAGCACACGACCTCACTGCCCTTTTCGAGCCTTCTTACCCAGGGTGGGGGACGGGGGCTTGTGTTTTATCCTGAGAAACCAAGGCTAAATTAGGAGAGATGGCAGAATCTGCCTAATTCTCAGAGGGAGACTAGAAATGGCTGCAAGTGAGAGCAGAGAGTTCTAAATGACACTTGCCCACGAGAGGCAGGGTGAAAATTAGCTCCTTAATGGCAACCATTTTCCAGAGCTTTCTGTGTGCCATGAGCCGTGGCAGCTTATCTCTCCAACTCCTAACAACCTGGATAGGCCTTTGCTCCCACTTTACAGTTGGAAAACAGATTCAGGGGTACCTAGGAAGCTCAGTCAGTTAAGTGTCTGCCTTTGGCTCTGGTCACGATCTCAGGGTCTTGGGATCGAGTCCTGCATCGGTCTCCCTGCTCAGCGGGGAGTCTGCTTCTCCCTCTGCCTGCTGCTCCCCCTGCTTGTGCTCTTTTTCTCTCTCAAATAAATAAAATCTTAAAAGAAACTGAGATTCAGAAAGTTTAGGTAAGTTGTGTGGGGTCTCTCAAAAAGGAGTTAGAAGATGTTGAGCATGTGAATAGTGATTGAGAGTTTCCTTTTAAGCCTTTTTTGTGTGGTTGACATTAAGCTATTTGTTTGTCTTTTATGGTTTGGTTGATTAAATCTTTTCTTCTCTCTCTCTCTCTTTTTTTTTTTTTTTAAAGAGTCCATGGGCCAGAATATCCTTCCCAGAGGACATCTAGACATCTAGACCTCTTTAGGGAGCAGGAAGCTAGACAGATGCTGTAGCCATGACTGTCCCGGGCTGCTCCTGAGATGGTCACACATGCTCACTGCCTTCCTAGGCTTCTTTTGCTGGGGAACTGCTCCTCCCTTGGCAAATGTGGACCAGTGGGGCTGTCAGTCACAGTACCCACTCACCGCACCCACCAGATATGAGCCCCAGTGGGTCTCCCATTCACTCTGACAGCTAGTGATTGTGGAGGACAGCTGTCCTCCACATCACCTGTGAGGTCATGTTCTGTTTCGGTCCAGTGTTGGCTCCCTGAGAGTTAGGCCATGCAAACCTGTACAACCATCACATAGGGACATAAATATGGACTCTGGAGCCAGACTGCCAGGGTTCAAATTCCAGTTCTGCCAAGTGGTATCTCCATGACCTTAGGAAGACCACTTATCTGTGGTCCCTTTGCGATGGAGAGAGTAACTGAACTAGTCCATAGGCTTTGTTGAAAAATAAAGATTAAATAAGGTAATATTTGTGACCTACTGTAAACAGTGACAAGCTACTTACATACTGGATTGAAAAAGAAAACATCCTGCCAATCTAAGGCCTATGACCCAAGTGAAGCTGGCATCCTTTCCTGGGATTGATTTTCAGAAGTGGAAAAAGAAAGATCTCTCTCTCTCTCTCTTTTTTTCCTATGGGGATTTCTAAATCGGGGCTTCTAATGGCTACAGTCCTCACCACATGACCAAGGCATCTCTGCTGAAAGAGAATGAGGGCAACAAGCAAAGACCAGCCGAGACCAGCAGATGGGAGAGATGAGAGTACCTGGCAGATTGCATGGCCTTTTCTGTGAGTCCTGCACTCTCTCCCTCACCTCTGTAGCCACCCAGATACTCCTCCAGCTGCAGGAGCCAGCCAACGCCTCTCTTCATTTTTGTCTAAGTCATTCGGGCTTATTTTCTGTCTCTCGAGACTAGAACAGTCTTGGCTCTTCAGCTGCCTGGGATCAGGGCCCGCAAATTCAAATGACAGTAGGAACCAGTAGGTCCAGTGCGGAAAATCACTTCCGATGGCTAATTGTATATAGAGAAGTCTGTTCCACTATTAAACAAAAAAAACAAAACAAAACAAAAAAACAACAACAAAAAAAAACCAAAAACACACACACACACATACACACACAGCAGTGCAAGGTCAATGGCACCTGGCCCAGTGTGAGGGCTGTGGGGGGTGTGGAGAACTGTCAGACACGGGCTCTGTCTACACAGTTCGTTCTGCCTTGAGAGTCCTGGTGTACCGTATCTTCCAATTATTTGATCCTCCAGAAGAAGCCATAAATCTATAACGCTTCCAATCTGTAAATCCTGGATTGGACTGAATTTCTGACAATATCATGTGACGAATGTGTCCCCAGGATTCCAGTTACTTCCCCTAGCTGGTCCCATGCCAGGGTTTCCCCCTGGGGTGGATGACCCGTGGAGTCTAGATAGAACCAGAGTCCTGGGACTCTGACAGAGGTCTTTCTGGATTCCCTTGCTCTAGCCACATATCAAAGCTGGCCTCTATACAGAGGGACTGCCCCCCCCCCCAACACACACCAGTGTCCCAAGCTTCTTTCTTAGGCTTCTTCCCTGCAGGCTAGATTTGCATTTGTGTTTGAGTGGGGAGGGGCGGAGTGCTGACAGAGGGGGCCTACAGCCCCAACTGAACCCACAGCACTTGGATGTTCCAGTTTCGCTTGGGTTTCCAGGGCCTACCGTGGGAACATTAATGGCCACCCAGGCAAATAACAGAGTGGGAAGCTTTTCTGGAAGTTTCTGAGGGCAGAGCTGTGGTGGCAGCTGTCCAAGTCTATGCTTCTGTCTAGCTAAATCCCCAGCCCTTTCTGAGGAAGACTTGGTGCTTCAGAGGGCAAGGGGAACCAGCTACCTGCCCGTGGGAACAGCAAGTAGGGGTCTGGGGCTCTCCTTGGAAGGCTCTCATCCTGCTCTCTTCTAGAAAGTAGGAGAAGTCTCTTGTACGCTCTAATTCTTAGTGCACATGGAAACAGTCGAGAGATCAGTCTCTGAGAAATACTCCAGGAGTTTTGGAGATAAGCGTTGTTTCTATGTGAATGAAAAGAGATCCTCCGATCCCTTTCTGAAATGAGATGAGCGATGAAGCAGAGGGGATCGGCGGTAAATGCCCCCTTCCCAATCTGGGGAGCAAGAAGAGGGAGTCCAGACGGGCTGTCTTGGGGACCGCCTACAGGGACTTCCCTTCAGGGCCCCGCAACAGCTCTATCCCAGGCACACACATTTGGACTCGATTCACCAGAGAAAGGCCAAATATCTGGGATGGTCTTTTTATCAAGCTAAAGAGTTTCTGGGGTTCTAAAGGAAATTTGCAAATGCCGAGCCCAGAAGAGGGAGCTTAAGGCTTTGTCTGGAAGCCTCTTAAGATTTTGCCCTAATTTAGAATCCACGAGGACTGCCTGGGCTGCAGCGTGGTTTCCTGCTCCCTTTTCCCAGCTTGATTGTCTCAGTCCCTCATGGACAGCCTGACCTCAGCGGCTGCTCGAAGAACACTGCTGCACTGAACTGGAGTAAGACGCACAGGAGACGAACGTATTCGTCATCTGTTCATTCAATAAGTGCTTCTGTGCCCAGGTGCTGTCAGAGTGGTTTTCTGGTGGTGGTGGTGGGGCTCCTGGAGCGATGCCACTCCGCACAGCCCTGTATTTGTGGTCCTGTTTAACTGGGGCAGGACTGCTGAATGCTGGCAAGCTTGAAAACTGAAGACAAGCCCAAGGGATACAACATCTTGTTGCTGCTGAGGACCCAGCTTCACGTGGGATGCAGGCACGAGTCAGGAAAGTCAAACCTATCTCCTGCCATGATTTTAAGACTTCTGATGTGCTGGCCAGCGATCTAGAATCTCCATTCCTTGACATCGGTAATTCCGGCAATATTCCTCTGTTCTTCGTCACAGTCCTCCTTCCCCAGGGGCTCAGCCTGCTTTCTCCTTGAACTTCACACCTTATTCCCTCAGCACTGCCTTCTGCTCTCCCAGCTCTCCCTGCTTTGAGACTGTACCGACGACCCCTATTCCTGGTCCTTTTTTTTTTTTTTCCTCCCCTTTAACTCCACCCAACATGAGTGAGAGGACAGCTGGATCACGGGAACAGTGCCCTGCAGCGTGCTCAGTTCTTGCACCCATCTCCTGCCCCCACACATACCAGGGAACCTCACTCACAGATCCCTGGTTGCCAGATTCAACTGAGTCCTCAGATCCTTTAAGATGACTGGTGACACATGGAAGAAGGGACCTGGATGGGGACAAAGAGATGAGAGGTGGAGTGGTGGGAGTGGGTGAGCTCAGCCATACTTTGGGGTGTGTGTGTGGGAGGGAAAAAGTGGCCAGGAATGACCGTGCTACAGAAGGGTCAGACAGTGACCTCTGAGGAAAGGCTGTTGGATGAACCGTCAGGTCACTGATGACCTTTGGGTAGCTGAGAGCCTTGGAGCGCAGGTGGGAGATGAAGCTGTAGACACAAGAGGTTCCTGTAAGGGAATTGGGCTGGAAAGGGTGGGCAGTCCTTAACAGTGGGAATGCAAGCGCAGCTGAGAGTGTTAGAGAGCTACGTACCTGGATGGTGTGAGCTTGGGAATGTCACTGAACAACTCGAAGCCTCTGTTTCCTCCTCTCTAAATGGAGGAGACATCACCTGCTTCTTTGGATGAGTCAATGGCATGGAAATCTCTGTGCCCCTGATGCATAATACGTACCCAAATCCTTATCTTCCTCATAGTGGCAGGCTGGTGGGAAGAAGCGAGTGGAGAAGGGAAAATTAAAGATTCTGGAAGGGTGGTAATTGGCGGGGTGTGTCCTAGAAGTGGGAGACAGGAGAGGACGAAGGGAACCTCCTAAGGGAGGAGGGACTATTCTTCTGAGGCTGGAGGAAATGAAAGGATGCAGAAAGATGCAAATCCTATATGTTGAGGCGAAGGGGCCGGAAGCCCCAGAGGTCCACGTCAGAAAGGGTCTACTATGATCTGAGAATGACGTCACCCTTCTCAGCCTTCAGTTCTCCAGGCTCCCTCTGCCATCGGACCAATTAACTATTTGAAGAAAGTTATGTCCATAAATTGTTTTTATAGACTGAACGTCAGTGGCTTCTCATGTGGTGTGGTTTCTACACTCCCATCTTCCTAAGGGATTCTGCCAGGATGTTAAAATGTGGACCCAGAGCTAAGCCTCAACATTTCAGATATGGCCTGCCCCATGACAAGCCCAGGGGGGTTCCCACCTCCCTCTCTAGACACCTGTGACTCTGCCAACACAGGCAAAGGTTGTTTGGGTTCCCAGCTGCGAATTCAGCTCTTGGTTCACTCTGACCTTGCAGTCAACGGAAACCTTTACGTCAATTTCACATATAAGAGCGTCAAGCCGGGCTTCCCTCTTCTTCCTTTTTAAAATCTTTTTTCTTTTAATCACAAAGTACAGAACTCTCCTTTTATTCCTTTAAGTTTTATCTTCAATGTGACCCATCCTTCTAGACTTTCAGATTCAGTTCCCCTGCCTCAGAGGAGGAAGTTACATTTCAGACCTGTCAGGTGACCACCCCATCCACACAAAGAGTCTTTGGTGCTTCCAGCCAGGCGTCTCTGACTACCCTGGGGACAGCCCAGGGCTGTGCAGAGAGCCTCCCGGGTTTGAATGCCTGCAAGGATGCGCAGGGAAGGTGGGTGCTGCCCTGGGCCAGAGATGTATAGGATTTCTTTGGAGAAGCGGGCCCCACCCTGAGAATTGGAGACACGACTTTCAGAAAAGGTTCTGAGCAACATCTACTGTCCAGTCCAAAATCACTGCTGGGAAATGAAACTAAGTGCACAGAAGGTTGATACAGATGTGGACCCTTCCTGATAGCAAATGGGGGTAAGACTTCCAGATGGCACCTGTTGGTGCTCAATATACATCGAATGAATATAGAATGGAGGAGTCACCAAATGAATGTAACACAAAGGTGGGTGATTTTGAAGCCCCTGTTGATCTAGGCCATTGTAAACTTGGTGCAGTGGGGAGGACGGTGGCCCCTGGGGTAGGGATAGATAGCAGCTGCCCAAGGCAAAGGGTGTTCAGAGATCACAGCTGCCCTCAGATTTTTTTATCTCCCAGGTCTTCTGTCCTGTTTTACTCTCCCCTGGGTATTTAACCATGCCCTCTGCCCCTTCCTCCGTTGTTTTTCCTGGGAGGAGCTCATGTAAAGATGAATTCAAAACCAAACAGCCAGTTTGAAAGGAACAGCCCTTTTACTCCCCCGTAGTCCCAAGGAAGATTTAATTAAAACCAGTTCTCGGGAAACTCCACGTGATTCCGATATCACTGCTCCCATCAGCACAGTGGGCAAGGGAGAGGGGGAGCTGGGAAGAAACAAATGTGGTAGCTTTCCCCTTGGAGGGGGGTAAACTGAGGCAGAAGCTCAGCTAGGATGTGGGAGGTGATGGGAAAAAATAGAAGGCTGCTGCTTCCAAGGCCCATGTTCTGCCTGTGACTCCCCCAGCTCCAGCCCAGGTGACCTACCCTGACTCCTTAGCATCTCCTCCAGGAGCAGACATGGGAATTCAGAAACTAGCCTCCTCAAAGACACAGGACGAACACAGGAAACAGGACCTCCAGCTTTGCGGATCATTTTTTGTTTTGTTTTGATAATTGACGTGAAATAAACAGCCTTTTGAAGCAACAGCTTGTTAGACTTGTAAACTCCTTGGGGGCAAGGATGGTGTCTTTTTCATCTCTGTGACCCTCCACGGCACTTAGATCAATCCCTTATACATAGTAGATGTGTAATAAATATTTCATAAAATAAGTGATAATAAGTGCTTTTTCTCCCCCAGAATACTCAGGCCCACATTCCACTGATATTTACTGAGCTCCCACCAAGTGCCAACCGACATTCTAAGAGCTCTGCAAATGTTAAGCGGTGAGTGGGGAGGCTGGGGTCCTTCCCTGAAGATAGTTTGTCGCATGGTTGTGCATGGACTTGTGCATGTCCAACTCTCTAGTTCTTGGGAGCTCTAAGAGGAGCTCTGGGATCAAACCACCTTGCACAGAATCCCACAGCTCACTTATTCATAAGTGGGCCCTTCCCATCAAATGGTAGCGAAATCTACCAAGAAATCCACCCCACTTCTATTTTTTTCCCTAAGAAAGCTGCTGCTTTCTGATCTCAGCTGAGACAGGGTCAAGTAGGGACAGGGCTCTTTGCCTGCTCTTCTGCTTCCTGGGGCTCTAATGCCATTGTTAGTCTGGCCAGCACTGATGAACCGAGATGGGATTGGAGGCCTTACTCCCTGAGGGCAGTGACCCCTGAATATCAAAGACTGGTAATGATGGGGAAGGTTTCCCCAGGTGGTCCTAGGTCATTCTCTTAGGGCCCCCAAGTCTCCATTTTACCTTGCATTTTAAAGAGAAAAAGCAGACCCTTCCAACATGGAGCGGGCATACAGAGTAAAAGGTGCCTTCCCAGCCTCCCTTGCTGGTTCCATCTTTACACCTGCGCAGTGATGGAAATGGAAGTGGTGTGAGGGATGGGAGGGACAGTGGGGAACGGAGTAGCAGAATGCAGATGCCCCTGCTGGGGATGGGGAGAAGGTGAGAGAGGGAGATACTGGGTTTGGACAACTTCATGAAGCCTGTGTCCAGATTTCATTCACACGAGAAAGAAACAGATTTCTGTCTTATTGAAACCATTTAGGGCTGGATGGTGCAGCTGTCAAAAGCAGACTCTCATTCTCTGGCACCTGGCTAGGCCATGGGGCTGCTTGTCCCACCGATGGTCTGAAGGATTCTGTAAGTGGAACACTTGCCCCAAGAATTGTTTTCCAAGTCGTGGGCTGGGGATCCAGGTCACAAGACTGGTGGAGATCTGCTTGGACTGGGCATGGGGGTTCAGAATAGGTTCAGAATAGTTTCCGGAGGGATTCTCAAGGAAAGGGTCCCTGAGGAGAAAATCTCGCTCTGGTCTACAGATTCTGCAGGACCAGAGGAAGTCTCTCAGCCTTCTTTCAAGGGTGTTTCCAGAAGCACAGTAGAGATGGGTAAGAGGGAGGGAGGGGAATGGTTTCAATAAGTAACGAGAAAACAGGAAGGCAGCATTTTCCAGACTCAAGCATCTCCACCCAGCTTCTCTGTCATTCTTCCCCCTGCCTCTCTTTTCTCTTTTACCTGGAGAAACACATCTTTGTTGGCTAGAAATCAGTATACACTTTGGCCAGCTAGCAGTCAAGTCTTTTTTTGAAATTGAAAGCAATATAAATTCTGAATCAATGGACTTGAGGAAAAATGACTTATCCGTTCATAGAGCTGGGAAGTCCAGGGGCTTCACACTCAGGGGGCTCGGGGGCCTACACAGGGTCAGTGGGTTTCTTTCTTGGCTCTCTCCACCCAAGCAACAGCAAGATGGCCACAAGCAGCCTTAGGACCCCTTGTTTAGGCTTAGCAAGCCCTGCAGAAACCCAGAACCGCCTTCCCAAGAGTCCTGAAAATGACTCCTCTTTGAGGGACGTAGGCCTGAGTCTGTCTCTGAATGCACTGCTGATTGGCAGGTGGATGGATGGGACCTGGCCAGGACCAGATCATGTGTCAGTCCTGAGACAGTGGGGGGGGGGGGCGGGCCTCATCAGGGCCTCCTGCACAGTGAGCAGGCGAGGGCCAACACCCAGAGAAAAACCAGGACAGTGCAGAGCAACCAAAACAAAGCATTTAAATCTGTTACATCCAGGGGCACGTGGCTTTCATAAATCCTGCCCAGGAGGCAAACCTGGCTTACTAATTTCAGTGTTCTTCATTAGACAAACACATGGGAGAGACCCAGGAAGGGAGACTACAAGGGGAAGGGAAAGATGGAGCCTGTACGGATAGGAATTCTTGGTTCTCCAAGCTAAAAGCAAGAAGGGGTAAGAAAGGGAAGTACTAAGGGAGTGGCCATTAGCTGAACTGTGGGATGGGACCTCAGCACTAACTGTGTAGAGGCATGTCTTCTGAAATCGTAATTCTCTTATTTGAAATCACGACTCAATCTCTCCAGACACAAGAACTGGATGCAGAGAGCTGGGGAAGGGGAACTAGGAGCCTGCATTGGGTGGGCCCAAGGGGAACCCCAGCTCCCTACAGATCCAGCCCAGTAAGCTGTGCGGTAGATCTCACGGCACTCAGTGGGGTGAGAGCATGCTTTCAACCCCCGCCCCCCAAAAAGGACAAGAAGCCTCGGAAAAATGCCTTGATGACAAGTCTCAAGGAAGATACCAGACCTCACAGCTGGGAGTGTCCTGTCTGGGTCTGCAAGTTGCCCCAGCTCACATTTACAGATACAAGAACCAGAAAGGCCTTATCTGTCCCCTTCCCCGCAATGATTCCCAGAGATCCAACTAGTGAGCTCATGGGCTCATTGCACGCCCCGCCATTCCCCGTCACTGTCACCTTAAAGAGCAGGCGTTTGTGCGTGTACTGTGGAGGAGGAAGCTGAGACTGTGACCTGCAGTGTGGGGTCTCTTCATCACCAGGGCCACCCTTCCCCCAATAAAAATGCCCAAACCTGTCGTCACATCCCCGGCACTGTGGTGTTCGTTGCAGAAGAGTGGGAAACAGCCAGAGCAGCAGCACCAAGGTCCCTGCAAAATTCTGCAGCCCTGAGAGCAGGTCCTGTGGCCTCTGCTGTCTGCCCAGGGCCAGGGCAAGCCTCTGGTGCCCACTCCCGGAAAAAGCACCTCTTTTTCCCTTCCCCGTGCCACCGTGGGTGCCTGGACCCCTGTGGTTCGAAACTGGATTGGGAATTGTTTTTTGCACTCTGGTGCTAAGAACTGAGGATCAGGACCTTAAGTTTATAGCACAACCTTTTCTTACACCATTTCCTAAAATTTGTAAAGATTACAGTCAGCTCCCAGAAAAATCACGACTGGGAACTTCTCTAGTCCAACCTGGAGCAGACATGATGCTTTTCATGGAATAAACCAAAAATAATCCTCATTTTGAAAATTCAAGACCAGAAGTCTCTCCCCATTTAAACTTTACAGACTAATAGAATCTGGGCCGCAGGGTTAAACATAACAAATGACATACAGTAACAAATGTTAAAATAGTATAATGCAAAAGCATCAGAAGCAGCAGCAGAAATGTTCTGAGGCCTCGGTTTAATTAATCCAAGTTGAACATATGGCTTTGGTTACGTGTGATTCCAGGCCAGAGGCACGAAATCCAGCGTTCCTGTGAGAGCCAAAGGAAAAGTTGCCAATGCAGGCCATGGTGCAAGGGGGTGCCCCTCCCCACCCCCATCTCGGAGGTGCATGGAGCACCCACCCTCTCTCTTCACTCCTGCATCGACCCCAGTCCCTTAACCCTGTCCTTGCAAGACCGTGATCTTTTTCGAAGTGTGAGTGTTGTCTTACTCATTTTGGAGTCAGTGATGCGCTTGTGGAGAGAATGAATGAATGCTCAAACCTAAATGAATGGTGGGAGGCAGAAGGGAAGGACAGCTTTAACTAAGTAAACTTGCTCTTTCCTAGAAAATTCTTGACGTCCCTGGGCAGAGCTGGCTGAACAAAAGGTAATAAAGACTCTTGTGCTATTATTTAAGTTATTAGAAAAGGTGAGAGGATGAATCAAGGTCTTTCAACTGGAAGGAACAGAGACTGATTAGGTTCCCTCCAGCATTGTGGGGTTGATTTGAAGGCCACACACAGATAAGAAGGTAAGAGCCCTTGACCAAAGTAAAGGTCTAATGGCAACCCAGGACAAGCTCACTTCCTGGGAGGAACAGGAACAACAGAACCTATATGGAGCCTGACAGTATCCTAGATGTAGGTCAGGAACCAAGAGGTCTTTCAAGATCAAACACAGCTTTCAAACACAGACACTTCAGCTCCTGGCCAGATGAGCACAGTCTCCATCCACCTTTGGCCTTCAGGCTCTGCCACTGCTCTTCTCGCTGCTTATTTAAGCTGCTGCTTCAGAACCCCAAATGCCTGCCTTATCTGGTTCCTTTACCACCAAGGGTTCCCTCTAGGATCTCCTTGTCAAGTTTGCCAAGACCGAGGATCTCATGAGTGTAGTTGGGCAGAGCTCCCACTGGCCCAACAATCAGTAAGTAGGCTGCTGCTTGGACCAGGTGCCCAGCCCAGTGTGGTGAGGTCCCAGGCATGGCTCTGGGCATGGGCAGAGGTTTTCTGTAGGGGCTGAGAGCAGAGCAGGTGTCTTGCAGGCCATAGCCCTCAGCCTCTGATCACAGACATGTTGTGATTAAACTGAGGCAGGAGGGGACCACATTACTTGGAGTACTATGTTGTTTGAACACTCTTGACAGTCCTAGTGTGTTTCTGACAATCACAGAGAGGTCTTTGACTCTGCAAAGTTGGTGAGCATGCATCCCAGGTCCCCTTGATGTCATGCATACCCTCCACTTGGGTCAGAAAATCTGCAATGGGTATTGAGTATGAATTCCAACTGATAGTGGATTGGGGGGATGATAGAGGAGGAGGAACATAAAGCCTTGACAAGAGGTGATGAGTAAGTGCCTATGATTTAATTACTCCATTAATAAGAGAATCTGCAGGATAACAAAGCTGGTTTAAAATAGGATAGGAGAACAGAGATGTTGTGCACTCAAAGGGATGCTGAAGGCTGCAAAGTTTGATACAAAACTGGTTCATGTCCTACAGGGCAACAAAACTATAACCTTTGGGGTTATTTTTTTCTACCAGATAGAAATCATTTGCATCTCTACTGAACAGAAAAGTCATTTACATTTTAAATTTCTACACAGTGTCATCTAATTTTACAGAGTTATGCATGCCTGAACTCCAATTAATAGTAAATATTAAGTCAAAATTACCTTCCCCTGGAGAGCCAGAAGACCCCCAGGTGAGCTCAAGACATTGTTTTACTATGGAAAGGGCTTTGTTTGCCCTCCCTCCCCTGCTGCCAAGTTTTAAAAATTCTTCTTAACAGAGAAAAATCAACCACATTTTGCTTCAGTGTGTTAAAGAAGGGAAAACAATAGTAAATGTGGGCAGCCTAACGTCCAGGGAGTGGGGCAGGACGGTTCTCTACCTGGCTTGGCTGCTCACCAGCAGCGAGACTTCACTTCTGATCTCCCTGGACCTCAGTGTCCTCATCCATGAAATGGGGCTATGGAACGGCGCATCTGGCACCACGTCGGCCTAAAAGTCATTTTCAAAATAAAAAATTGCACCACTCCCCCCCCCCCCTTACCATACTAATCCTGAGAGAGAAAGAGGAAGGGGAAACTGCACAGAAGCCGTTCACCCGCAAACCTTTGGGGCTGGGAGAGGAGCGTTCTGACTGCTCCGGGAAACACCAACCTCACCGTGAGCAGCCGGCCAGCTTCACCCCAGGGGGGGACACGGGCTGACGGACCGCCGTTCCACCTCTGGGTCGGCAGGGAGGGGGTCGATGGCCCGCGGGTCCCGCCCGGCCGGTGCCGGCTCCTCCCCGCAGGGACGCGGCGCGTCTGTCCCCCGCCCCCGCGACCACCTGCCGCCTCGCGGGCGCCCCGCCAGACTCTCGCTGGGCGACTGTGTCAGTGAGCCACCCCTGTTTTGGTAAACACACACTCTGCAGTTTCAGGCAACACTTGCCGGTTGCCATGGGCGTTTTCTCTTTTGACAGAAGCAGGGGCTCCGGAATCCCTTGATTTGGAGCTGCGGGCTGTGGATGTGGGTGTCTCCGCTGCTTTACCCCAGAAGTTTGGAGTGGGGGCGGGGGCGGGGGCGGGGGGAGGCTGTGCCGCCATTCTCACGGTCTTAGGTCTCCTGACCTTGGCTGAGCACCGGGTGTGTTCACCCAGGCTTGAGCCAGGAGGCATCCTTTTCCAGGTGGGGGACTTCCAGGTAGTTGAGCGCCTTGCTCCTCGCCCTCCAAGGACCACCTGAACACAATCCTTTTGTCATCTCCCGAGTAGATGGAACCCTGGAGCCCTGGCTTCTGGGAGCCTCTGTCCGGGCCAACTCAGACCAGACTCCCTGAAGGCCCGGAAGGAACCATGCAGGCCTCCCAGCGAGAGGAAGCTAGGAATCTGGAGACCAAGGAGATAGCAAGGAGGTGCTTTGGACCTGCAGACAGTTTAGAGAAACTGCTGAGCACTTGTCCAACCGCTGCTTCTTGGTGGAGGAGGGGAGCACTGAAGGCCTTTAGGGGCAGGATGATTCTTCTAGGCCTACTGAGGACAGGCTGGGCCCCAATGCAGGGGGTCTTGGCACCCTTAGCTCCCCATGCAGCAAATGCCCATAGCACCTCCCCATCTTTGGGAAAGCTCCAAATGCCACCACCTATATCTAAATACTCCTGAGATCCAGGTGTCTCTTTAGGTTGAAGCCACTGCTGGATCTTTTCCTAAAATACATAACCAAAAATATGGATTAGTTCCTGAGATGTAGCCGTTGGGATGTGAAGAGTTTCATAGTCAACATTATGTGGGGTTGGGGAAATGGTAGGTTAAAAAGGGGAAACAGAATTTCCTTATGACGGGACTTCTCAGAACCTTTAATACAGAAATGAGTGTTCTGAATGATCAAAATTCCCCAATCTAACTGACAATGGAATTCTTTCTCTTTGGGACTCACATTGAGGGGCCCACCTTGGATAACTCTTGGCTACACTGTACCTCCCAGAACACCCTGGGGTGATCTGTGTATCTTCCACTACGTGCAGCAGAGGGGCGAGCCCTCAGAAGGCCCTCATGTTTTTACTAAAGTGAACTCTGGCAAACCAGAGTGTGTGAAGCTAGCAGGAAGGAGGCCAGAGGACCCGGAAACCACAGCGAAGATGACCTCACAAAGAAACCAGTGTGGTGGGGCTCCTGGAGGGCTCATGGGGAAGCGCCCTGCTTCTGAGGGGGAGCAGGCCTTGGTCTTGCATGGTTCGGGGAAGTGAAAATAGCTCTGGTGGTTGGGAGAGAAGCATGTGTGGATGAAATTATTCAAATTCTGACAGATGGATTGGAGGTCTCCTCTCCTGCTGGCCTGGCAGCCTCTGTGTAGAAAGCCTTGCCTGGGAGATGGCTCCTGGCAGCTCTGGGGAGAGGCTGAAAATGTAAGCCCAGGCAGATAGAATGGCAGGGAGGCACGGTAAAGCGACAGCCACCAGATGCTCAGGAGGGAAGTTGGAAGCCAGAATGTTCCCGGAGCTGAGCTAGGAGCAGGACCATCCTGTTGTGCAAAGAACAGAGCAGTGTGTTTGGGTCGGAAGGATCAGTTTTCTCAGAATGGAAGCATGACCTGTGCACACTGAGCTTCAGGCTTTGCTCCATGGTCAGGGGGACAAAAACCTGCTTCTTCCCCTCCAGGAAGATGCCACCCAAACACACTCAGTCCTCCCAGGGCCCGGGCAAGGGGCCAGGGCCAAGGGGATCAGCTGCTTCCTGTGAGAAACTGGGTGAGCAGCCTGGTGACTCTCAGGCTCCCCGCACCTCACCCACACCCTCCCTGGCTTGTAAATCAGGTTTTGCTCTCCAAGGGTGCTCCGTGCTAGTGAAACTTATCTCTGAGCAGTTAGTTATAAGCTGTCAGTTCTTAAAATTTTCCAGTTTAACTGGACTGGTCGGTGCCTGGGAGTCCTGTGTTCAAGATCCCAGCTGCAAAGGAAGAAAAGGAAGGTGGTCCCCACTTCCCCAGGGCTGCTGGTCTCTGTGGGTCCTGCGGGACAACCCAGAGTGGTTCCTCCCCACCCCCAAGCCTGGCTAGCTTTTTTGCTCACGGGTCACAGTCCAGCTTATTAAACTTGGATGACAGTAAACCAATGACTAACTGGATAATTAAAGCCACAAGTCAGGAGGCCTGGGTGGATCCCTCCTCCAGAATCTCCAGTGGCCTGTTCCACAGGCAGACGCTGCTCGCCACGCGTCCTCCCCACAACCAGGAAAGCTTCTGTGAATTTTAAAACCCTCTGCGCGACCTCCACCACTTCTTGCAATCACTTCTCCATTTATCCATTGCTTCATGCCCCCATGCCACCGTCCCTGTCCACCCCAAGGAAGGAGGAAATCGAACCCCACTCCCCCACACTGCTGCGTGGACAGGAACATGACAAAAGATTTCCAACTAAAACCAAAGTTACTCAGCAGAGCTTCCTGCCCGGCTGGGCTGACGTGCTAGAGGACACAAGATCCCTCCCCCACCCGGTTCTTTTTCTTCCATGCAGCTTCTCGGCTTCAGTCACTTGAGAACCTCCCCCCACTTTCCTAGGAGGGTGGAGGACACCTTCAAAGCAGGCAGGCCCGCAGGGAGAGCACCCTGGGTTGCTTCAAAGACAGTCTCCAACAAGTCTGAAGTTCTTAGTGAATGCCTTGCCCCCGTTTCTGGAACATGAAGCCCTACTGAAGTTTCCAATGTCCCCAAAAGCATTTCTGTGCTTCCTCCTCTAATCTAGTGCCCCTGGACCTCCCCTTGAGGGGCGGGGGGCGCTTATACCTCTCTAGTGCCTCTGCGTTACCCCCCCACCCCCACCCCTGCAGCTCTGGCTGTCCCTGCTCCCTCCTATCTCTCCACCAGTCTGTCCTTCATCCCTGTCCTCAGCAGCAGCCAGCTGCTGAGGATCTGCCAGTCACTAAGAGACTCAGGTGGAGGAAAGGCTGCAAGTGGGGGGATGGGGTGGGCGATCTGATTTTTGTATGCTATTCCACAGTAGAGGTTTGTGGTTATTTTAATTAAAAATATATTAATGCTTCCTCCAAGTGTTTGAGGACTTTTGATTCTGAGAAAGTAGAGACCATGTACAGCCCATGGCTCCATGCTGCTTGCCCTGCTTTGGTAGGCTGTTTCTTACCCCTGCTTATAAGGACCCTAATGGGAGTGGAAGAGTCATTTGGATTCGTACTTGTTAGCAAGAATGTCTTTCACAAAACTCTAAAACTTGTGAGGGCAGGGACTTTCTGACATTGAATTTCATGGTCTTGCAATAGTGCCTAGAAAATGGTTAAGTGTTCTCAGGCAATTTGTGTTTGTTGCATTACTATCACTACCTAAAAGAAGAAATTAAAGTCACTCTCTGTTCTCAAGATGCTCTGTGTGTTTAGGCTTGTTAAAAAGAAGCAACAGGAAAAAAAAAAAAAAAAAAAGAAACAACAGAGGGGCCCCTGGGTGGCTCAGTTGGTTAAGCGTCCAACTTGATTCGGCTCAAGTCACGATCTCAGGGTTGTGAGATCGAGCCCTGGTTGGGCTCTATGCTGAGCAGGGAGTCTGCTTGAGATTCTCCTCTCCCTCTGCTCCTCCTGCTCCCCCCAAAATAGATAAGCAAATCTTTACAAAAAAAAAAAAAAAAAAAAAAAAGGTGCGGGGGGGAAACACAGACCCAAAATGGAGATACCTATGTTAAGCCCAGCCCCAAACTTAGCACCTAACCTTACTGCAGTTTCAGCCTTTCCCAGGAGTGGATTTTAAACCAATCAGTCTGCAATTTCCTGATCAGCACTAGGGAGGACCTCTGCCAAGACCCCTGCCCTCACCCCTAAAGGAAAGTGACCTTGCCTGAATTGATCCTTTCTTTTCTTTCACTAATAACTTCTTTGTCCCACCCCTTTCCTGTCTATAAAACCCTTCCAGGTCACACAACTCCTCAGAGTACCCCTGTATTTGTTACAGGGACGCTGCCCGATTCACGAATTGGTGACTAAAGCCGCTTAGATCTTTAAATTTCCTTAGCTGAACTTCGGTTCTTTAACAGGCTGCTTGTGTGTTGACAAATTGCACGCATATCCTCTCCATCTCAAATCACCAGGAACTGATGCTATGAAAATTCGTGTCTCATCTGTCCTCTTATCTGTGTCTAGCAGATGAACGCAGAGCCAACCAGCAGACCTGCAGACTGATGAGGAAGGCATTGGGATCCAAGAAATCTGACAGAGTTCCAAACCACATACAAAGAGAGATGGGCATCCTGTGAAACGGGCCCCAAACCGCAGTCCTGCCCTGGATGTCACCGTCTGCCTTAGGCCTCACTGAGGGGCCTTGAAGATGCTCAGCTGGGAGCCTCTGCCGGGGCTGGGTTTCCTGGCCCGCCTGGCCCGAGGGCGGTGGAGGAAGTGCTGTGGGGAGCTGAGTGAGGCAGAAGGCCGTGTGCAGGGCGCACACCCGCGGGTTGGGGGTGGGGGGCACTGCTGGGAGCTGGCTGAGGACAAAGGAAGCTGAGGTGTGGACCTCCCCTGCTGCAGAGGGGGCTTTCTTGTCCCCCTGATCTTCCAAACACTCTCCAACTAAAAAATACCGACTGTGCCTAACTCTGAAGGCAGGCCCTCACCTGTGTGGGTGTCCTACCAGAGTTCTTTGCTCCCTGGGGAGAAACAGAAGCTACACCCATCACCGTTCCTTTCAGGATTGAATTATAGCTGTTTAAAAAGTCAAAGGGAAAAAGTAAGGTTGGTCATTGTATTAACAGAGAAATTTTCAATAAGAACAGTGTGATTTCTCACCAGTTGCTGGTGACCAGTTTTCCAGAGGGACTGACACACTTGTGAGGCAGTTATTACATGTGATGACAACCACCAATTTAGTGAAGGGTCAATGGCTTGTTTATTTTTAAATATTGAAACCCTTCGGGTTATACATGGATCACTTACTTGAAATAATACCAAATAGTGGCCTTATGGTGACAGAATTCGACCACTTCCGGACAATTCAGGAGCATTATATTTTATGTCACTCTTCTAGAGTATAGAAATTACTCTGAAGTAAACTCTAAGAAAACCTTCCCTGGTGTTCCTTGAGTTTGCTGATCCCAAGAAGGGGACAGGGACAGGATCCCCTGGGATACAGTCTGAGCAATGAGGTAAAGTCCCTGTCCCCCAGGCCATCTGGTGCCAACAATCCAGGGCCCCAGGCCTCGAGGCTGCCTGTTGGTCATAATGAGCCATCTGTCTGCCTGGCGGGGAGAAGCCCATGGGAGCAGGTGTCTTGGGGCATTGTGACATGACCACTGACCTTTGCCAAGGAGCATGTTTGGTTTTATCCAGAACAGCTCAGCTTGGTGGTGAGAATGTACTGTCTTCATCCATCTTCGTGTTGCCCCTGGATTGTTCTGGGACCTCCTCCTGCCCATTTCCCTCCCCGTGCAGAAGCACGGATGGGGTGTGGGGCGACGGCGGGGGGGGGCGGGGGGAAGATGTCTTTATCTTGTTGCCCTTGCATGTGTCCATCACAGGGCTTCTAGGGGATTTCTTTGTTTTTTAAATACATGTGCCATTTAAGTAAAAAGAGAGTCTAATATGCCATGTAGCTTTAGGAAGAGTCCTTTAGCTATTCCTTGTTTCCAAACAAAATGCTACCTCCAAGATTCCCCTATATAGAAATTCTAGAGCCATTGCTCAGCCTCTGTGACATGTTGTCATGAGTAAGTTGTTTTTGATAGAGCACCAAAGTACCCAAATGATTTACCTCCTAAAAATAAGTTGATGGCTCAAGGTTGTCCATGTCATATGGTACTCCCCTGTGCCTTGGGTCTGTTTTCTGGCATGGGAACAGAGACAATGCTACACCTGCATATTGTCCAAGGAATGGGCTGTTATTGGGGTTTACTGGGAGCAAGGGCAGATGGAGGGGAAGGAGAGGTGGGGATGAAAGACCCAAAGCCCTGCAGTGGGATGTTACACTGCCACAAAGAAAGGGGATTTCTAGAACTTTAGAAAGCCAGGGTCTTCTTTCCCTCCAACAATGGAAATTGCCAAGTAGGAGTTGGATTTAGCTCTGAAGACTTGAGAAGCTCTGGGTGTGTGTTGGGGGGCAGTGGGTGGCTCAGCTCATTTGGGAACAGAGTATTAGAGCACACTTAGATCAGTCCCTGAAGCCAGGCTCTCTCCTCAGAGTCTCAATCTGTGGTTAAATGGTGGGATTTGCTTGGTCTGAGGAATTTTCTAAACTAAATGTCTCAGCATTTTATAATTAGTAGAATTCAGGTAAGATGGAGAACTTTGACTTTTTCAAGAATCAGGAGCAAGGGGAGGCCAGCCCCATTGGCCAAGATGCACCCTCCCCACCCCTCCCCCACCCCACAAACACACCCGGGCAGCCCCCATCCTGCTTGGGTAACTTGGAGGTGTGAGGGGCCACAGAGAAGCTCCCGCCATGGACCCCCCGCCTCCCTTATTCTCTCTGTCACCCAGAGGGTGTCTAGACGCACATTTCCTGGATCAAATTCAGGACTGAGAGCCATGATTTATTCCTGTCTCAGCCTCCACTCCTCCCACATCACCACACAGACACACAAAAACCTCCTGCCCATTTACTAAAGCCAAAGAATGTCAGGATTAATCCATAATTGAAACTTTTGAAAGAGCTAAAAGCAGCTTGAGCCTTAGCAATCCACAGCTCCTCATTAAAACAAGGATTTTTGTAACTCTAGGGCAGCTGGAGACACATGACTGATTTCAAAAGCTCGCATGAAGGATCCCAGCCTCAAGGATACAACGCAGGCCTGCTGGGATGCTTGATGTCTTTCAGTCTCAGGACAGGTGTGCTGGGTGTTCGAGACTACAGCCTAATGGCGAGAAGGCCCCAGGCCCTCCGGAGCAAGGCAAAGAATGGTCACGGTCAGGGTGAAAGCACTGCGGGCCCCTAGCAAGCTTGAGTTGCAGGCTCCAGCACCCACTTGGCCCTGAAACAGGCAGAGACCTTGAGCCCCAGCACACACGGCCACCCACCTCCATGCACCGCCCCTGCCAGACATTCTGCCATGTTGGCTGTTCTCTGGGATTTCACACTGACTTTCTCATGGGGGTTCATAGATAAGGGCTGCCATCCCTGGCCTGGACTGTGTGGAATTGTGTGGAACGTGCTCAAAGGGGCTTTGGAGTCAGACAACATTGGAGCTGGGACATTTTAGACAGCATCTGGCCAGGCTTCCCAATGGTAACTGCTCTAGAATCACTGAGAACACTTCAGAATACAGGCTTCCAGGCTTCAGATCGCCACCCACTGCCCCTCCCCTGACATGACCCTGTGCAGTCATGAGCTGTCAGGCTTGGGAAATACTGATGTCATCCAACCCCTTCCCTTCCGTTTCTGATGTAAGATCTGAGGTACAGTAACTTTTCCAAGGTCACACAGCTGGTTTGGGAGGACTGGGGTCCGAGTACAGGTCTCCTGAATATGATCCATGGCCTTTTCTATAATAGATCACCTCCTGGACATGCCCACAGAGGGACCTGCACACTACCCCCAGAGATTTTGAATGTGGAAGAGGGTAAGAAGCATGGCCTTCGTGCCTTTAACCCCAGATAATTTCCCCAATATTGGCTTCCGTTGTGGTTGATGACCCAGATGCCTCAGTCTCAAGTCATTTGGGCAGGAGTTTCTGCTTCTAGCTCTATAATTACCACAGTTTCACTTGTCCTTTGAGAGGTGAGGGAAAGAACTGTACATATGTATGTGGACTGCTCTGTGCCTCAGTTTACCTCTCTTTAAAATGGAGAGAATGACCCAGCACCCTTGCGTCTGCTTCTTTGGAGCCCTGCAGGACAGCTGAATGGCTACACAAAGGCATTTTGTGATCTCCACCAGGCAGAGATAGAAACTTTCTGTACCCACACCGAACTATTCTTGAAGTCAAGGCTGGTCTTGCCACATATTTAATAATTCTGATGCCAAAATACCATTGTGGCTTCTCTGGCTACCCTGCATGCCCTCCAGGAAGGGCTGTCTGTCTTCTCTTGGTTTCTGGAGGGCTGTTGAAATATTTCCTGTGGGTAATTGTAGGAGGAGCCCCAGTTTTGAAGGACTGAACAAGATAAAAAATTCAATACTATGACTAGTAGCTAGTACAGAGTCCTTATCAAAGGCCAGGCATTCTGCCAAACATTTTACACACATTATCTCACTTAATCCTCAACTACAGCCCTTATGAATGAAGTGTGACGAGTATTCCCATTTCACAGAAGTGGAAAATGAGGCTCAGAAAGGTTAAAGAACTTGCCCAAGATCACCAACTTGCTGTATGAGGGAGCCGGGATTCAAACCCACATCCGACCGTCTCCAGGGGTGAAGCTCTGATAAAGCGGGCTGTTATCACAGAGCTGTTATCACTGTCCTCATGAGCTTGACCAGTCACATCCTGCTGCCTGGTAGTTCCCAGTGTGACATTACAGCCTGCTGCAGCTCAGGCCAAGGACAGCCCGGGCACCACCGTCCTGGCTCTCAGCTGAGAGGCTCACAGCTCTCATCAGATCGGGGACTGCCTGACCCAGCCTGAACAAATTAGAGCAAGTATGGGTGTGACATAATTTGACATGTACATTGTTAATTGAACCCCATGGGAGATAATTTTAAATAGAGACAAATACCATACTGTGAACTATTTGGGTTATGAAGCCCTTATTCTCTGACAATTGCGGGGGTGGGGGTGGGGGAGGGGAGAATTGTGTCATGATAAACTGAAAACTCCTGAGCTTGTCCAGGGTCAGGAGAGCAGCAAGCTATCTGGACTGGAAAAAATCCTTCCTGGACGTTTCAGGGATCTATGCTCCCTTCCTAGCATTTTACCCCCAACATGCTCCCAAGCCCACATTAGGAACCACTGCTTCCACTCATCCTCCCCCCTACCCCCAGAGACTTCCTAGCCAGGGAGACCCAGAACCCTAATTGCAAAGCCAGCCCTGGTCAGACCGCAAAACAGGCACAGCATGTCGTGCCCAGAGGCACCCCCACCCCACTCTCCCTTCCTTGGGCTCAGGAAACCCGACCTACCCAGGGGCCTTGCCAAGGGCCCTACATTGGTGCACCCTTTCTGGGCATCACCCTATGCCCAACTGCTAGTCCCTTTCCCTTGTCACTAGAGAGACTTATTTGTCTTATTTCCCAGGCCCTCATGCTTGTTTTCTGAGTTTTCTAAAGAGTCTGGGTACCCACATCTGCTAGGGCCGCCAATCCTAATGGCTTAATACGTGCCTATCCTCTCAGGCATGACCTGCCAGCTGTATGACACACAGCTAGCACCTAAGACATATCTACGGTTGAATCAGTGAATGAAAGTAAGAGCAAAAGTTTTTCGGGAAATCCGATGCCTTACCTCAAACTAATAAGCCTACTACTGGCTTCCAGGCTAATAGAAACACAATTGAGAGCAAGAAAACTTTGCCTTTTCAAAAAGTCCTTTAAATGACACTCCTTTAACAACACTAGGTGGTGACAATGGCCAGGAGAGGTGTAGGACACATAGTGGCCTCCCTACATGCATTCCCCTTTTTTTTCTCCCTCCCAACAAGGTTCCATACTTCCCCAACCATGCTATTGGGAGGAAAAACTTTGTTAAAAGTCTCTGAGTGGACCATTTAGAGGGTTCCATTGTCCTAGCCATCCTAGCCACAGTGATTGGTTTGGGGACCCAGTCCAGATACAAGAAGACTTTGCCAAGAGTTTCAGGGACCTTGTGGTCTAATGTTAGGTGAAATTGATGTCTTCACAGACATCCAAAGACACTGGGACTTCACTGAGTTGTCCAGCTACAATACTGGTCCTTATCTGAAGCCTATCTGACCTCTGGACTTCTCAATTACATGAGACAATAAAGCCTATTTTTATTTAAGCCAAATAAATACATAACCCAATAATACGTAACTCCTTGGTTACTTTTTATGCCTGAGCTCAGAGAGAAAGACTGTATTTTGTCATTTTAAGTCACCTTTGTCTTAAAGCTTACTTAACTTAAATATACCAAAAAACCAAACAAATAAAACCCCTAATTTTTCTCTCTTAAAGGCTTCTCAAGATTGCTAGACTTTTGATGTTCCAGGTGAATGAAGAAATAACAGTGATTTCAATAAGCTAGAAGCCTATTTCTCTCTCCCATAAAAGAAGGCTGGGGTCTGGCTGGTATGGGAGCTACAATGTCATCAAGGTTCCAGGTTCTCTCTGTCTTTCTGTTCTGCCATTCTTAGCCTATGATTTCCATTTTCACATTCACCTCATGGTCTAGTGTGGCAGCTAGAGCACCAGCCATCACACTGATCTTCCTTTTCCAGGGAGGCACAGGGGGAAGGGAGAAGGGGAAAAAGTGAGTACATCTGTACAGTAGCACCTCTTAAAGTGCAGAAGACCCACCCAACAGCTTAAACTTATACCTCAATGGCTATCCCAACTCTAAATGTGGCAGATGAATGTACCATGCAGCTGGACGCATTGCCACCCAACTTAAAATCTGTTATGTTACTAAGGAAAAAGGTGAGTGTAGATACCGTGTCAGCAAGGAGCAGTTTCTGTCCTACCTTACTTAAATCTGACTTTTGTGCTCAGTTCTGCAGCCTGGTGCCTGTTCCCCCAAGGAAATCCCCTGGTTCAAGCTGCAATAATTATTTCCATAGATCCTCAGCAACCCCAGCTGGTTCCCTAGCCCACCCCCACCCAGGACCCTCTGACCAGCATCTTCTGATTTATCCAGTTAAGCATTCATTGAGCACCTACTGTCTACCATTAGACCACATTAGTCTTTCATTGGAATCTTAGCTCTAGTTGAATTCACAGCACACTTGGACTTCTCCATCAAGCCCCAGTCAGACCCCACTCACTCCTACGCTAATTTATTCACCAGTCTTGCACTAGAGCTGTGTTCTTTCCGACACAAGCCTGCTCTTCGGTCATTGGTCTATAATGTCTGCTGGCATTAGTGTTCTCAGTCCTATGGCTGAGGGCCTTATGGGCCCAGGGCAGCAAGGGCTATGGTCCACAGCAGCAGCTGAGTCAAAGCTGAGTCTCTCTGAAACTTCATGGACGATAGGGTATGATTTTGCTTGGGACAGGTGACTGGGTCAGGCCAAGGCAATGATTTTCAGTTCTCCCAAGGCCCTCTGACTCCATATGGTACATTTTAGGCCCCAGTGACAGCACTGTGGGCCTCTGTTAACAATGAACAGCACAAACAAGGTGAAGCCAAGTAGTCATAATGAAATGAGTTATTGTCTTGCGAGACACAAAACATCTGCTCCTTCCTACCTCACCTGCACAAAAGTAGAAAAAAATTAGAAAAATCAATGTCTGATATTGCTAACAGAACGTGTTGTATTGAGTCCTCATATAAAGGCTACCTTTCAGAAGCATCTAGTTCTTTTGCTTGAATTTTACCCATTTGATTTTAATTATAAACTGAAAGCTATTGTAACTCAAAATCTTACAGTCTATTATGTCTTTTCACATGGAAACATTAGGCAGATGTGAACAATTATCCCCCATTGGATTCTTTTTTTTTTTTTTTAAGTTAAAGTCTTTGGGGGAACAGCTAAACTGTGTTTTGAATCACTGGTTTAAAACAACCTACAAGTGGATCCCAACTGAAAATGGGAGGAGGAGCCTGGGAGGCAGTGAAGGTTGGGGGGCAGAGAGGGCATGGGTCCACTGGTGCCCCAAGGAAGAGCCCCTGACCCCACCAGTGCCCCACTATCACCCAATCCCACCTTGCCATCGCCATGCTGCTCTGTACCCCCTGAAATACTGATTTGAGGCTGGATTGTATTGAAAAGCTCCTGACTACTCTCTTTCATTACTGAAAGCTTGTGGCTGAGGCCCAGCTGATAAGCTTGTCAGTGAACCCATCCAATGTCCTGAAGCCATCAAAGACCCTTCCATTTTATTCATTTTGACCACCTATTTGCCTACACTTTATGGAGGAAGAAAACACCAAACCAAATCAACATTGCCGCTGATATAAGAGTCTTGATAAGAGTCTTGGAGGCAGAAAATCTAAAATTTGAACATCTGTGAATATTCTAATAAGACCACAAAGGGTTTTGTTTTAACTTGTTCGGAACACTGTGGCAATCCCATGCAGCCTTCAGACTCCAAGCCTTTGTCCTCACTCCTAGGGAAAGCCCAGGGATGGTTGTATGGTGTGTGATTTCCTTGCCTTTCTGGGTATGAGAGCCCAGAGGCCCCCAGCAGAGGAGGGCCTGAACTCCTGGCCGATGTGCCAGGAAAGTTGGGTGGGCTAGTGTTGACCAAGCTCTTTGATGTGGTGAATTCTCTGCAGTGTTTCCTGGGTGAGAAGGAGCACTTGAGAAGCCCTGCGCCAATAGGACTCCAACACGGCCACACCCCTTTGCTGCCCCGAGGGGCATTCACCAGGGCCAGGGTGAGGCAGAGGGTGTTGGGAGGAGCCAGACCTGTAAAATCAGCTTGTGCCCAAGGCGCCAGAGAGGACTCACCTTGTGGGGTGGGCAGCAAAGGGAGACACCCCCTTGCTATGTACCACGTCCCTAAGGTCCAGGGGTTACTGAAGGCAGAAGAGGAGGATGAGACCAGGAGGAAGAAAGTTGTGTTTCCTCCAAGCCAAGAGAAAAGAAGACCCATTCTGGTGAAGGAGTGAAAAGGAGACTATTAGAAAACTGGACGGCAAACCTGGTCAGCCCTTGGAAGGTGGTTTCCATTTTTGGAAACACTGCTGATGGAAAGTCTCACACTTCAACCATACTTTCTTTTACGGCTGTGAGGCCTTCTAAACCTTCCCTGCCCAGGAGCCCTGCACCGTGGGAGTGTGGGCAGTGCCTGTTCCAGGCCATGAGCAGGAGTGACAGATGCCAAGCAGCTCCTAGGGGCTATGGTTAGTCCCTGCCAGACAACATAGGGGCTGCTGAAGGGCCTGGCCATCTCAGACCCGCCATCCTTGTAACTTGTGAGGAAGGGCTGCATTATGAGCCCTTGAAGTAAGTGCCTGGAGGGCGCCTCTGAAGCTTATCTGAAGCACTTCTCCAAGGAGCTCCTGGCTACCTTGCCTGCTGTGGCCTGGGTGTCCCCTTGTCCACGCCGGGCTCTGCTGTCATCATTTTCCAGGATACGGAGCACACTCATCTGCTGGGCTCAACAGCCCTCAAGGTGCCAGAAAAGCTCATCCAGGACCCATTCTGGAAGCTGGGTGGCTTCTCTGAAGCCTTCCGTTCCCCTCCCACAGACTTCTCTGGGCTTCAGCAGGCTCTGCACCTGCCCTCATTCTCCCCAGCCCCTGGGAGCCTCCTCCCTGGGCGGAGCAAGGACTGCATGAATCATGGGAAAGGAGTACTTCGTGACGTTAAGGCCATTGCAGATGCTCCCTGCCCTGCCTGACTACCGAGTTCATACCCTCCAGGCCCGCCGTGAGAAGGGCAAGGAAGCCAGCCGAGTGCCCAGGACATCTGCTTCCACCCATTTTCCCAGATGGGTCTCGAAAAAAAATGTGCCTGGTCTGGGTAAGGGATGGAATGTCCTAACCGTGATGTGGTCTATCGTAGCCAGCAACCCTGGTCTGGGAACCCATTCCAGGCAAACCTGCGTGCAGACAGACTGTGCCTGCGTGGCCTGCAACTGATGGGTTTCTAAAGGTCAGCAACAGTGCTTCCGAGCACCTCTTGGGTAGAATGAACTTCATGGCTCATGGTGTCCAAGCTTAGCCATGGGCCCCCTGGGCTGTGACTTTCCGGCTGATGGACCAGCTCGCCCCTGCCTCTTCGCCGCTGCCTATGGCTCCAAGGGAGAGCCATTCTTCAGAGATCATGCCCCCAGCACCGTGGAGGGGCCTTGGGGAGGGCTTCTGTGACAGCTGTTCATTCAAGACCCAGTTAGGGCCTGAGAGGGTGTGTGACAACGGCTTTGAAGCCACTGAGATGTTCCGGAGGCACAGGTGGACAGTGAGGGCAGGACCCTCAAGAGATGGGCAAGGATGTGCAGAATATGGTAGGGGCTGTGGTGACTGCCATGGATGTACCACTAGGTTTGGTGAAGGATGCAGCCCAGCTGGTCTGGCTGGGCGCTGAGTAGGAGCTCCAGCACGGCCTCTGCTGCTGGAAGTTCAGGGGCAAGCTTTCCTGCGGACAGAGCTTCTGTGACAAGTGCTCTTGTGACCTCCAGTCTGTCTCTTCTGGAGATAAAAATCATCCCCTCTGAGTCTGCTTCAACTTCAGTTAAAACCCACTGACTTGGGGCGCCTGGGTGGCTCAGTGGGTTAAAGCCTCTGCCTTCAGCTCAGGTCGTGGTCTTAGGGTCTTGGGATCGGGTCCTGCATCGGGCTCTTTGCTCAGTGGGGAGCCTGCTTCCCCTTCTCTCTCTGCCTCTCTGCCTTCTTGTGATCTCTCTCTGTCAAAATAAATAAAATCTTTAAAAAAAAAAAACACCCCACTGACTTGAGGGTGCCTGGGTTACTCAGTCAGCTAAGCATCTGCCTTAGACTCAGGTCATGATCACTGGGTTCTGGGATCAAGCCCTGTGTCTAGCTCCTGCTCAGACTCCCTGGGGAGCCTGCTTTTCCCTCTACCCTTCTCCCCTGCTCATGTTCTCTCTCTCTCTGACTCTGTCTCTCTCAAATAAATACAATCTTTAAAATAACAACAAAAAACAACAACAGAAAAACCAATGAGTGACCTTGAAGCTCAGTTCCCTCTTTGAGTCCTTCACAAATACTTAGGTTCTCAGAGTTAGAATTCTCATTGAGGTAGGCCCTCCTTCTAGTCACCTCTTGTGCTGTGTGTCCTCTCTGCTCATCCTGGGGCCACTTTCCCATGGTGGGGGGTGGGGGGAGAAGATGACAAGCCAGGGTGCACCTAGTGGTAGGCTTGAAGCCATGAATTCCTCAGGGCAGGGAAGTGAACAGTTCTAGCAAAGGGGAATGAACGTGAATCTGTTGCATTTATATCCAGTAAAAATAATATATACTGGTATCACAGACAGAAGCTACTGGCTGTGAAGACTTCTCCCAGTCCGTCCCCAGCACAAGGATAAGGTGGCCGCGGCAGCAAGTCTGACCCACAAAGCTGAGCCACGTCTCGAACCAACATGGTTCTAAGCCTCTCTTTTCCTTGCCTTCTCCCTTCATGCCTCACAGTTACTTGGGGAAGTGCGCATCCTAGGCACTTCCTGCTTGGAATAGCCCAAAGGAAACCTGCGGGGGTCCTCCAGAGTTAGAGCCCAATTCCTGGCTTCAGCCCATTTCAGTAAGAGACCACCCAATGTACCACGCAGGTCACTGGAGTGGATGGAGACTGAGGGATAGGGTCCTCAGTCCTGAGAAGTCATCACGCAGGTGACTGATGCCTCCGCACCTGGGGAGAACACGGAAGGAAACAGGCCCTTACTGGCAGTGTGTCCTGCTTGTGGATGCTTCTGTTTGCCTGACCACTCAGTGGTCCCAAAGGCCACACCTTACCCCCAAGCAGAGTACCTGCTTCTCTCCCCCTCCAACCCTGGCAAGCCCACCATCTGCTTAGGAGTATAGCGTTATAATTTTTATTGCTTATTTTGAAGTGTGTTAATTCTTGGTTCCCAGATCATGAGAAATCTTCCAGGGAAACAGAGCACAGAATAGACTATTAATTGTCTTTTTATTTTTTTAAGTATATACAAATATTTCAACAGATCATTAAGAAAAATTTGTAACTCTCTGGTCCTTGCAAGAGACATCAAATGAGTTTTGTTTCTCAAGAGCTGGGATGTCTATATCTAGCATGACTGGAAGAGACTGTTGTGCTGAAATCCTGTCACCATGGTGGATTTTATCTTCAACGAGTGAAAATGACAAATTAAAAGCAACATAGTTCTCTACTGCTCTAGCAGGTGGGCGGAGTTCCAGGGAGCCGTGCAGAGGTCATTCTTAGTGTGGCAGTTAGTGTGAGCCCTGGAATGTGTTGGTTCTTCTCACTGCTCCCTTCCTGCCTCCTGTGGACCAGGGACTGAGGCTGAATTCTAGCACTGTTTGTTATCAAATTCACCATTGTAAAGGAATTTTCCTGTTGGGGAAAAAAAAACAAATAAAAAAAACCCAACAAGCCAACCTGACACCTTATAAGTTTATTATATTACAGGTTTAACCAAGAAGGCTTGACTCTGGATTCAGAAACTTTGTTAACTGGGCACCTGGGTGGTTCAGTTGAGTGCCGGACTCTTGATTTCAGCTCAGGTCATGATCTAGGGGTTATGATCTCAGGATAATGGGGTCAATCTCCTCCCCCCAACCCCAGGTTGAGCCCCAGGTCAGGCTCTGCACTCAGCAGGGAGTCTGCTTTTCTCCTTCTCCCTTTGCCTCTCCCTTGCTCACACACTCTCTCTCAAATAAATAAATCCTTTAAAAAAAAGTTAAGTTAATCTAGTCGTCCCTTTTATTGAAACTGTCCATATATTTTTAAACCAAATGACTGATAGTACATGATTTAGGGCTAGAAGTTCATCGTCTTGACAACCAGTGATACCGGTGATTGGTCTGAGGTCTAAGAGGCTCTACTACTCTATTGAGAGACAAGGGAAGAAATACCAGAGGCAGGTGTTGGCATATGTCCTCTCTGTTTTTTAATTTCCAACAAAAGACCGTGACCTCACAGTTACAAACATTTCCCCTATATTATTTGGGTCAGACAGAGCTTCATTCTTCAGGGAAAACAAGCAGCATAAACTAAAAAGAGGTGCATTTTGCTGATAAGGCATCCAGTCCTGGGCATCACGGACTGTAGTGAAGACAGGATCACTGCAGAAAAACGAGAGAGTGGGAATGACTCTACCAACCCCCCATCCCGGTCCCCCACCTGGGCCCCCACATGATCCACCAGTACTCAGCCCACCAGTTCCCCTGATGTGTTTATCAGAGGACATGTCTTTTTGGAGTCAGAGGAGATACACGAAGGAAGGCAACACTGAAACAGACAAGGCTTACCTTGGAAAGGTCATTGGAAGGAGAATTTACCCAGGGATGACATTCACCTCTGTCTTTGAGTAGAAGATTGGCGGGGCCTGGCAGCCTGGGCTTCCTTCCAGGACTGCAGCACCCCTACAGGCAGTTGAGCAATGTGACCCTGGCAGCGCAGAGCCCTGGACAGGCCTCTGAGGCTGGGGAGCTTGAGTGATACTTCACCGGGGAGAAATGGCACTGTCCCCGGAGACACCACGCTTGCCTTGACTTTAAGAGCCTCCCTTTGTTTTCTCCTCAGGTATCTCACCGCCTGATCTCCTCTCCCCTTCCTGCTATAGCATTTTGCTTAGAGGACCCTGAGCCAGGAAGCTGGGGGGAGGGTGAGGGAGCGGGGGCGTCTATAATTTTACACAAGCGATATAATGTGTGATGTTGGATAAGTCGCTTAACTTCTGTGCCTCGGCTGCAACAACTGTAAAAATGCATATTATAATCACACTGCGAGCAGTCACCAAAATCCTCTCAAAGAACATTCCCTGGTTCCCCGTCAGAGCTCCATGCAGGCTAGCCATGGCTACAAGAAGCAGGGGAGCAATCTCTTCCATTGTGTCTCCTCCCCGGATTTCCACTTCAATAAAACAGACAGTGGCCTCTCCAAACCGAGCAAAGATGGTCAGAAAGTGAAAGGTTTCACCTGTCCTTGGAATCCGTCCGTTCTGGTGGTATCCCCGAGGTATCAGAGGAGATTTGCGTGTGTGCGTGCGTCTGTGTGTGAGGGTCTCTGAGTTACACAAAGCCTCTGCCCACGTGATAAAGTTTTACCGCAATGGCTAAAGGCGGAATCGGGTCTGTTGGACTGGTGGGCTCAGGCTTCAGGAACACGTGGATAAAATGTAACTAACGTTATCTTGGTTCAAATTCCTTTTTTGTGACTGACTGCTATCTCAGTGAACTTTTGCAGGGTTTCTGTTTGTTTTTCTCTCAGTTACAGCAGAGATAGAGGAAAATAAGCGCATCCAGATCTTCTCACGTGGAGATAAACTGATGCCAAATTAGGTCTGTGGAGGCCTCCTTTTGGCTTCTCTGGTCACCACGCTGAACATATTTTCATGCACGTTGAAGACAGTCCATTAGCTCTTGGCAAAGAGAATTAAGTTTCAAAGCTGCCCTTTTCTAACAAGCCTCCCCTTTCTCAAGCACGAATCTTGCTGAAGGGGGGCTGTCCCCCATTTATGGAGAAGAAAGGCAAACTCCATCTGCAATTTGCCCTGTCGCGGCCCTGAGATCCCTGCACCTCCACGACACCCCTGAACTCAGATTTGGCTCCATCCTGAAGCCCCAGGTGTGCTACCCAGGTCAAAACATCACCCTCCCTTTCCGGAGAGAAGCATTTTTATTTCAAAAGCATATACTATGAGCTTTGGAAAAGTAGTTAACAAACTTCTTTGCCTCTGGGGAAGGCATGTCCATTCACATCCAAAATTTTCCCTCAAATGCCTCCTGTGCTGCACTGGCTGAGCTAAACTCAGGAACAACACAACCGAAGAGGAAACAAAGAAGTTTCACCCTCCATCTGTTAGAGTGAAAATACAAGCCCCAGTGATGTGGGGCGGGCCTGGATTCTTACTGGGATCCTTAGACTGGTTCCTGGGAGAAAAATCCAGTAGATTTCTGGGGTAGTACCTAACCACCACGGAGTGTAGACTCGACCTACATGTGCTCTGAGCAAAGCCTCCTTCGCATAAGGGAGCTAGCACTGTCGTAAAAGGTGCTGAGGTGCTAAGGATCAATATTCACTGGCAACCAGCATTTTGGAGCATGGTTACCATGGCAACATTGTCAGCCCCAAATGACTGTCATGAGGTGAAAAAAGCCTCTTAAAATAAATGAAACCAGAAAAAGTATATTTATAAACCTCTTACCAAACACCTATCTGTTCACAAAATAGGATGTGTTCTTTAAGCAACAGATACTCAAAGATGGGGGGAAATTTCATGACACAAACATTTTCTTAAGTTAAACGAATATTTATTCACCTCCTCCACAAAATGGCTTGTCAAAATAACTAATAAGGATTTTTTTTTTTAATGGGAAGAATTCTAAGGAATTATGGGCTTGTATACTTAGATATTACACAATTGTGACATTAAAGTTCTGCACTAAACGACCGATAGCTTGAGATTTGTAAAATGGTGGTTGACCGGGGGGTTTTCTTATGTCTCAGTTGTATAAATTATTTCTGGCAGGATCAATAAGCACAGTGCCAAAAGGTCTGTTAAGCAACGGGGGAAAGACATTGGCCATGCAGAGGAAAACCCCTGGACACAGTTTTTGCCTTGCTCTTGTGAAGCTCCATCCCTCGCTTGCCTTTTCTTACTGACAGAATCACAATTTTATTTAGAGCAATAATGTGCCCAACCCCAAAGACTCAATGTCAAAGCCTCCCTTGAAGGTAGAGGTGGCCATACGACACAGTTCTGGCCAGTAACATACAGGCAGAAGCCCCCGAGGAGGCTATTGTTGGGAGAAGATTCTCCATGGTCTCAGATTTCTGTTTACCTCTCAAGCAGGGGTCCTGATGGTCTTTTGTTTCCCGATATCTTCTCAAGCATGTCTGAAAGTCTTACAACTTTGGAAAACAGACATACAGTCTCTCTGGGACAAAGGGAAGGCTTGTTTAGAACCTGGGAAGACAGAAGTAATGTTTCACTCCAGAGTGAAGGACAGGACTGCCTACTGCTATTATATAAGATTTGGGGTCCCTAAGCGCAGGGCTCCTCTTCCATAAGGCAACCCACTATGTGTGCAAGCATTCCTGGGGGTCTATCTGGATTTCCAGATGAAGATAGGAAAAAGCTCTTGGCTCCGTTGCCCTTCTCCTCTTTTCCTGCCTTGAGATACAGCCACCAATTTGGGATCATGTGGTCATGAAGCATGAAGATGAAGGTGTACATCTTAAGATGTCAGGCAGAGGGGCCGCCTGGGTGGCTCAGTTGGTTAAGCGTCTACCTTCAGCTCAGGTCATTATCTGGGTGTCCTAGGATCAAGCCTTGCACTGCCCTCCCTACTCAGGGGGAAATCTGCCTCTCCCTCTCCCTCTTCCCCCTCCCCCTGCTCACGTTTGCTCTCTCTAAATAAATAAAATCTAAAATAAATAAATAAATAAATAAATAAATAAATAAATAAGGCAGAGCAGAAAGACAAAGAAACTGGGTCCCTGATAGTGAGTTACTGAGCTAGCCCTGAGTTGTAATTTCAGACGTTTTGTTAAAATGAGATAAATGAGCTCTACTCGTCCGGGTCAGTGTTAATTTTCTTTCCCCATGAAAGCACATCCCCGGAGCTTGTGTCAAACGTAGTGACATAGTAATTACTTAATGGCAATTGTCTCCAACATGTACACCTTAGGGCTCTAGCACATTACTACCTTCCTTTCTTCTTGGTCTTGATTCTACCTCTCTGCGAATTAACATTATTGTATATTATGTCTTATAAGCTAACTCAAATCCTTTTGGGAAGGCCATGTGTAAAATCAATCTAACAAGTACAATTTCATCCTTGGCCAAATTTATCCCTAAGCTTTTACGAGTTATCCCTTAAGTTGTTAGTCAAGAAGGCAATAAAGACAAAAGGACTTTTTCTTCAAGCTTCTATCATAAGGTCTGTCTTGTCACCAGCGTATATCCAGCACCCGGTACCGCAGCTGGCTCATAGTAGGCCCTCAAGTATTTTTTGACCAAGTCTTCATGAATGTTCTCCTTGTCAAATATGTTGGCCCAAAGAAAATAAAGATTGAACAAGTATTTCATCACACTGGATCATGTGACTACACGTAGTCACAAATCATGCGACTACAGTGTTTTGAGAAAAGACCACAGCTCAACTTCAAAGAAACTGTCCATCAGTATACGAAAGGATAAGCCAAATGTTGTACCTACAATAGAATATCATTCAGCCATAAAGAGGAAGGAAATTCCAATACATGCTGCAACATGTATGAATGAACCTTGAAATCATTGTGCTAAATGCAGTACAATAAATATTGCATTATTTTTGTCTAAAGAAATAAATATTATTACATTTATACAGGGTCCTACCTAGAGCAGGCAAATTCAGAGAGACAGAAAGTAGAATGATGATTGCCATGGACTGGGGGATGGAGGAATGGGAAGTTACTGTTGATTAGGGTACAGTTTCTGTTTGGGATGATGAAAAGTTCTGGAAATAGATAGTGGTGATGATTGCACAACACTGAACATAATTAATGCCACCGAATTGTACATTTAAACGTAGTTATGGTAATTTTTATGTTGTATATATTTTACCAAATAAAAAAAATCAGCAAAACAGATTCAATCAAAAAAGGTGGGGTTTGTTTTAGGAAGAGCAAATAGAACAGACTTTAAATTTTTGTGGGTTTTGTTTTGTTTGTCTTTGCCTTCTCTAAGCCCTGCCCGCCTATGTTACAAAGCCGACTGAGATGCCCCCACGACACTGCCAAAGCCTTTTGAGCTGTGGGCTTGAGCAGTCATGTGCCTCAGGAGATCCTACGTCATTTGGAAAGATTTCCAGTTCTGCAATTTTATTCCAATTCTTTAACTCTCAGGAGCATGCATCATCAGAGCTCCCCTACCCCCACCTTCCAGGCGTATGTTGGGGCAGAATTTGTTTGTGAAAATATTATTTTAGGATTCCTTCCACTCCTATCATCTGCTTATTTTCCTTCCTGCATATTTCATAATATAGCACAGAGATTTCTGATTCAGCAGTTAAAATAGTCTGTGCATTCGTTATCACTTCCTTGTGACCCACTTTATACACAATTACTCATGCTGGTATTGAAAGTTCAGGTTTCAAAAAAATTCCTGGGACTCAAGCATGCATCTTTGGGCAAAATAAAAAATAATAAAAAATTTTTAAAGGAGGGGATAAGATATTGACTGAGTATCTGTTGGTAATCCTCAAAAGACCCCAAGCATATCAGTCCTGTGATTTCCCATCTCTTTGACTCTCCTGCAGAAGTTCTCACATTACACACTCTTCGTTTATTCCCCACCCTTAATCCCACTTTTTCCACCTCCTTCAACTCTCCTTTCCTTCCTTGCCAGTACACCTCTGCCTTGAATTCCCCACTTCCATCTGCTGTGTGTCCCTGTGCTAAAGCCACAGGTAACTCAAGGGCAGTGTGACAGAGTCCCTGCTCTGAACAGGCATAAATGCCAGGGCTGTGTGTCACTTGAGCGTGCTACAGTGCCGTGAAATGCAGAGTTCTGGGCACCCCCGCTCCCCCGAGAATCTGATTTAATTGGTCTGCACTTTTCACAGCTCCCCAGAGGATTCTAACTGGGATCTTAGGAACACATTTTGAGAACCACTGTGATGAGTTGGAAGGCAGTAGAAATCCCTTCTGGGCTATTCTGATGTAGAACAGAGAAAGGAGAAACAGAATTGGTCAGAGAAAGCGAGGGAAGGCTTTCAAAGAAAAACAGCAACTAGACAGGTGGGAGGCACAATAGGCACTGTGTCCTGCTAGCACCACACTCCCCGCGCCCCCAGCCGTAAGGTGAGTGCAAGACCTGGGATCCCATTCCTCCCACCCGGGGCCTTTGGAACATTTGGGGAGGACAGGAGACTCTGGGACAAGAGGATACACTCATCTCTGAGAGCGTCCAGGTGGATGACGCCTTTTAGTGGGGTACCCTCCCTGTCCCTGAGCCCCAACTCCAAAGCAGTTGGCTAGCAGAGAGCCCTGGACAAAGTCCTTCATCTCTCCAGCCTCAGGTGAGGGATGGTGTTATCTGCCTTGCAGGCTTGGTGCAAGACTTAAATGAACCAATGTGTATAAAAGTCTTGGTACACAATTAAAATTCAATACACCATAGCTAATGCTAGTCTTATTATTCTAGATTATTCTTTAGGAGAAATTCCTAGAAGTGGGATTACTGGAGTAAGGAGAGTGTTACTAAGAGGAATACATAGAAACCATGAGTGCAAAGTTCTGAGTTTCATAAGTGTCTCAGTTTGACTGCTAAAGATAAGGATGTTCATTCACATTTATGACACTGGGTGCTTGGGAGGATACAGACCAACACAGCAACAATAGTCCTCTCTGGATGGGAGGGGCAAAGTGTGTTGCCTGTGTTCTCTTTGTCCATTGCCAAATGGCAGCCACTGTCTTCCTCCATTTCCTCCTCCTCCTCTGTCTCTTCTCTCTTCCTCCTGTAACACACACACACACACACACACACACACACACCCCAGTTTCTTCCAAAATCTGGGTGAATCTCTTTAAATTAACACTTGCTATCTTACGACCCAGCAATTGCACTACTGGGTATTTACCCTAAAGATACAAACGTAGTGATTCGAAGGGGCACGTGCACCCGAATATTTATAGCAGCAATGTCCACAATAGCCAAACTATGGAAAGAACCTAGATGTCCATCAACAGATGAATGGATAAAGAAGATGTGGTGTATATATACACAATGGAATACTATGCAGCCATCAAAAGAAATGAAATCCTGCCGTTTGCAACGACGTGGATGGAACCAGAGGGTATTATGCTGAGTGAAATAAGTCAGTCAGAGAAAGATAACTATCATATGATCTCCCTGCTGTGAGGAAGTACAGATGCAACATGGGGGGTTGGGGGGGTAGGAAAAGAATAAATGAAACGAGATGGGAATGGGAGGGAGACAAACCATAAGAGACTCTTAATGTCATAAAACAAACTGAGGGTGGTGGGGGGCAGAGAGGTAGGGAGAGGGTGGTGGGGTTATGGTCATTGGGGAGGGTATGTTCTATGATGAGTGCTGTGGAGTGTGTAAACCTGGTGATTCACAGACCTGTACCCCTGGGGCTAATAATACATTATATGTTTATAAAAAAAATTTAAAATTTAAAAATAAATTAATGCTCCCTACCCCCTACTCCACCCAGGGGACTCCTATCAAAATGTAAATATATTACCTGGGAAAAGTATCACATTGAACCAGCTAGCACACCCCTTCCCCACGTTATTGATCCAATCAGCTGGCTGCTAACACCTGACCCAGAATAAGTACAGATGGGAGGTCTGGGGCGGGTCTACCATCCCAGAAGGGCAAGGCCAGAATAAGAGTGGTGGCAGGGAAGGTCCTGAGAGCTAGAAGGCACATCCAAAATCATCAGATGCTCAAGATAAGGAAACCAAAATCCAAAGCAGTGGGCAGGTTTCCAGAGGAGGCGTTGAAAGGGAGCGGCCGCCCTGCTATCTGAGGTGTCTGGAGGCAGAGGAACGAGCCATAGGACCTTTGGCTATCCCCTGCTCAGTTTAGTAAAAGACCAATGATGGCGCGAAGGCGAACATCCTGAGAATGGAGATTGCTTATTTGCGCATGTCTCCTCTTCTTGGCATATATGTGATACCAGCAGGTTACAGTTTGTACAGGTAAAAACAATCCTAAACTCTCAGAGTAGATGCCCCACAAGGGTTTGGAATGATTCCTTAACACAAACGTTTTCTGTATGAAAACTTCCCTTTCTCAACTATCTTATTCTGTAGCTGTATCACTTTTTGACTATAGGGTTGATTTTAGGAAACCCAAACCCTAGAACATTCCTAGGAATGCACTAAAATCTACTTTCTTAGAGAAATGCTTTGAGAGACTGGTATTTCTGAAGGACAACTTTGTTGTTTTGGCTTTTCCCAAATTCTCTTAATCCAATTTGGGGCAGATACACTTTTTCTCTAGAGCTTAGAGCAGTTCCCTGTCCAACCCAGAATGTAAACTTCACATCAGAAACCAAATTAAAAACAAACAAACAAACAAACAAAAAAACCAAAGAGATTTCCAAGGTCTGGGTGGAACAGAAGATGCCCAGATTGTCAACAAGGACAGACAAAGGCTGACACTATCTTGCATTTGTGATAACAAAAGCTAAAGTTAGGAGATGGGAGGCTGACAGGAAGGGGCTGGCCAGGCTGTAAGGCCCTGTTATGTCCACTTCCCCTAAGCTTGCCGTCAACTCAAACTGCTCTGACCAGCTTCCGCATGTTCTATTACAGCCAACGAACCCATCAGGAAGGAAATGTTCTATCCCTTCTTCAAAGAGGAGGGGGTCGAGAAGAGAAAAATCCCATCAAGTGTTGGCTCTTCAGGCCTGTGAGGTTTCCACCGAGACCAGTGTCTAGAAATTCAAATCAAAGACACTGTAGCAGTGCAAGAGGAATTCCTAAAGAGTGATTTTTTTAAAATGACTTTTTGAAAGTGATTCAACTTTTATTAATCAGCATCTTGCATCTAGAAGAAACAAAATACATAAGACAATAGAGCCAGGAGAGCTCCCTGAGCAACCACAATAAAAATAGGTGCGAACAGGTTTCAAGAAGCTATCTGAACTGATGGAGGCAAAACCCTCTGAGAGGGGGCCCGGACCCAGGGTGCTCTGGATCTGGGCCAAGGGCAGCGCTCCGAAGGCTGGTATCTGAGAAGCTTGAATATCAAGTCCTGTGCCACCAAAGGTAATGATGGGGGAAACCTTACATCTACCTTCAGGATGTGTCTGTAGGTCTCATTATGGGATGAGCTCTCAAAGGGTGGATTTCCCACCAGCGGCTTATAACACAGCCTTCCTATACATCACAGATCAACCTTCTCATAGTATATTTTCCCTTTAATCATTTCTGGGGGCAAGTAGTCCAGAGACCCACACATTGTTCTTCTCCTGAGAGATGGGGTATTCACAGACCAGCCAAAGTCTGCAATCTTCACCTCAGCCCGGAACCCCAGCAGTAGGTTCTCCAGCTTCGCTACAGCTAGGGAAGGCCTGACACACATAGGAGAGTGGTTGCCCCAGTGACCACGTAAGCCAACAGAAGCCGAAGCACCCCAGGGTCTCCAAGCTGTACTTGGCAGCCCTCATCCCTCTCATTTTCTGTCATTCTCCACAGAACAGACCCTCCAGGAGAAAGCTGCTGTCTGATCTGGGAGCCCGAGGCCCATACTTCAGAGGAGGCTCCCACGTCTGGGGTCTCACTGGGCTCTGTGGGTTTGCTGGGCCTTCTGTTCCCTAGGTAAGGACCTCCTCTGGTTGTGGAGGGAAGTTGGTAGGATTTGGTAATTGGCAAGATGGGCTTGGGAGGGTGGGCAAAGTTACCTATTTGAGTGAGTCGGTGTATGTGGACTGCCCCCACCCCTGCATTTACTGAGATGAGAAGACCCAAATGGGGGGTCTGAATCTCTGAATCTCTGAACCTTTTAATAATTCTGGAGAGAAAGGAAAGCAAGCCCCCAGGCAGGCAGGCAGGCAGGCAAACCTGGACAGAGAAGAGAGAACAGATAAGACTGGGACAGGGAGGGACAGGCCACCACAGGGGGAGGCCTGAGGGGGGAACTCACAGCAGGGATGGTGGGGGGTATGCTAGTGAGTGGTGGGTGGCCTTTCTTTCTGCTTATCAGAAGAGATGGCAAGTGGGTGTCTACAGAGCTGGGGATAGCTAGAGCTTCCCTTTCTGTGGCTAAAGGGATGTTGCATCTGGTCTGTCCTGGGTCCTCTTTTCTACTCACTTTCCCTCAGGGCATCTCACATACTTCTACAGCTCCAATTTGCATCAGTGCTGGGGTTTCCCAAATGTCTTCACTGTGGTCCAGACTCACACACCCACCCTCCGGCCAGTCATCCCCATGAGGATGTCTTATAGACCCTTCAAACCCAGTCTGTCTTGACAACCCTTTTCCTTTCCAACTAGTTACATCCCCCCATTTGTGTCTTCTCATCTCAGTAAATGCAGAGGTGGGGGCAGTCCACATACACTGACTCACTCAAATAGGTAACTTTGCCTACCCTCCCAAGCCCATCTTGCCAATTACCAAGTCCTACCAACTTAACTCCTAAGAGACCCTGACCACCACCTGGGAGCTCAGGCTACCGTCACCTCTCACAGCATTACTGTGGCAGCCTCCTTCCTTTCTCTACTCTTGTCTTTCTCAAATCCAGCCAGGGTGATTTTCCTCACAAACAAATTTGACTTATATCAAGTCTCTTTCTAGATCCTCATTCCCATTTAACACATTCAAGGCTTAAGTCTGGCATTAAGGGCTCACAATTCTATTCAGAAACAAAGCTTTTTACAAAGTTCCATTCTGAACTATTTCAAGCCCACAAAAAGGAAGATGGAATATAGCAGCACACATGTATCCATCCCCTCACTTTAGACACAAGACCTTACCAGAACAGCCAAAGCTTCCTGAGGACTCCCACATCCCCCTCCTCACCCACAGAAGTCACTGCCATCCTGCATTTGTCATTATTCCTATTATTTCTTTGTAATTTTACTTAACATGGCTTCTTTATTTCCTTATAACTTATTCTTTCTTGTGAGCCTCTTTTGCTGGATAAATTTTGGGTTTTGGTATGGTCCAGGAAATGCTATGAAGAGCTCATTTAAATATGGAGTCCTGTCAGGCACATTCTCAGGTTCTTGGGTTTGTCTCTTCTTCCCCTCGTTGCTCTCCAAACTGTGTCTGGGTGAGTGAGAGTGGTGCTGTCTTTTGTGACCTTATGATTGGAGGTCATAGAAGATGAGGTGTTCAAAACCATAACATGTCTTCCAGATCCTCACTGGTTTCTGCTACAGGGTGGCTGGGAACTCCTCTTCTGGTCTCTCAGCTTAGTCAGGGCTCAGTCATCCTGCTCAGCTTCCCCTAGCATTCTGAATCCAAGGGCTCTCTGCTAGTCTCTGCACCTATGACACTGGGTCTCACTTCCATGCCTTTATTCAAGCTGTACTCTCTTTGCCCACATTTCTCCTCTGCCTGACTTTTATTCCACTTTTGTCTCATTTTATTTTTTTCCTAAGCAAATCACTATCATTGCATTAATGACATTACATTGTAATTGTTTCTTTACGAATCTGCCTCCCAAAGTAGGCTTGAGCTATTTAAGGGTGGGTTCCATGTCTTATTCAGCTTTGAGGCATCACTTTATATGGAAATGCAACTAAGTCCCTTAAACTGCTTTAGTTCGGTTTCCCTGTGTCAGGGAGTATATGCAATTGTCTACAACAAAAACCCAACCTCACTGAGTTAGCCAAATGTTTTATTTTTTTCACATAACAAGTTTGAAAGCAGGCCTTCGAGGACAGAAACATTGGTTTTGCAACGTCAGAAAGTCCCAGTTTCCTTCTATCTTCTTGCTCTACCACCCTTAGAATACAGCTGTCCTCCCCATCGTGGCCTTGAGGTCACAATACAGCTCTTCCACTACCTGCCTCATATTCACGTTCCAAGCACAGAGAACAAAAGAACAAAGAGGAAGGAGCTATGCTCAAATCAGGAAAGCAACACTTTTACAGAAATCCTCAGAAGACTTCGATTCAAAAGTCACTGGCCAGAACCACATCACACGGCTATCCAAAGCTGCAGGGCAAAAATGAAAAAAATGTTTGCAGAATGATAAATATCTACAGTAATTGCCCAGAGAGACCGAACTTTGAACAAGAAGCAGTGACCTCTTGGGGTTGTCTCTGTAGGAAACATGGAAAGAATGGATGTTGGGTAACTGCTGATAATGTCGGCCTTGTTCCCCCTGTCGCAAAACAGGATTGGTGCCTACCTCGCAGAGTGGATGAAATTAAGACAGAATGTGGGCACAATACTGTTCTTAGTACCAAGGACACAGTAAGCACTCAATAAAAATCATTCTCTTTCTCGAGTTTGCAGATGTGGCACTTAACTCAAACATCCAACAGTTTTCCCTGAAGGAGCAGAAAATTAGTTGACTCAAGGCAGTTGTCCTGCTCTCTGAAATTCTTCTGCAGTGAATTTGCTTCTGATGATTAACGAGTCTTTTCTCAATTGTCTATTCAACTGTTCATAAATGCAAATGGCATTATCATTATGACTCTTCACTTAGAACGTGTGACCCAGAAAAAACAAAGCTTGGAGAGATACAAAAGGCAAATGAACCGTTTTCATTCCTTTGTGGCAACAGAACTGCATATTTCACTTCTGATTCATGGAAAAATATCCAGCACACAGGAGTCAGCTAGATTGGTGAGAAGCCTCAGACCAGGGGGTTCAAGAATACAGTTTCCAATGTCTTCATTACTGAAATCCAGGAAGCTGACCTGGAAAATGTTAGCAATAGAAAGATTTATTTTTGCCAAAAACTTGCTCTGTGAATCTGCAAGCCTCCTACTGCCACAGGTTGTGTTGGTTTAAGCAAATTATTTAAAACTTCTGTATTGGTGGGGTGCCTGGCTGGCTCAGTTGGTTAAGCATCTGCTTTCCGCTTAGATCATGATCTCAGAGTCCTGGAATAGAGACCCACATTGGGCTTCCTGCTTGTTGGGGAGTCTGCTTCTCCCTCTACCCCTCCCCCGCTGCTTGTGCGCTCTCTCTCTCTCGCTCTCTCTCAAATAAATGAAATATTAAAAAAAAAAACACTTCTGTATCAGTTAGGACTTTTTTCATTTGCAAGGGAAAAACACAAAAGGGCTTATTACAAAGTGAATTTATTGGCCTGACTAAAACCTCCAACAGCAGAGTTTCAGGCATGACTGGATCCAGGTGCTCAGGAATCTCTCCATCTCTTGGGTTCTCCTTTGTGGTAACAAAACAGGTCCCTTCCAGCTCTTAAACTACTACTTACCAGTATGACAATCCCCCAGAAAGACCATGCTTCTTGGGCAATGGTTCCAGAAAAAGCTCTGGAATTGGTCCAACTTGGGTCACATACCCAACCCCAGAACAGATCACTGTGATAAAGAGAATATGGTTCTCTGATTGGCTAGTCTGGATCATATGCCTAAGGGAGATGGGGGCGGGGTCACCTCATTCAAACCTCTTGGATTGAGAGTGAGAGAGAGAAAGGTGATCCGTTAAAGCATAGCTGGGGTATTCCTGCCAACAGAACGTTGTGCGGAGGCCAAAAGCTCCAAATATCCTAAACAGATACAGATTCATTTAGCTATTATTGGACATGAATACCATAATAATACTAGTGACACTCTTTACCATCTGTCAAAATCTGGCTAGTTTTTCAGGCTCATTTCAAATGTCACCACAAATAAATCTTCTCTAATTTTCCATCAGCACATTGTTTCTTTTTCTCTCATGGTTGGGATCATATCTTGCCCCGGATTATGTTGAGTTGCACACCCGTTGTCTCCACTCCTGTTTGGAAGAAACGTCAGGCAGAGCCAGAGTGGGGCATGCCTCCCATTCATCCCCCAGAGCCTGAGGATGAGGGCTTCTGTCCTGATGTGACCAGGCCTCAGAATGAAAAGAATGCAGGATGGAAAGAAGGGGAGAAATCACATGGCTCCCTCCAGGAAGAAAATGCATCCATGACGTAAGATAGGATCATAGAAGTCAGGCTGGCTCTTTCTTAAGTCCTACTAGACTAGTCTTTCTTCCATGCGGGTGGTAAAACCTGGAGTGAAGCTGAAAACAGACTCAACCCTTAAGATGACAGACTCTGAAATTTCCTGTCCTGAATGAGAGGGAGAGAGAGAGAGAGTTGTGAAGTGCTGTTCTCCCTCCAATAAACAAAAATGCAAATACTCCAGATGCCTTTTACACTCTCCCCAGGGCTAGCAGATTATTAATAAGTTCAGAATCTTGCCACGCTGCTCCTATTTTTACAAGCCGTCTGTTTCCTCTCCTGTCGCTGGTGGCTTCGTTCCAGGGACACTCCCTTTGGGGGAAGAAGGAGCCGACATACCAAGATCTTTCTAGTGTCACCCTTGCTTACAGGCACCTGCAGATTCCTGTTGAATGTTTCCTGTTCCACTCAACAGGTCTTAATTATGTGAACTAATATTTGCTCACTGTTAAACCATGTTTACCCTCATAAAAGGCCAATTCCAAAGGACTGGGATTAGGCAAGCCCAGAAAAATCTCAATCCTTATGCAAACGTGCTGTTGTTTCCCGCCACCTACCACTTCCTTATTGGAGTCATTCAGGGCACTCCGCTTTTTGGACATCTGTCTCTGGATCTTATTTGGAGCAAAAACCCACAAGTTTTTTCTTTTCAATTTCTACCTACCCCAGAACTAAGTTATTCTCCTATAGATACCTGATGGATCTTTCTTCCTTCCTTCCTTCCTGTGTGTGTGAGAGAGAGAGTGAGCCTAAGGGGGGGGTGGTTAGGCAGAGGGAGAAACAGACTACCCACCGAGCAGGGAGTCCAATGCAGGACTGATCCAGGACCCTGGGATCATGACCTGAGCTGAAGGCAGATGCTTCACCAACTAAGCCACCCAGGTGCCCTACAGATAACTGATCTTTCTGTGAAGAAATATCCTCTGTTGGCTCCTTAGGAAAAATTAACTGTTAATGACCCTAATAGGGCTGCAATGGTGCCTCCCTTTCTGTGTTTTCTTAGTCCTATTTCTGAACCGAAAAGTAAAGACTTTTTAAAAAAATCTGAGACGTATTCTTTCTCAATTCTTGTCAAGCATATCACATGGTTGGTCCACTGTCAAGTTTCTCCCTAATAATTCTGACATGTTTGGTTATGGGCAATGAGTGTGTTTGGGGACAAAGAGCCTTGTGGTATGTTGGGAGGGGGAGGGGGGAAGTCTTTAGAACTCAGAAGATATAAAAACAGAAGCTAGTTATGTATTATAATACGTATTATATACGCATAATACGTATTATAATGGCAAACACAAGAGTTCCTTATGTATTGTTTTTGTTGGCTGTTAGACTCCAATGTCTTCATTCTGAGCTCAGAGATGCAAGGTCCCTCCACTCCCCCCAAACACACAAACCAGGCTGCTCACCTCTTCGGGAAGGGGGCAGGAATCAAGTCACACATCTATCAACCAATCAGAAATGAGCCATTTTATCCACAAAGTAGGCTGAAGGAAGAGCATGTGTAAGTACCTTGGTCCACAACAGAGCCTGGGGTACAAATGACCAGCACTCTGGACCACACCAGAAGCTCTTAGTGCAATAGATTTTTAATAAGGCAAAATGCACGCCCTTCCTCTTCTGTAAACTAGTTCCATGACAGTGGTGGAATGAAGGTCTTCAGCTTTCAATACACATCACTCTGCTATAAATAACAGCCTCTGGTGCCCTCAAACTTGACTTCCTCAAAGCTCAGGTCTTCACTTCCCCCAGTGTGTGGCCAAATGCACCTGTTCCTCCAAAAAAGATATGCTGAATACTCCTCAGTAATTATCCGCAGATATTTCTGTACCTTGTGGATCAGATTCTCTGGGGCATTTCTTCAAAGACACCAACCTACAAATCCAGATACGTGACGCTTGAAATCAAAGAAAATCTGCCATATACTATGTTCTTTAATCATTCCCTCCCTGTAGGTATAAACAGTTTAGCTATAAAATCTGCCTGTGCTGACAAGCCTGTGTATACCATGCACACACATGCATGCACACACAGACACACGCGCCATGTGTTACAAACAGTAGAAAATGCCGTGCTTTTAGGACAGGCACCAGCCAACTCCTTAAATTGTGAAACTCAGAATGCAAGCAAAAAAACTTGTGATTTGAGGCCACTTTTGATTACATTTCTGGAGTTTGGCCAGCAGAACAATTTCCAAGCAAACCAGCTCAGAGAGTTGACAGCTGCACGTTCAGCTCACCAGCCTAAAACCAAGCTCCCTGTCGAGCAAAGGGGGATGTTGCTCCTCTTTCTCCTAGCTCAAGCTTCAGGCCTACCACATGTTAACCAAGTCACAGGTAACTGGCCTTCCCAAAAATGTGTAAGGAAGAAAGAAAGAGGAGGGACAAGCAGAACACAATTGCCTCCTGCTGGGCCATGGGAGAGGCAGCCCACAACCAGACAATCTCATGCTGAGCAGTGAATTTGGCCAGTCTATGGGCCTGAGAGGCTGGTGCTCATTTCAGACAAAGGGGGGAGGACAGACTGAATTCAAACACCATTCTCCCATGATGTGACACCCATACCAATCATCCAGCCAGCCAAGAAAGTAGTTCTTGTCAAGAGGGCAGCTTGGCTGGGGTAGTCCTGTCTCTAACCGGAAGTTGATCCTGCAGAGTGGCAGCTGGGCCTCTGTCTCTACCGGTGGTGGGCTCAGAGCGCATAATCCATTTGGAGGCATCTACGGAAAGAAGCCAGGCATAAGAAGAGCACATGTTTTACGAATCCATTCCTATGAAATCCAAATACAGGCACAACTAATTGGGAGGGGTTAAACATCACGATAGTGATTACTTTTGGGGTGGCAGGAAAAGATCTGATAACATTCCATTTCTTGACCTGAGGGGTGGATACAAGGAGAGTTCACCTTGTGTTAATTCCTTCAGCAGTACACTTAGGACTGTGTACCTCTGTAATTTTACGCTTCAAGAAAAAAGTTTAAAAAAAACCCAAATGGTCAACCGGCCTGTGAAACGATGTATAACTTAACCAGTAAACCAGAAAAACACGATTTTAATTGATGTTGCTTTTTCTGATCGTGATGCGGCCAATTATTCAAAAAGCTGATTACATCCAGTGTTGATGAGTGCCACATTAGCTACATAAATTAAACAGAATTTTCAGAGAGAACGTTTGTACTATTTACCAAAAAACTGAAATGTGCATGCCCTTTGGTCCAGAAATTCCATTTCTCGAAATACATCCTTCAGAAATATTTATACATAAGCACACAAATTTTTGTACAAGAATGTGTGTTGTAGTACTGTTTGTAATGGTGAAAAACAGCAAACCACCTACATGTCCTACAGTAGGTTAAGAAACTGTGATGCAGCTCTACAGCCTGGAAGGAAATGTAGTCATTAAAGAAAACAGGGATGCCTAAACACACTAACACAGAAAGATCTCCAGGGAATATTGTTAAGGTAAAAAAAGTAAGTCACAGAATAGAACATGTTAAATGATTTCATTTATGTATAAATGACTTGAGTATAAATAAAAAGACTTAAGTGTGAAAACGAAACTAAAATCTGATGTGGTTCATTTATCTAAATATCTTATGAAACCTACCACCAAAATGAACCTCTCTCCTGAGACAGAATGCACTGCAAAAGAATTTTCTGGAACTGTCTCTGCATCCTGAGACAGACTCAAAAAGGACTGCACCACAACAGGAAAGAACTGTTTTTTGTCCCCCAGCCTCCTAGAAGAGCCTCAGCGTCTCAGAAATGCCAGCTCCCACACAGGCTTGAGCAACAGCCCATGGAGTCACTCCAGACCTTTGTGCTTCCAAAGCACTTTTTCAATAACTAACTAATCCGCCTAACGGGCGGGGCAGGCGTGGCTCCCACAGACTGGGCACTCCCTGCTGCCAGCTGCCCTCCTCTGGAATGCAAAGGCATCCTCTAAAAATGGGTGTTCCTCAGCCACGGTCCTACCTCAGCCCCCAAACTCAACGAGGTGAGGAGAGCCTTCAAGGCACCACCCGGGACAGGACAACCCCTTCTTCTGACAGTATGTTCTCTAGAAGAGTTATACCATTCTCCAATCTCCTGGCCCCACATCTACCTAACTCCTCCCTCATCTGAGGAAGAATAGTGCCACAGGCCGCGGGAGGAATAGCATTTTGATACTGTCCGTTTCAACTCTACCATTTCTGTTCAAGGATCCTATGAACAATAGGAAAATGCATAGATCCTTTCAATTTCTTATTGTACAAAGAAGTTAATAGCAGTAACAGTCTCTGTTACAATATTTTCAAATGGTCGCAGTTTCCCAGACTTTGGAATTTAAGGAGCCATTACAATTTCAGAAAATTTTGAGAAGACTAACAGACAGGATTTTTTTTTTTTTTTTGGTTAAGTAAGCACCAGGCCCACCTGGGGCTTGAACTCAGGACCCCGAGCTCAAGAGTCTTATGCTTTACTGACTGAGCCAGTCAAACACCCCTGGATTGTTCATTTGTATTTTGCCAAATATAGGCATTTAAAAAACAACCTACAGTCACAATCAATTCATAAGTTCATAAATGAGTAGACAACAAACCAGTTCATGAGTAGACACCAAACCAATGTGGTCATGACAATCTCGGGCTCTAAAACAGCACTTTAAATTTAATACACTTAGATTTATGAATAATACACACATATTACACATAGACTTGCGAACATTTCCTCACAGACTGGCACCAGTTGCCTTGGAAAGAACAAGCAGATACTAAATCACAAATTTCTAAGCCTGGCTATGTCTATGAAAGACAGGAAGGCATTAAAAAAAAATCTGGGGATGCCAGGGTGGCTCAGGTGGTTGTGTGACCGACTCTGGGTTTTGGCTCAGGTCATGATCTTCCAGTTGTGGGATTGAACCCCATGTCAGGTTATGCACTCAATGGGAAGTTTGCTTCAGATTCTCTCTTTGTCTCCCTCCCCCTCTCTCTTCTCTAACTCTCAAATAAATAAAATCTTAAAAAAAGACAAATCAGATTCCAGGTTCCCAACTCATATTTACTATATCAGCCCTCTCAGCCTCTTTAATAGTAAGGCCCTGGTATGTGTATTAAAATTTTTTTTTCTTACTGTGGTCAAATATACACACTATAAAATTTATGATTTTAACCACTTTGAAGTATAAAATTTGGTGGTTCTAAGTACATTCACAGCATGGAGCCACCATCATCATCATCATCACTATCCACTTCTGGAACTCTTTCATCATTCTAAATAGAAGCTCTGTACCCATTAAACAACTCCCCACCCCCTCCCCCCAGCTCCTGGTGACCGCTATGCTACTTTCTAAGTACCTCATAAAAATAGAATCGCCAATATTTGCCATTTTGTGTTTGGCTTACTTCACTTAGCATAATGTGTTTGAGGTTCTCACATGTCACAACATGTATTGGATTTTATTCCTTTTATGGCTAGATAATATTACATTGTATGTATATACCACTTTTTGTTTACCCATTCATCTGTTGGTGGACAAATGGGTTTTTTTTACCTTTGGTTATTGTGAATAGGCTGCTGTGAACACTGGTGTACAAATACCAGTTTCAGTACCTGCTTTCAATTCTTTGGAGTGAAATTGCTAGATCATATGGTAATTCTATATTTAATCTTTGAGGAAACACCAAATTATTTACCACAACAGCTGTACCATTTTACGTTCCCAGCAGCAGTTCACAAGAGTTCCAATTTCTCCACATCTTCATGAACACTTGTCATTTTCTGTTTGGTACAGGGTAAGGATGGTTGGTTTTTGGTTTTTGGAATAGCCAACCTAAGGGGCGTGAAGCGGTATGGGTGTGAAGCAGTATCTCATGGTGGTTTTGCGTTGCATTTCCTTGACAACCAACAATGTTGAGCATCTTTTCATGTGCTTATTGTCTATATGTATATCTCCTTTGGACAAATGTCTATTCAAGTCCTTTGTCCACTTTTTATTTTATATTTTTGGAAGATTTTATTTATTTGGACAGAGAGATACACAGTGAGAGAGGGAACACAAGCAGGGGGAGTGGGAGGGAGAAGTAGGCCTCCCGCTGAGCAGGGAAACTGATGCGGAACTCGATCCCAGGACCCTGAGATCATGACCTGAGCTGAAGGTAGATGCTTAACGACTGAGCCACTACAAGCACTCCTTTTGCCCACTTTTTAATTAGGCTGTTTTGGTTTTTAGTTTTTCAGATATAGGAGTTCTTAATATATTCTGAATACTTATCCCTTAATAGACATATGATTTGCAAATATTTTCTCCCACTCAGTGGACCATCTTCTCACTCTCTTGATAATGTCTGTGTATGCACTAAAGGTTTTAATTTTGTGGAATCCCACTTGTTTTACTTTTTCTTTTCTTCCCTGTACTTTTGATGTCATGTGTAAGAAATCATTATCAAATCCAATGTTGTGAATACTTTCTATTTTTCTTCTGTTTTATAGTTTAGCTCTTAAGTCTTTGGTCCATTTTTAGTTAATTTTTATAGACAGTATAAGGTAAGTGTCCAATTTCATTCTTTTGCATGTGGATGTCCAGTTCCTCTAGCATCATTGTCAAAAATATTGTCCTTTCCCCCACTGAATGGTCTTGGTACCCTTATCAAAAATCATCTGACCCTATATGCAAGGATTTGCTTCTAGAATCTCTATTCTATTCCACCAGTCTATATTTCCTGCCTTTTTTTTTCTAAGACTTTATTTATTTAACAGAGAGAGAGATCACAAGAAGGCAGAGAGGCAGGTAGAGAGAGAGGAGGAAGCAGGCTCCCTGCTGAGCAGAGAGCCCGATGTGGGGCTCGATCCCAGGACCCTGAGACCACAGCCTGAGCTGAAGGGAGAGGCTTAACCCACTGAGCTACCCAGGCGCCCCTACATTGTCTGTCTTTATGCCAATACTGTGCTACTTTGTTTACTGGAGCTTCACAGTAAGCTTTGGAATCAGGAAGTATAAGACCTCCAACTTCGTTCTTTTTTAACAAGATTGTTTTGACTGTTGAGGGTCCTTCAAGATTCCATATGAATTTTAAAATGGGTTTTTCTATTTTGGAAAAAAAAAAGTGTGACTTTGATAGAGATTGCATTGACTATGTAGAGCAATTTGTGTAGTATTCATCTTTTTTTTTTTTAAGATTTTATTTATTTATTTGACAGAGAGAGATCACAAGTAGACAGAGAGGCAGGCAGAGAGAGAGAGAGAAGCAGGCTCCCTGCTGAGCAGAGAGCCCGATGCAGGACTCGATCCCAGGACCCTGAGATCATGACCTGATCCGAAGGCAGCGGCTTAACCCACTGAGCCACCCAGGCGCCCTGTGTAGTATTCATCTTAACATTAGGTCCTCCAATACAAGAAGAGCACAGGATCTCTTTTTATTTATTTGTGTCTTCTTTGATTTATTTTAGCAATGATTTGTAATTTTCAGTGTATGAGTCTTTAGCCTCCTGGGTTAGAAATCTATTCCCAAGTATTTTATCCTTCCATGGCAAATGGAATTATTTTCTTAATTTCCACTTCAGAGTTTTCTTTTCTTTCTTTTTTTAAGATTGTATTTCTTAAAATAATCTCTACACCCAAAGTGGGGCTCAAATTCACAAACCTGAGATCAAGAGTCTTGATCTGAACCAACCAGGCGCCCCCCACTTCATAGTTTTCATTGCTACCGTACAGAAATGTAATTGATTTTGGTGTGCCATTTTGTATCCTGCAACTGCTGAATTTGTTGATTAGCTCGAGCTGTTTTTGTGTCTGTGTGTGTGCAATCTTTAGGGTTTTCTGCATATAAAAATCACATCATCTGTAACCAGAGATCATTTTATTTCTTCATTTCCAATTGGAATGCCTTCTATTTCTTTCTATTGGCTCATGTGCTGGCTAGACCTTCCAGTGTTATGCTGAATAGAAGTGAACATCTTTGTCTCACTCCTGATCTTAAGAGAAAAGCTTTCAGTCTTTTACTACTGAATCTGATGTTAGCTGTGGGGTTTTTTTAATATATGGCCTTTATTATGTTGAGGAAGTTTCCTTTAATCCTGAGTTTACTGAGTGTTGAATTTTATCAAATGCTTTTTCTGCATCCGTTGAGATGATCACGTGGTTTTTTTCCCCTTTCATTCTATTAGTGTGATGTATTACATTGATTTTTCATATGCTGATCTACTTTTGCATTCTGGGAATAAGTCCCATTTGGTAATTGTATATAATCCTTTTAATATGTGGCTGAATTTGATTTGCTAATATTTTGTTGAGGATTTTGAATCTATATTCATAACCGATCTTGCTCTGTAGTTGTCTTTCCTTGTGGTGTATTTTTACGGCATTGATATTAAGGGAATGTTGGTCTATAGAATGAATTAGGAATGTTCTCTCCTCTTCAACTTTTGGGAAGAATTCATGTTAATTATTATTTAAGTTTTTAGATAGAATGCTCCACTAAATCCATCCGATCCTAGAATGTGTGTTTCTAAGCCAATTTCTCTCCTCTCTCCCTTCTTCCCAGGATATACAGCTGCATTTGGAACCAAACACCCAAAACACCTCATTTGAACACCTTGGGGTATTACTCTTGATAAACTAGCAACATTAGGCTGTAAAAGGAGAGAAATGTAACCAAGAAACATCACCAAGCTTCCTGGCTCCAGAAGGATCCTGCAGGAGGACAACAGGACCTGGGGAGAGCAAGCTTTGGAGAAGGAGGAGGACATCCACTGTCTGGGGAGGAACCAGGGTGCACTGGGGTGCAGCTTCCAACTTCACCTGCTTCCGTCCAGCCAGCTACTCCCCACAGGCACACCAGGCATGTAGCCACTAGAGAGCTGGGCAAGTCCTTAGTCTGAAAGAGGAGGGGAAAGCGGAGGTGTTGTGTGCGAAATCTGACTCATGGGAGTCAGACGGCCAGGGGACAGGTCCCTCTCGCAGCTCTAATGGGCCCAGCAGATGGTGCCAACAGGAAAAAGGAAGCTTCTTGACACAAGCTGATTCCTGTCAGCTTACTCTCCCTGAAACATTTTCTTGGTCTCTTCGTGCACAAAGATCACAGACCTTGGAAAGTGTCCTAAAATTTGTAATTAGACAAAAAAGCAACTTTCTGTAGGTTCCTCTGCCTTTTAAACTCCGTCTCTCCCCCTCCACACCACCCCCATTTTTCCTCAGGCATTGGTCTCCGTTTCCAGTAAAAACTGGCCTGGCCACTTGTACAGAAAGAGGAATTAATTTAATATTTGAATACTCAACTGACTGGTTCTCCTTGGGAACAAGGAGCCAAGCAAACATCCGACAGAGAACAAGGGAAGGAACAAAATGGCAGGAAGCCCAAATGCGAAGTTCCTCCGTCATCCCGTGGCGCCTTGGACGTGCCACCATGTCCTCTCTCCCGGTGAGTCACCGCCACCCACGCCCAGCGCAGTGTAGAAACATTCGACTGAAACCCGAATGAGATCGGAAGAACAAGTTGAGCAGGTAAAACATTTCCCTGCTGTCATTTTCATAAACTGCTCAACCCTGCTTCAAGATAGAAGGAAGACAGAAGGAGGGTTTTTGGCAACACAAGGTTTTACATAATCGCACAGAAGCTCAGGATCTGCAGTGAGAGTTTGAAGACTGCGAGTCCCGCGAACATTCCCATTTATAAACGTTGAGAGTCCATGCAAGCTCTGAGCAGAGAGTTTGTTTTCTATTAAGGAGAGGGGCATCTCTGCAGAGCTCTAGACCTGGAACAGATGATAAAAGACACTTGGGCGTCTGAGTTTCCCCTTCAAAATCCAAGCTATAGGTACATAAACACTTACACTGTTCCTGTGCCTACTTCCCCTGCCCCTTCCACCTCCGACCCCTGCAACGGAGAAGAGGAAGTGAGGATAGCATCCCAGCAAATCAGAACTGGCTCAGAGACTGAAGACCTTAAGGAGATTGTACCATTAGCAAGAAAGGCTGTGATTAAAAACCCAAACTATAACCCCAACGTTCAAATATTCTAAGCCATGGTTAGAGCAGGAGCATGATTTGTGAAGATAGAGAAGGGCTGGTGAAAACCCTTAGGGCTCTGCAAAGGTGTGAACTTACCCACAAGGCTGCTGCAGCCCAAGCTTTACCCTTGATGAATGCAGAAGTTCCTCTCCCTCTTCATATAAATAGAAAGTGTCCCAAATAGGCTTGTAGGAGGTCTCCGCATCATTACCATGGTGGTTATTCTCAATAAATACTTCTTAGGCATTCACTTGGTCAGCACTGACCTAACCAGACCTATTTCAACTTCCCTGAACCACCATCTGGATGGGGAACATATCCAAGAGCGTTGCTTCATCCCTGTTCTGGAATTACAACCTTTGAAATGTCTATATAGGTAGGTGCTGCTTTTGACACAAGCTTTCATAGTAAGTAGGCATTAAAATAGAGGCTTATAATTAGTTGTCCGGGGAGGCAAATAGGTGGTAGAGCAGAACTCAGCAGGAGAAAAGTCAAGGCAGGTATTGGAGAAACACCACATGGGAGAGGTTTTATTAACAATGTGTGGAAGTGTGGGCAATCCTACTAAAGTGGGGGAAGGGGAGGGAAGGGAGTCCTATCACTGCAGACCCTTCTAGTTATAATTTCCATACGTATGAGTACATGGTTCTAAAAGTGCACCTGCAGTTTATCTCACACCACTCAATCTTGGAAACCTGCTGTGGGCTGGAGGACGAGACCCATGATCCTGAGAGATCACAGCTCCAGGAGGGCAGTGTGATGTCTAATCCAGTCTGCGTCTCTAGCCCTGAGGCCAAACCTTGGCCCCCCGGGCCTGCTCTCGAATTGTGCTCCTTGAATCACACCCTTCCAGACCTCTCCATTTGTCACTTCTTCATCTTTTGACATCTCAGTCTAAGATCAGCTGTCAACTTTATGCCCTATGTATTTAAATGTCAAGCACTCCGCCACTGTACCTAGGACGAGCCTCGATCCTGGAGTAGATGCTTAGGACTTCTGCCTTATCCTTGTCTGCGTGTGACTTACCGCAAATGGGCTTCTGGTTGCCTGATTTTCCAACGCTTCCTGCCTTCCCTGACAACTCAGGTGACAGGCAGTATCAAGACTTAGGCCCCAGGCCCTGCCCCTATTCACCCTTTGCAAGTTTTTTCCTCCCTTTGTATCACTTTTTTGTTACTCTTCTTCCTGTATTTGGAGACTGTCTCTCACCAGCTTACTCTCACTTGGGTGGACCTAATGGACTATTTTCTCTTCTCAGCTTGTGAAAACAGAAGTTACAGTGGAGTTGAGTTGTGGTTAAGCTTCAAGCTTTTTGCCACCCCATGACAATCTACAGTGATCTAGGGGATGAGTATAGATGTGTCCCCAGAGCAGCTAACCACGGCACCAAGAAAATAATACATTCTCCGGCAGTGTTTCTTCTCCCCCTCCCCAACCCGCCACCAAATACATGAGGTTGTGTTTGCCCCACGGTTCGAGTGGGGTTTTCAGGGTACAAATATGATGGGGTGATGTTCAGCAAAACTCTCTTTTGAGCAGACTGACATTTCTAACCAGTGTCCCTTACACCCCATTTCTGCAGAGTGAGACAGACCTTACACGAATTTTAATAGCTGCGTTCTTCATACTGCGTCCTATAATAATATGATTTTGGAGTTAGATTGAGTGCAGTATTTTATTCCCTGCAGAACCCAGGAGCATAAGGAGGCATCCATATGATCCCCAGATTTCAAGCAAGTGACAGTTTGCCTGGCTCTATTCTCTTTTGTAAAATGAGTAAATAAACTAGTAAGTATAGAATACTCAAAAATAAAACTCAAGTGGAGCTAAAACCTGCTCAGAAGATTTTTAACATGCAGACAAACAAATCAAAGTGATTTGTGTATTTTTCAACCCAGCCCAGGACTGGATGGACAGGAAGGGAGTAGGAACATTTGACTCAGAAAGCCTCCCCCCCACCTTTTTTTTTTTCTTTTTCTTTTCTTTTCTTTTCTTAAGGGCCGGGAGGGGCAGAGGGAGCCCTTGTGAGAGAGTCTTAAGCAGGCTCCAAGCCCAGTGAAAAGCCCGTGGCCGGGGCGCTATCTCACAACCACAAGATCATGACCTGAGCTGAAATTAAGAGTCAGACGCTTAACCAATGGAGCCACCCATGCACCCTAGGAACCTTTGACAATGACGTTGCTCCGCAGGAGGAGCCCTCCAGAAGTCACCTTCTACAGATGTTCCCTAGTGTGACTCATTTCCTTTATTTTGTCTTCAAGACTCCCACCCTGAGGAGAGCTCTCAAGGGGTTTTATATAATGCACCCCAGAGCAGTCACTGCATTCATCATTGACCCCATCTCCTAAAAAAGCCATATTTCTAACAGTGCAGGGGCAAGAGAGAACCACCCTCTCCTGTCATCCCCAAAAGCAGTGCTGGAGAAAATACAACGAACCAGGAGTGACATTACTGAGCTGAGATGGGCGCACCCACAGGTGAGGGGGATTTCAGAGCCTGGTGTGGGAAGTGATGAGCAGAGCGCCCAGCGAGTAGGGAAACATAAGTCACAGAACTGTTGTACTTCGGAAACTCCCAGGCTGTAGCCAAAGAGCTGATAATTATGTCAATGAACATTCTACCTTCTTTTTATTGCACTCCTCTGTTCACTTACAGAACTAAAACTTCTAGGATTTCTTCCCAGAAGCAGTAGGTTTCCAAAAAATGTGGAGAGTTTCACCAGAAAGAGAACACTGGGCTGCAGAAAAGCATTTTATTTTCATAATGTTTTTATTTATAGGTGTTCGTTCATCATCTTTAGGGGAGATAGGTTATTTGGTTCATTATTTTCATAAAATTAAAATGCGACATATAAGAGGGAGATTAAAAGCAAAACTATAAATTGTGGTCCGAGTAGCTGTGAGGACGGTGAACTTCAGCACACTAGGAAAGTCTCCTTGATTCCCTTTAGCCAACCATTATCAAGAACACTATGTGCCAAACCGACGCCCTACTGGATACAAGAAGGGGATACAAGAAGGCCGCATAATAAATAGCCTATGCCCTCAAGGCATTTTTTAGTTTAACTGGAGAAAGCAATGCTATATAGACGTAAATATAAATATCAACAATTCTAGAGGCACCTGGGTGGTTCAGTCGGTTAAGCATCCGACTCTTGACTTCAGCTCAGGTCATGATCTCAGAATCATGGGATTGAGCCCCACATCAGTCTCCACACCGGATGTGAAGTCTGCTTAAGATTCTCTCTCTCCCTCTCCCTCTGCTCATCCATCCCCCTTTCTCTTAAAAAAAAAAAAAAATCGACAGTTCTAGGACATGAGTAGTATAATGGTTAAGAATACAGACCTAGAACCAGACTGCCTTGGTTTGAATCCCAGTTCTGCCACCGAAGGCCAGGATGAGAGTGAGGCACTCACCTGGGGCACAGAATTTAAGAGGAGACCCCCCCCCAAAACCAAACCAAACCAAAAAAACCCTCTGTAATGAAGATAAATAATATTTTAATACACTATTTTAAAAATTCATGATGCACAAAATAGCAGAAGTGTAAATACAGACAATCTCTAAAAATGCTATGCCAAGGGGCGCCTGAGTGGCTCAGTGGGTTAAAGCCTCTGCCTTTGGCTCAGGTCATGGTCCCAGGGTCCTGGGATCGAGCCCCGCATCGGGCTCTCTGCTCAGCAGGAAGCCTGCTTCCTCCTCTCTCTCTCTTCCTGCCTCTCCACCTACTTGAGATCTCTGTCTGTCAAATAAATAAATAAAATCTTTTTTAAAAATGCTATGCTGAGTCATACTAGAGCTCAAGGCAAAAGAAAAAATGTGTAACCCCATATACATGTTTCAGTGTATTTTGTAATGGTTCATTTTGTCCCAGGACATCAGTATAGTTGAGAAAATATTGAAAATCAAAAAGCAGGTGTACTAAAACTCACATTATTTTAAGTTTAAACATTTTATTCTTGCCCCAAACAGTATTTGTTAAAAATTTTTACTTTCCTGACTTTCAAGGAAGCAAACTCCTCACTTACTAGCTTTGAAAGCCCAGGTGAGTTTTTTCACCTCTCTGTGTCTTAGTTCCCTCTTCTGTAAAAAGAGTAAATGGTGCCCCCTCACAGGGGTGCTGTGAAGAGTAAATGAGTTATTATGTGGTAAGCATGCAGAACGCCCTGCCTGTGTAGCAAATGTTCAAGGTAAGCCTTTGTTCTACTGTATCTTCATTATGTAGGCAGTGTAAGTTCTAGAAGAACAGAGACAGGAGATGGGCTCCAGCTGAGATGGCTCCTCACTCATATCCTTATATCCAGAAGCGCATGCTCCGTGGGAGCTAGGACCCCATGGCTTGTTCACTACTCTATACCCAGCTCTGTAGCAGCTCAGGTCCCCTAACAGGCTCTTGATACATACAGTTATTGGATAAATGATAATCAGAAAGTGCTTATGGGTTTATGAAGATCCATCCTTCCCTCTTCCAGGGATTTACCAATTTTACCGGAAGCTAGCCTTCCTCTATGTGGAGTGAACTAGACCTCCAAATTCCCCCAAATGTGGATTCTTTGCTTCTTGGAATCAGTGTCTACAATGAATTTTTAATTAGCACCTGCTTATTTTATTTTAGTTTTTGTAAGTTTTTTGAGTATAGCTAATATACAATATTACATTATTTTCAGAGGTACAGCACAGTGCTTTAGCTTGTCTATACGTTATGCTATTTCACCACGGGTGTAGCCACAGTCTGTCACCATCCAATGTTATTACAGTACCATCGACTGTGTTCCCCATGCTGTGTGTGCTCTTTGCTTCTATGACTTATCCATTTTGTAACTGGAAGCCTGTATCTCCCTCTCCATTTTACCCATTTTGCCCACCCTCCCACTTGCTCCCCTCGGGCAGCCATCAGTTTCTTCTCTGTCTGTATAGGTCTGATTCTGCTTTTCATTGACTTACCCATTTTGTTTTGATTTTCTTTTTAGATTCCACATATGAGCAAAATCATGTGGAATTTGTCAGTCTCAATCTGACTTATTTCACTTAGCGTAATACCCCCTAGGTCCATCCATGTTGTCACAAATGGCAAGATCTCGTCCTTTTTATGGCTGTGTGATATTTCATGAAATCTACATTTTCCTTATCCATTCATCTACAGCTGGACACTTGGGTTGTTTCCATATCTTGGCTCTTGTAAATAATGCTGCATTAAACATAGGGGTGCACCCATCTTTTCAAATTAGTGTTTTCATTTTCTTTGGGTAAATACCCAGTGGTAGAATTATTGGATCATATGATATTTCTGTTTTTAATTTTTAGCATATACTTATTTTAAATGTGTCAGTGAATTACTAGGCTCTCATACCAGCAGAGACAGTTCACTTAAGCCACCTTACTACCCAAGACTGGAAAACCTATAGTAAGTGGATTCTATTCCAAGAAGCAGGAACATGGGACTCAATAGGAAACTTGATTATGGATTACACACTATTTCATTTGTAACATAAATATTTGCTTCCAGCTGGAGTGGAAGTCCCATATTAATTAGAGCTAGAATTGCTGACTTGGCTTACAGAATATAGACAAGAAACACTCCTCATTCCTGATGCTAAAAAGTTGGGATGGGAAGGGAGGAAGTGACATTATTCATACCAGAATAGCTCCGAATGAGACTGGATCTCTTAGGAAATTTTATAAATCACAGAAGGTAGTGACACCAGATACAAATCCAATTAGCCCTTCTCTTCAACAGCTGATAGTATTCTAGCACTTCTACATTATTTTTCCCCTTATTAATTTTAAGTGTTGACAAGCCTTTTTTTAATATATGAATTTGTTTTTATTCCCCTCCCACACCATGTAGTGACCCCTCTCTCTTCTCCTATTTGAGCGAAGAACAGGTTCTGTACTTCCTTGTCTCAAAGGAGGTTTGTGGCAGAGCAGAAAGTACATGGTACCTGTGAGATGTTTCCCTTCTTGCCTTTTGTTTTCAAAAACTTAAGTCATTGATTAATATAATGGTGTTGGGGGTCCTGTAAGGGAAACATGAAGAAAGCGGCATGTTCATCAGACTAAAACATTCTGGCAGATGAGAGAGAAAGACAGAGGTCCATGCATTCCTCAAACATCAGGGACCAGATCGCTCCATACCAGTGCCCCAAGGAGGCGACCAAATCCTCAATGGCTTAGCTTCATGGCACCCCTCAGGAGACAGAACCCTAGGCAGCAGACTCGCCAAAGATCCCCATGCTTCAGGCGCCTCAGGGGAGAAAACAGAACCAACATAACTGAAGGGACTGCACTGGCTGGAACGAGGGGTGTCTCAGCAGTCACTGGTACAATTCAGTGACTGATGGCCAGAGGGCCTCTCCCCATATCTGGTCTCTCTGAGACCCTGGGCTTCCAAACGACCCTTGGGGTGCAGGGGCTCTAGACAAAGTCAGCTCTGCCTGGGGATACATTTCCTTCTTGCTGCTTAGGAAAATGTGAAGTTGAAATTCAGTTGATTTAAGTACATGAAAAAACTCAGTATCTCTTACCACCTAGATTTGTGGCCTGGGATTCCCACCTGCAAACCCATACTTGATGAATTTTCTCTCTACATTGAGTTAGGCGTGTCCACTCTGGGAATATACTCCAAACCCTTGATTCTAGGTTTGTCTTAAAATTTCTACATAAAGCTGCTTTCATGTGAAGGGGTATAGCAGGCTTACTTCCAGACCATTCTAAACAGAGACCAACTGGAACAGAGGGAGCATCTCTTAGGATTTGAAGACAGGAACATCAGATGGCCTAGTCCAACTCTTGGTAACAGGCAACAGAAGCAAACCCTGTCTAACTTTATCTAAGCTGGAATGGAGTGGAAAGATGTTGAATAGTTTACAGGATGGATGGAAGGGCTAGAGAACAAGGTTCAGGAAATGCACTGGAGGTCAAGAGAGAATGCTCAGTACAGACCGCAGCCAAGGTCATGCCACAGGACAGTGTGCACGCCAACGGCTGTCCACTGCATGACACTGTCACCACAAGTGGCTTCTGGACTATCCTTGAATCTTTGCTTCACTCCTTTGATATTCAAATTCCCAGAGAGAAGGGTCTGACTGGCTGGGCCTAGGTCTTGTGTCATACCCTGGATGTCTAAGCTAGGGAGAAGGGGATCACCCTTGACACAAGGTAGACCACTGCATCTCCCCAATACTACATGCAATGGGGAACTCCCTCCAGAGCAGAAAATAATGTGAATGAGTGCCCACAATGTTCCCAACCACTTACGGAAAACAAAAGCGTGTTAGAGTTCTGAAAGCTCCAGCCTTAAATTAACTACCTTAGAAATGTATTCTCTTTATTTCCTGGAATCAAGCCCTATGAAAGCTTTATGTAGGCTCATAATTTCACTCCCAGATCAGTTTGTAACTCATGACCCTGATTCCTGCCATGCACTTAGCCCTGCTCATTGGCCCTGGATTTCTTCTTCTGTTGAATTTAGATTACTGTAGCAGTCCCCCAGGCTCAGGGACTGAAATGCTTGGCAGACACCTAAGTTTAGAACAATCTTTTCACTTTACCTCTCACCTCTTACCTCCACCCTGAAGCACATGGGTGGTGTTGCATTCCTGGTGAAGCTGAAGAGGGAAGATAAACTTAAGTACTATAGATTTAGAAAGTGTTTTTATGTCCTTACATATAGAAGAACTAAATTCTCAGAAAAATAGAAACATGGTCTGTTTTTTAAGCTCTTCAGAAGCAGGAAAACAATATCCTTGATATACCCAAGATAAGACCCAAGCTGTGTTTGAAGATTCAGTAGAAAACAGAGAACACTTTAGAAAAACAGGAAAAAAGATGCTCACAGACTATCAAATCCATTCACGTGCCCAGGAGGAGGATGTATAAAGGATCGTGACAATGGCTGGGGACATTTCATTCCCACATCTGTGATGGCTCTGCTGCTTCTCCAGCTTTGGGCAATGGACACAGTGAGCAGACAGAGCTGGTGTCATAGGTCAAGCCAGGAAAAGAGCCCTCTCTTCCATCTGACAGCATTGGAGGAAAAAAACTCGGGATCTGTGTCTGACAAAACAATATCCTTTTTTCCTAGAGGTTCCTCAGGATCTAGGACAGGACAGAGGAGACAAATGTTCTGAAAAGGGAAAAACTAGTTGAGGTCTAAGTGGACATTCAAACCTTTGTTGTGCCACGATGAGTGTTATGAAGTCTTAGAAAGTATTTATAAGCCACAAATGATCAGTACGCAGCAAGTGCTTCTTAGCTGATTTCCTTTAAAAAAGAAAAAGTTTGGGGGCACTTGGGTGGCTCAGTCGTTTAAGCATCCAACTCTTGGTTTCGGCTCAGGCCATGATCTCAGGGTCATGAGATCAAGCCCTGAGGTAAGGTCCATGGTGGGTGTGGAGCCTGCTTGAGAGTCTCTCCCTCCCTCTGCCCCTCCCCCAGCCCGCTTATGCTCTCGCACACTCTGTCTCAAGAAATAAATAAATAAATAATCTTTAAAAAAATAAAGAGAAAAGAAGTTTGGAAATTGTAATTAAAGACAAAATCTTTCCAATGCTTCTTATTTGAACTTTTCTTAACTCTGTCACTTTGTTCAGTTCATATTCACGGTTCTCGTGTTGCTGGCTTGGCCAGAGGAAGGGCAAAGATCCCCCTAGGCTGTGCCTCCCTGCCCTGTCCCCAACTAGTGTGTAAGTGACTGTGTCAGTGAGCAGAACCTTGGGAGCCACAGCACCAGTGGCCCCGAGGTCGGCCACTGGCCGGGAAGAAGCAGGTTCTGGCGGCTATACCCGGGGTTTTGAAAAGCTACTTTGTACCCAACCCTGAGGTGCTGTGTGAAGCCTGGACAAGAAAAGGCATGCTTCTGCTGAGTTCTGTGGATGTGTGGGGTGAGCCTGCTCTGGGCTGACTCCAGGTGAGGCTCCGAAATGGAAAACCTGAGGCAAAAATAAGAAGCCTCAAAGAGAAAGGAGCAAATTTGAAAATTCTAAGGGCTTCCCTAAGCCTCAGGAGCCTATGTCTGCCTATCCCCCTCCCCAAGCCCAGTTCCCTTCCCTCATGGCTGAGCACTCTGCAAAAAAAGAAGCTTCCACCTCATGCAGCAGCAAGAATCTTAAACCAGCGGAAGAAAGTGAAACGACATAATTGTCTCATTTTTCATCAGGGGTGAAGCTTATGTATATAGCATTTATAAGTATTACAAGAAATATAAAATATTGATATTCTTCACAACGTTTTCATAAATATGATTAACAAGGGCTGAAGGTCACAGAATGAGGCTTTTCTGTGACTCACATTTATTTCTTTCCGTTTCTTAGCTGTCACACTCATCCATAATCAAAGGCCTTCCAGCCTATTATTACTTCAGGAACACCAACATTTCTCAGAGGACCTCCCTACCCCAAGGAGTTTTTACTCTATCTCCAAAGAAGATCCAACATTCTCAAAGAGTGAGTCGGTTTATCGGGTGAGTTAAGGCATAAATTACTCAGCCTGCCATCCTCCCATCTCAGATCTGCACGGGTCTACAGAGCTTTGCCCTATTACACCAGGTTGCATCTGAAGGCAAGCCCTGGGCTCGTCAGAAATTCCCAGGATGAGTTTTACAAGCCATGGAAGTTTTACATCACTTCCGTGGCTTTTGGTGTAAGTTACTGACCCTTGATCATGATGTTTTAGCTCTCAGAAAGAAGTGAAAAGTGGCTCAGGTTCCAAAATGGAAATGTCATCTATGAGTTTGGCAAAATCTAGGTGCATCCCATTTTAATTTAGAAAGATGCTGCCAAACTCCACCAAGGTGCCTTTCGGTGCTCAGCGGATGTACGTTGTGCCTCATTGAGAGGGGGAAGGGCACCAAGATCTATGACCCTCTCAATTCCTCTGTTTTCTACTTCCTAACTTACAGTCTCACTCTCCTCCAGCCTTCCAGCTGCAGGCGTGCGGGACCTTCCTCCTCACGTCGAGCCCTACCATGGTATTCCTGATACTGCCCCCATCATCCTGAAACCTCAAGCCACCAACAAGCCCATTCTCTTTGCTCCTCAGTTTCCCCCTTGCCGCCAGTTCCCCCATTCCTCTTCTCCCTAAGGAACCGATCAACATGCTCTATCCTGGCGAACCGTTCCATTCCCTCCTCGTCTTCTCACGGCCAGTCTCCTTGAGGGCACTGGCCTCTCTCTTCGCCATTCGCACCTCACCCGAGTGTGCTTAACACCGGCCTTTTGTCCCCCTTTGGATATTTACATCTATTCTCATGATTTCACGTGTCACTTATAAACCGATTATTCCAAAGATCTATCTTTAGCCCTGAACTCTCTTCTGAATTCCAAACCGTTTCTAAGTGCTTGATGGCTCTCTCTGGCTGGGGGTACCAGAAGCAGCTAAGAAAACATGACTCAATCCAAACTCACCAACTCAAACTGACACCCCCAACCCCACCTTCACCCCCAGCAAATGTCTGCGTCTCATCAAGCTAAGATTTACTTTTCAAATATCAGAAATCCATAAGCAAGGAAAGATTATGGTTACCGTAAATAACCACAAAAATGCAAAGTAGTAAGGGGGGAGGAATCTGTGACACCCATAAAACAAACAAGCAAACACAGTTGAGTATAACCTAAAGGATTATTGAATAGAGAAACCCCAAAGAAGTACAAAAATATATTGAAATAGTGAACTGTGAATGTGAATAGTGATGTCTTAGAGACAACTGGTGAAGACCAGACACGTCTAACAATTAAGAAGTCATTAGCTGATCATACTTGCTTGGATTTAATTTGCTTTGGCCGACCATTTGCAATGGAAGAGATCAAAAGACATCATTACCTGGACTGTGGGATTACTGCTGGCAGAGTGGATTTGCCTGTTGGGTCTGCCCCACACAGCAGGAAAGTTTGCTTCTAGAAGAAAAGGACATATGATTTACAGCTTTCCATTCTCATTTCCAGGAAGAACCGACACCACAATAAGCAAGCCCTCAAAGTACCAGGGGGAAAAGCCAGCAGAAGACACATGTCAAAAATCGGCACTGATTCCATGAGCTAAACAAAGTTGCACACATCACAAATTACAGTCACTTGGCTACAAGTGACTCTGAGATATAAAAGAACTGGATTCCAATCAATATTCAGCAGTTCCCAGTTCTAATTTGCATATTATTCAGTGACCCTTGGCAAATGACTTACATTTTCTGAGCTGATTTCCAGATCTAAAAAAGGACCGTCTCCCAGTAAAAAATCACTTGACAAAAAATCAAGCTCAAGAGTGATAGTTAAGTGCTCGAAATTCCTAGCCCTGCCAACTGACTTGTAGAACACTCAAATAGAACTTTACAGTTGCCAAAAGAGGAAATAATGTTAGCTTATATTTCTAGGAAATGTCAGATGAGGCAATTTGGAAAATCCACCTGCTGTGCCGAAGCCTGAGTCTAAAACAATACACGGTCCATTTTTCTCTGGAAGTTGAGTTCTACTGAATTAATCTTGTTACAAGACGAACGCCTGAAAGTAAATATGATGATTCACTCCTCCTACCATGTTTTCCTCTCGTGGTGCTAGCAGCGGTTCCCTGCTCTCTCTCCAGCAGCATTCTAGTAAGGAGCCAAACGTCTGAAAGCGAAGTGTGATCAACAGATGCTCGTTTCCATAATTGGCACTTTTCCAATAGCCAACCCCAAATTTAATTAGCCACTTATCTGAAGCAGAAAGGGCTTTCTAAAGCATTCTAGTAATCTGTGCTTGTTCTTGCCACTGGTGACTGCCCTGGCCCCGTGTGCCTCCTCACCCAGGAGTCTTTGGAGCAGGCGTAGCAAACGCAGGATGTGTGCTGATTCCTACTGTAAATAAACAATTCTCTCAAAGTGTGCGTGAGATTTCTCTACGAGGGAGAAAGAATGATAATCTGTTGAACTGAAGCCCACACACAGCACATGGGAAGGACGCTGGAAATGAATCTGTACGAGTAGCTCAATATAGCAGGTCAGCATGTTAGTGGAGTGAAGTCACAGCTCTTCCACCGGGACCCACCCAGCGTCAGACTCCATCTACAACCGGATCCCAAATGTTCCGGTGGCTGTATTCATTTAATACTGCCTGGGAAATACTGTCACTCCACCCTTCACTCTGCTGACCTTGTACTCAATGAATTCTGTCATAGCTCCAAATCCCTTGGAACAAAGCAACTGTCTACATTCAGTCCTCTTGACAACTGACTGATGTAAGATGGGGTTTCCAGGAACTCGTGTGGTCACATGGCTCCACTATCACCTCAGGGGGTCCTGTTGGCTCAGGGGGCTGGTGTCAAGCTGAAACAGAAGGCATGCATGCCCGTGAGGCGATGGCAGATGGGGTGGGAGGTTAGGCACCGCACTACCCGCTGTGGCTGGCTGTATTCTTCTTGCCTACCCAGCATCCTTTGCCCTGTCTGCTGGGAGCAAAACTCCTCTTGGTGGTGGTGAACCCACCCCTGTGGTTCAGACAGCTGACCCTTCCCTGTGTACCCCAATTTCTCCAAGACCCCAGCAACTGGGAAAGAGTTGGACCAGTGACCCATGTCAAGCCAGAGACTTCTTTGAAATCTGGGTTCTCAGAAAAGGCTTTCTCCTGAGTCCCTGAGCTTAAAGAGTGTGAATCCTGCTGACCACATGGAGAGAATTTGTCTACCAGGTAGAGGTAGGGGCTCTTCCATTCCACATCTTTTGAGCCCTGGATCCAGCCCTGCCTGGAGTCAAGCAAGATTAGCCTGGATTTCACTTCCATGAGCTAATCTAATCGAGTCCTACTTTTACTTACACTGCATAGGATGTGGTTCTTTTCCCTGAAAGCTTCCCTGCTAATGAACACCTAACCTCATCCCCCTTCTCAGCTTCTCCCTAACTTATTTAGAGGATTATCTTCCTTCTTTTTGTGGCCTTTGTCTAAAGTTTTCCTCATTCTCCCCTCCATCCCTCAGGTCAAAACCTAACTCTTTTTTTTTTCTTTTTTTTTTTAAGAGAGAGGGAACACAAGCAGGGGGAGTGGGAAAGGGAGAGAGAGAACAGGCTTCCCACAGAGCAGGGAGCCTGATGTGGGGCTCGATCCCAAGACCCGAAGGCAGATGGTTAATGACTAAGCCACCCAGCTGTCCCCAAAAACTAACTCTTAAAGGGACCCTTCCTATATTAACCCATAGCTTCCAAAGACCTAGAGTCTTCGATGTATGCATATGTGGATATCTTTCCTCCCATAATCACATCTTACCTATTCCATAACACCGATTCTTCCTGTAACACTGCTCTTTAAACAAGAAGTTTTAATTATTGGGGGGGAAAAAAAGAGGATCCTCATTTTAAAATGTCCTACCTATAAAAAATGGGCTCCCAGGGGAAAATGCAGTGAGGCTCCAAGGTGTATGTATGTGTTTTTTAATAAATGATAAGCTTGAAAGCTTATTATATGCCAGGCAATATGCTAAGTACCTTATACACATTTTTCATTGATTCTTACAACAACCTTACATGCCATGTACTTTTATCTCCTGTTCTGAAGAAGTGTTATTAAGACTTCAAGAGGTTAAATCATTTGCTCAAGGTCACACAGCTGGTAAGCCAAAGCAACTGCACAGACTGCGTTCAAAGGCCCTACTTACCATCCTTGACCCCCACCTACACACTAGGGACCAGACATTTGCCCTCTTGGAAGGGTCCCCAGTGAGGCTCCCTTTGCTGTTCCTCTGCACAAGGAACTCAGAACTAGCAGCTCAGTTAGCTGGGTTAGCTCAGTTAGCTGCCCTGGGTTAGGGCACTGCTCTGCTACTCTGACCTACCCAGCCCTGGACTCCCTCCAACCCTACAGCCGCATCCCAGGTGGTCCCAGGGGCTGCCTGCATTGAATACTGCCTGAGCAGTCTTCAGTGTTTCATTTTGTTAATAGTATTAATACCCATTTTTACACTTACATCAAATACCACTTGGCTCTTTTGCTTCCTGGTCCACAGCAATTCAAAAAGAATAAAAACTTCGAAGTGACGGGGAGATGGAAGCTGACCCCAGGGAGCGGTGATCGATAACTGGTAGAGTTAGAAGGAGGCTAGACAACAGCTAAAGGAAGACATGGGAGCCCTAGAGGAGTCCAGAGCTCACCCCACCCCTGGCTCTTCATTGGCTGATTCACAGCCCTCCAAGTAAGGAGTTTTCCTTCTGGGGACTCTGAAGGGTGGTATCTTGACATGAATTGGGTCCTCCAGGCTCCTCCATAGAGTTGGCAAGTGTCAGTCTACAAAAAAGCTTACATGAGGACAAAGTAAGTATACTTTGAATGAATATGCAATCATCAAACTGTCTTTACAAATATCTAAATTCTCCTTGGCTCTTCCATAGATGGTGGTGTTGAGGCAGGAGTCACACGTAATAAATCTAACTTCATAATGTGTCATATGAGTACTTGATTCCCCACATGTCTTTATTACATAGATAATGAATTCTGTTTCTTTCTGTGATGAACGAGTTGTACACCCTGATTTTAAGCACAAGTCCAAGTTGTACATGTTTAGGGTTAAATATCATTCCACAGAAATCGTTCACTGAAATTTAAATGTTTTACTCAGAGAAGGGCACCTCAGTCCCTTCATCAGCACTCCATACTTTCATTTGCCTACAAATCCGAGTAGACTAGAATGTGAGTGAGAAGAGTAGGGAGAGCATCCTAGAAATAGGTACATGGAATGGGGCAGGCAGTGAAAAAAGTGAAGAGAGAGGAAAAATCTATATCAAAAGGAAGCATACCCAGGGCGTCTGGGTGGCTCAGTGTGTTAAGACTCTGCCTTCAGCTGGGGTCATGATCTCAGGGTCCTGGGATCAAGCCCCACATTGGGCTCTCTGCTCAGTGGGGAGCCTGCTTCCTCCTCTCTCTCTCTGCCTGCCTCTCTGCCTACTTGTGATCTCTGTCTGTCAAATAAATAAATAAAATCTTTAAAAAAAAAGTAAGCGTACCCCCCAAAAATAGCTAAAATTAAAAATTATTATCTCAGGGGCGCCTGGGTGGCTTTGTTGGTTGAGCACGCAACTCTTGGTTTTGGCTCAGGACATAATCTCAAGTGATAGGATGGAGCTCCAAATTGGGCTCCAAGCCGCAGCATGGAATCTACTTGGGTTTCTCTCCTTCCACCTGCTGCCCCTTCCTCTGCCCTCTTGCGCTCTCTCTATATATATTCCTCTAAAATAAAAAAAAATATTAAAAAATTATCTCAGGAGAGAAGGAAATCTCCCCACCCAGTATCGCCTCCTTCAACCCCACCTCTACTCCACAGGTGTGAGAGATTTGTATGTGCATGTATCAAACTTTGAAGAACTCTGGGAGCCAGCCTCCAAGGTGACCCTGAAAATTCTTGTGTGGTGTTGTCCCCTTCCACAGTGAATAGGTCTGACTTGTGTCATCAATAGACCATTGTGTGAAATGTGACTTCCGAGGCTAGATCATAAAAGACATTGCACCTTCCATCCTGCTCAGTTGATCTGAGGGAGACCAGTTGTCATGTGTGAAGACACAAGCAGGCCTCTGGAGAAGTCCACATGGTGAAGAACTGATCCTTCCTACCAACAGCCAGCACCAACTTGCCAACCAGGAGAATGAGCCACTCAATGATCCTCCAGCGTCAGACAAGCCTTCAAAATGTCTGCGGCCATGACCAACACCTTGACTACCATCTCATGAAAAGTCCTGAAAGACCCCAGAACCACTAGGAGCTTGTCCCAAATTCTTGGCCTACAGATAATGAGATAGTAAGTGTTTGTCATTGTTTTAAGCCATTGAATTTTCGGGTAATTTGTTACACAGCAATAGACAACTGGCACAAAAGATGATTTAACTCTATACTCTATGCTCACATAACTCTGATTTTAAAAATCCTAATCTTCTGTATGATACTATTTTCTGGCATCCTCAACTGACATCAAAATGTAAGATCATGGACAAAATGATGGCTCATAAGTTCAGCTTGTATAGACAAGAACCAAACTTTTTCAGACCTGGCACTTCAATACTTTAATCTCAAGAGAACAATAAAGCAAGGACACTTGGATTCAGTCCTTAGTTCTATATTTAATGTTTGGTTCAGCTTCAGTCTAGCCAAGAATGCAGCTATAAAAGGGGGTATCGGTATTGGTGGGGGGCAGGGAGCAGGTAGGGACCCACCCATGATCATATGGCCACAATTGGAGGGGAAAAATCAGGGTTTAAAAGTGTAAAAGTAGTACATTCGTTAAATCAAAACATAAGTAGAAAACACTTCCTTGAAGTCCAGACACTAATAGAACCACAGCTCACATTTTTTTACTTCTTCCCATCATTTTGCCTATCCAGCCTTGTTCATGTGTACAGCACTAGGAGTTCTTGACAATGAGAAAAGAGGAATCAATGTCCAAGCCCAGCCTTAGCAATCTGTGCCAAAGCTTTGCTTGACTACATTTTTTTCTTTTAAGATTCATTCTCAAGGGTACAGAAATGAGTTATAAAAATGTATGTGTGCATAAATCTGTATAAAGTGCACTTTAATAAAATACTTAACAAGCATTTTTCAGCACTTCCTGTGTACCCCACACCAGAGCAGCTGTTTCCGGGAATCCTGAAGAAGATAGTTTCCGCCCACAGAGTCTAAATCTTACTTCATGCCACTACGAGGCTAACATCAGAATTCATTTGTTTCATTGTGAGCAAGTGGCCATATTGCTAATCGTTTGCTAAAATGGATAATTTTCTAAAAATGTAGATCTTCCATTATTCTATAATGCATAGAGATTGTGATTAGAATCACTATATATATTTATTTTTTAAAGTTATTTCTAGTTTTCACCTCACTGTTGGAGACAGGAAATACCAAGCTGGCTTAAATATGATCAGGTCAGATGCTTCTGTCTTCAGTTAATAATGAGAAAAACAATTGTTAGATAATATTAAGATTAAGATAATATTAAGATAATATTAACCCCATTTTACAGATGGGGAAAATGTAGTTCAAAATGGTTAAGTAACTTGAGGGGCACCTAGCTGGATCAGTCAGTAGAGCATGTGATTCTTGATATCAGGGTGGTGAGTTCAAGCCCCACGTTGGGTGTAGAGCTTACTTAAATATATATATATATATATATATACACATATATACATACATGTATGTATATATATAATTTTTTTAAGGGTTAAATAATTTGCCTGAAATCCCCAGCTTGTAAATCTTGAAGCCTGGATTGGAAGCTCAGTCTATAACTCCAAAACCTTTGTTCTTCTCATAGCACCACCCAACCTATTAAACAGGGCTCTTATTTTCCATCTGATCCCCAGGCCTCCTATTACTTACACCAGCATAGCTTTACAGGTCTTTTTCCTCCCACAAGAAAACTGAAATATCTCATGAGGAGACATGAGGTGAGGTCTGTGGGAGGGGCTGGGGATAGAGGGGAGATGGACAGTCACAACCACCATACCTCAGCCTTCTCCACACAGATGGAAGCCAAACACCTTGCCCGGAACTTTAGTTGTTAAAAATTCATAGATTTTTGAAACTAAAAGGGAAAGGTTTTACTCACAAGAGTTAAAATATTCACAGAACAGAGTAGAGTAACTTAATCTTATTACTTCATCTCTTTCATCTTATCTGGTTGCTTATTTCCTGGGCTAACAATTTTTCTATGCTTACAGATTCACGATTTGATCTCTTTCCATTAGAAACTATTCGTTCCTTGGTGTTCAGGACCTTACCTTCCTTCTCTGTGGTTGGAGTGAGGGGCTTAAACTTTCCCACTCTGAAACAGGGTCATTAACTCTTCAGATTCCCCTGACAGTTACATGGTACAGCTGTCATGGCGCTCGTGTACCAGACATTGTTCTTGGAGCTCTGAGGTGCTTTCCCTCTCGAATGCAACTTCCTGTCTGGCAGTTACTGAGGTGAGAACTCCAGTTTGGTGTCTCTCCTTCACACACAACTCCTCCAATCAGTGACTTGATTCAACAGGGGTTTCTGAACACCTACTAATCTCTAGGCTAGTGACTGCCAGAGTAGTTAGCCACTACTCTCCTAGTATAGCTGTGGGTCCAGGGAGCAAATGAAGACAATAACTAGTGCTTATCTCTATAGCTAGCACTCATACAGTGCTCAAAGTGGGCCGGGCACAGTTCAAAGCTCTTTACTTATGCTAACCCATGTAATCCAACACCAACCTTCATTTTGCAGGTGAAGAAACTGAGGCACAGAGAGGTTAAGAAACTTGCCCAAGTTCACACAGCTTTTAGAGTCAAGATCTGAACCCTGCCAGTGGGACTCCAAGTCTACATACTTAAAACACTGTGCTACATTGGTTCTCATGTTATTAGGTTAATGGTAGGCCAGGAGTGTTGTTATTCAAAAAGCAAACATTTTCCCCAAAGGCCAACTCTGGTAAAAATAACTTGTGTAACTACATTATACCTCTCCAAGTCCCGAGCAGACAAATGGTTAAAATGAGCTGCTTTGCGTTCTGTAATTCTGAGCAGTTCTGTTAAGTCGACGGCCTCTATTACTTAGCAGAAAGTAACTGCTGACTCTGCCATTCAGAAGAATCACACAAAGCTGAAGAGGTAATAATTCAAAATTGACAAGCTTGGAGAAACTTGAAAAGTCAGGCCTGTTATTAGCGTTTAATGGAATCAAGTATTTAGTAGTCTTAGTAGAAAGTATTACAAGAATAAATCTCAATAAATCAGCAGATTCCAGGAATATTTTGGAGCTAAGAATCTTTAAAGTATTCTATATATAAAGAGTGAATGGCTATTCCTGGAAATGAATCCCTTAAGTTGACACAATAGTTTTAGATTTCTTACAATGTTTATTTTTAGAAAGGTTCAACTGGAGTAAAAATACTTTAAACCTCATAAAAAACTTTCAACACTATATAGTTCTAAAGACACAACACAGACTTTCTATACACTGAGAAAAAGAAATATTAGCTTTCTAATTGGCTATCCTGTAATTAAAGATGTGTAACACTGTTATATAAAAGGAAAAAGTAATTACAACTGCATATCAGCTCAATACGATCCTTACGAAATATTTTTAAGCCTTAACATAAGTAAATATTATTAATCCCTATCTATGAAGCAACATGGGTAGAATTGGCATGCTAGACTGAGAATAAAAGGCTATTTTGATGAAATGAGTACTAAAAACAGTGTACATTCCTTTGTTGTTCAATTCATTGTGTCACTGACCCCTAAAGAATGAGGGACACCCAAGGCATTTCCACTTTGAAGATGTCACATAAAATTGGCATTTCCGTCATCTTTCAGAAACCACCCAGCAACAATAACAAAAAACCCAACAAAGGAAATGGGGACAGGAATAAAACCCCATCTTCAATAAAAAATTTAGAACAGGTGAGGCTCTTAACCACAAAATAGGTAGAAGGAATACCAAAAGCAGTGGAATTTGAGCAGAGGCGTTGAAGGGAGATGAGAGAGGGCACCCAAGTCTTCATATCTCCTGAGATGCATATGCTGAGGTGAAAAATCAGTAGTTCTGTTTGTACAACAATGAGAGTGAGGTGGTATTATGAGTTGAATTGTGTCCCCTCAAAAGATACGTTGAAGTCTTAATTCCTGGCACTTCTGAATTTGACCTTGTTTGGAAATAGAGTTTGCAGATGGAATCAAGATAAAATGAGGTCATCCTGGATCAGGGTGGGGCTAATCAAACGACTGGTGTCTTCCTAAGAAGACAGAAATCTGACACTGGAGATAGAGAGGAGAACGCCACACGAGGCTGGAGACAGAGATCGCAGTGACACATTTATTTAACAGACGAGAAACACCAGGATTGCCAGCAGCCACCAGGAGCTAGGATGGAGGCAAGGAACAGATTCTTCCTCAGAGCCCCTAGAAGGAACCAACCCTACCAACACCTTGCCTTCAGAATGGTGAAAGAATGTATTTCTGTTTAAAGTCACCTAGTCTGTGGTACTTCGTTACGGCGGCCCTGCCTGTCTAATACAGATGGGTAGGCTGGTAGCATGAGTTTCCCTGGACCAGGTTTGGTTTTGAGTAGCAGAAGAGGTGGGATTAAAGTAGAATCCCACAAACAAGCCATAGTCACAGAAAAGAGACTACACTGAAAAGCTCTGCTGTGGCTTCTCTTCATTGGCTGGGGAGAAGAAAAAGCTAAAATGTCTCACATGCCAAATCCTGGGTCAAAAGAAACGTGTTCACCGATGGAGAAGGTGTCCATGTCCCCTTCAGAACACAAACGTCCTATAAGTACAGTTAATCTAGGAAAAATTCTCAGAGGCGAGGAATAAAAAAGGAACCAACAAAGGCATAAAGACAAAAATGAAAAACAAACAGAAGAACAAATGCAGATGAAGAGTTACCTCAGAGCAGATGAAAATCTTGAACACATATTTTGTCTTAAATGTTTAAAAAATGTAACAAAGCCATTGTTTCCAGAGAGAAGACCCAAAGAACAACTCAGAGAAGTGGGGCTGAGATGACTAAAGGAGATGAAGCATATTCTGACAGAGGAAAGACGTGAAAGAAAAAGAAAAAAGAAAACCATGGTAGAGATGTATGCAGAACTGGCCACAGGACAAGGGTAAAAAGACATGGTATGGGGGCACCTGGCCAGCCCAGTCCATGGACCGTGTGGCTCTTGATCTCGGGGATGTGAGTTCAAACCCCACATTGGGTGTAGAGATTACTTAAAAATAAAATCCTAAAAAAAAAAAAAAGACACCGTATGGAACATAGGGCTCAGAAATGAGAAAAAGGTACAAAAACGAAATGTAAATGCAGACAAAAGTGTCCAGGGAGAAATTCATAAATACAAAAGCAAGAGTAAGCAACTCAGCAAGTGAAAAATAAGAAGACCTGAAGAGAACAGCATGAATACTGGAAGAGAACAAACATTTAAAGATATACTTTAAAAAACCTTCCTGGAATAAAAGGCAACTTAAACCTACAGATTGAAAGGGCATACCCTATCGCACAACAATCTTGACTCACTATAGTCATAGACAGTTTACTGGACTTTGAAGATAAAAGATTACTTAAAGGCAAAGAGGCTTTGGGCAGCCAAGGTGGAAGGGTGAGGGGAGGGAGGAATCAAGTCATTTATAAAGGTGAAAAATCAGATTAGCCTCAGATTTCTCCACGATGACATTCACTGTTAGAGAGTAGAGCAGTATCTCCCAGAAAGAAATACATACTCCAAACTGTTCTTCACTTCTAAAGGCAATCAGCAATTTTCAACATGCAAACACTCAGGGAATATTGTTCCCATGAGCTCTTTCTGAGGAAACTATCAGAGGGCAAATTTCAGTCAACCAAGACAAATGGAAAACCTACATAGCAGAGAGCTGCCTGTGAGCATTGAATCTATTTAATTGTTGGACTTGAACTAAAATAAAAATGGGAATCACAGTTACAGAACCAAGTGCAAATGCTGTGAACTCTGACAAAGTGAAAACAATTTTTCTAAGAAAACTGAGAGGGGAATGAAGAAAAGGTAGGAAGTTAAAGAGTAATGATTTCTCTATTTTTTAATACCTGGAGCCAAAAGTTTTCTTTTAAACTGAGAAATTGGGATGCCTGGGTGGCTCAATGGGTTAAAGCCTCTGCCTTTGGCTCAGGACATGATCCCAGGGTCCTGGGATCGAGCCCCTCATCGGTCCTCTGCTCAGCAGGGAGCCTGCTTCCTTCCTCTCTCTGCCTGCCTCTCTGCCTACTTGTGATCTCTGTCAAATAAATTAATTAAATCTTAAAAAATAAATAAACTGAGAAATTAACTAATGAAAATATAGGCATAATTAACAGTTACAAAAAAGATAATATAATTTTTATAATAATATGATATGGATAATAGATAATATCACTAAAATTATGTGGCAAAATAAAGAGAAGGGAAATAAAGAGGAAATAAAATAATCTCATCATTGTTCCTAGTAGAGAATTAATAAACATCAGATAAAGAAATAGAGGATCCAGGATAATATCGACTATCCTTTTTAAAGTTTGTTTAAGTAATCTCTATCCCCAATACACGGCTCAAACTCAAGATCCCAACAAGATCAAGAATCACATTCTCTTCTGACTGCACCAGCCAGGCATCCCATATCAACCATCCTTAATGGACAACTCTTAGATCAAAAAATATCTGATCTATAAGAGCAATGAAACACTCCAAATCAGATCCTAGGTGTACATCTAAAACAGTGGTCCTGGGAGGCTCATAGCCTTGGGTAATAGTTATGTCTACATAAAATGGAAAGAAAAAAGAAAAACTTTAATTTCTGACAACTGCATATGTTACGTTTATTTTCCTTGTTTGTTTCTTTTCTAAGGAAAACAAAATAAAGCAATAAGGATAAAAGTAGACATTAATTAATTTAAAAACAAAGAAAAAATAGAACTAGTCCCAAGAGCTGGTGTTTTAAAACAAAAAAAAAAGGCAAATAAAATCTTATTTAACAAATCAAGGGGGGGAAGAGAAATCTTGAATATACAAAATAAATGAAACATAAGGAAAAATCACCACAGATACAGAAGAAATTAAAACATTCATAAAAGTTGACTTTTCTCAATCTTCCAAAGAAATTTGAAAAATCTCAATGATACAAATACTTATCTAAGGAAGTATAACTTAACTAAACTTCCCAAGAAGAGACAGAAAATCTAAGCAGATTAACTATAGAGAAGAAACAGAAAAAGTGGTCAAACAGCTTTCCCACTCAAAAAGCACAGAATCCAGATGGTTTAACTGGGAGAGTCCTATTAAACCAATGGCTCTCAACTGTGGCTACACATTACAGTCACCTGGGAAGCTTTGGAAACATCCAGAAGTCCAGGCTGTGCCCCCAGCCAATTAAATTAGCACCTCTGGGGGGCACGTGGGTAGCTCAATGGATTAAGCCCCTGCCTTCAGCTTAGGATCTGAGGGTCCTGCTTGGGACCTGCTCCATGGGGTGCCTGCTTCTCCTTCTTCCCCTGCTTGTGCTCTCTCTCACTATCTTTCTCTTTCTCTCAAATAAACAAATCTTAAAAAAAAATTTTTTTTAAAGAAATTAATGTCTATGGGAGATATGGATAATTTTTAAGCTCCCCAGGTAATTCCAGCATGTAGTCAAGGTTCAGAACTACAATATCAAATTGTCAAAGATATTTATGATGCTCTTTAAACTGCTCCTTTGTGTATAAAATAAAGGAAATTATTAATTGTTAATAACTTACAAAGTAAATTCTTGCTTTGTAATGTTACTATTAACAGTATTGCCTTGTATGTTTAGTGATAATAATTATAATTATTTATATTAAATATAATTAAGAATGAACTTACAATAGTGTTATTATTAGTAGTGTCATTTTGTTATAATATCAATGACTACAATACTGACACCAAAATATGATAAAGATAGCACCAAAAAAACCACTACAGACAAATAGCACTAATGATCATCAATGCCAAAAGCCTATGTTGGCTTGTTTTAATGTTAGAAAATCTCTTCATGTGGGGCACCTGGGTGGCTCAGTTGGTTGGGCCTGACTCTTGATTTTGGTTCAGGCTCAGGTCACAATCTCACGGTCATGAGAGTCTGCTTCTCGCCCTCTCCTTCTACTCTCTGTGCCCCCCCACCACCACCCTCCACTCGTTCATGCTTGTGCATACACTCTCAAATAGATAAATCTTTATTTTCTTATTTTTATTTTTTTTTAAAGATTTTATTTATCCATCTGACACACACACAGAGAGAACATGCATGAGTGGGGGAAGGGGCAGAGGGAGAGGGAGAAGCAGGCTCCCCACTGAGCGGGGAGCCCCATGTGGGGCTGGATCCAGGATCCTGGGGTCATGACCTAAGCCAAAGACAGATGCTTAACTGAGCCACTCAGACACCCCTCAAATAGATAAATCTTTTTTAAAAAAAGGAAAAATCTATTACTGTAACTCATCATAACAGATCTAGTGAGAAAAATCATATATATAGTCCTCTCTATAGATGCCATTAAAGGATTTATTAAAAATACAATATCATCTTTTTTTGAGATTTTATTTATTTATTTGACAGAGAGATCACAAATAGGCAGAGAGGCAGGCAGAGAGAGAGGAGGGGAACCTGATGCGGGGCTTGATCCCAGGACCCTGGGATCATGACCAGAGCTGAAAGCAGAGGCTTTAACCCACTGAGCCACCCAGGCACCCCCTACAATATCATCTTTTGATTAAAAACTCTCACTAAAATAGGAGTAGATGGATACTTCCTTAATGTAAAAAAATGATCTCTCACCCAATCCCAAAGCTGTACAGTGCGGACACACTGGCTCTTCTCCCCACTCAGGATCTTTACACTTGCTGTGTTCTCATTAAACACTTTGCTCCCAGATCTTCCCAAGGCTGATTCCTCCTCCATGTTTGGGTCCCAGTTCCTCTGAAGGGCTTCCCATGACCATTCAATGGAAGTGGTTCACTCTTCCAAAGTATCCATTTGTTCACTTCCTTATTCACTGCCTTCCCTCATTAGATTTTAAACTCTATAAGCAGGATCTGGCCTGCTTTAGCACTCAATAGAGGAGGGGAGAGAGAGAGAGAGAAATTATCCTTCTGGGATACTAAACCCAGAGCACAGGGGGTGGTGAGCAACACAAAGGCCTATTTATGAAAAATAAAATACCTGTGTTTTGTGAGGGTTTTTTGAATGTTTAAAATCAGACAATGCAGTATCTACAACTTAAAGGATTTCTTTGTTATGCATTTCCTCTCCATCACTCAAGGGTTCTTCCGCTAAGTCTACCTGCTTGGAAGCATAGGATTTTCACCAGCTATTTTTATTCTTAAAAGTAGATATAACAGGGGGCACCTGGATGGCTCAGTGGGTTAAGCCGCTGCCTTCGGCTCAGGTCATGATCTCGAGGTCCTGGGATCGAGCCCTGTATCGGGCTCTCTGCTCAGCAGGGAGCCTGCTTCACCACCCCCCCACCACCTGCCTCTCTGCGTACTTGTGATCTCTCTCTCTCTCTCTGTGTCAAATAAATAAATAAAATCTTTAAAAAAAAAAAGTAGATATAACAGGATCTTAAATTTGATTTAATTTTTTAAAGATTTTATTTTTTCAAGACAGAGAGAGCACATGGGGAGAAAAGCAGATGGAGGGGGAGAAGGGGGAGGAAGGAGAAGGAGAAAATCTCAAGCAGACTCCACACTCAGCATGGAACCCGACCTGAGGCTCCAACTCATGACCCTGAGATCATAACCTGAGCAGAAGCCGAGAGTCCAACGCTTAACCAATTGAACCACTCAGGCACCCCTTAAATTTGATTTAGGAAAGAGTAGGCCTTACTCACACCATCATCAGCTTAGTTCTCTTCTCCACCCTCCATTTCCTCCTAGACCCAGTCAGCAGTCACCTCAGCCATCCCAACCGACACATCTTTCTCTCTTTGTTGACCTTGGTGGTTGGTATGTGCTAAATCAAAACTAAACCTCAGAGAGGAAACAATCTGGAATGGTTCTGGCTTAACTTGGCCTTTCCTGGGACAAAGATGTCCCACAACTTATACTCTTGATCTATTAGGCTACAGAATTCCAAACTAGTGAAGTGAAAAGAGGGCAACCAGCTGGTGAAATGTGTATTGACACCAGTATTATCGATGCACCAGGTCTTCTAGAAGCTAACATAACAGGAACTTTTCTCAATCTTTTAAAATTCGCTAAGGCTGAGTTTATTTAGAGATCATAAGAGATTTGGAAAATCTTGAATACCTGCGCAGGGCATGCATCTGGTTTCATTCCTGATACCCCTAGGAACTGGTCTAGATGGCTTCCATAGCTCCCTTTTACTCCTAAGCTCTGTTGTTTTTTAAGGCTTTTGATAATCTTTAAAAAGAAAAATATGCCTAGCAAATTACCCATCATAACATTCAATACTGGAAAATGCAGAGAGGTTGGCATTCACATACAACTCTTAGGGCATACATTGGTTTAATACTCTTTGAAAACAACTTGGTATTATGTCAGTGGTCTTTTTTTTTTTAAGTTAATATTCTAACAAAAAAAAATGACATTGTAATCCTGAAAATGGATCATATAGTACCATTAAAAATTACATTTAAGAGTTTTTGATGTGGGAAAATAAAATTTTTCATGCTAAGAGAAAATAAAAAAAGAATAGAAATATCTATGATAGTAGTTTTCTTTGGGTGGTGGAATTACAAACTATTTTCCTCTCGCCTCCTGTTAGTTTTTGCATCTTCCAAATTTTTCATACAGATCATGGCTCACTGTCATAATTTTAAAACCTTAATGAAAGACTAGAGGAGGTAAGATTCTAAGAGGAAAATTGTAAACGAATGAAGAAAATTAAGGAAAAAAATTCAAGTTGGTGACTTTGGATAAGCTAAATAATCCAGGATCACTTGTGAGTAGCTTGGAGTTTGATCAAGAGCAGATGTTGGCAGTCAAATAGGCTATTGAAAGGAGAAGCAGTTTGGTGAGGCTATGACTTGGAAAATTGGATTAAGAAATAATCAAACATAATATTGCACAAACCCAAGAGGAATAGTTTAGAGAGTCCTAGGAGTCAAGGCCAATAGGAAGTTAAAAAATGAATCATAGGGGCACCTGAGTGGCTCAGTGGGTTAAAGTCTCTGCCTTCGGCTCAGGTCATGATCCCAGGGTCCTGGGATCCAGCCCTGCATCGGGCTCTCTGCTCAGTGGGGAGCCTGCTTCCCTTCCTCTCTCTCTGCCTGCCTCTCTGCCTACTTGTGATTTCTGTCTGTCAAATAAATAAATAAAATCTTTTTTAAAAATTCAAAAAAATAAAAAATGAAACATAGAACAGAATATATGAGCACAGTGATCACCTAAAGAACAAGTGGGATGGGAAGACTCATGTAAACACTCTGTGTAGGTGTTGCTACGGTAGCCTATTTGGGACAGTCCACAGATCACAAAATATACGTAGTGAAGTATAAGCGCTAGGCTATAAATAATAGGAAATCAATATTTAGAACATAGTTGTTAGCTTTGCCTCTAATTAGATTTTATATGAGAATATCACTTCTGTGGTTAGTGAACATAAAGAGGGATTGAATATCCTGCTTGGTACTCACTTTCCCTCTGTGGGAGCTGAGTGTAGTCAAGAGACCAATGATGAGCATAGGCAAAAACATTCCTAGAAAGTGACAAAGGGACAAAACATGACAAAGGGACTGGGACTGTGTCAACTTGGCAAGTGTCTAGGAAGGAACTTACCCCCAGGACTCTTAGATTCAGGCATTTTCCCTTTGTATGCCTCCTCACCAAATTAAAATTGATTTGTTCTTCAGTACAAAAACCTATAGGTTGAATACCTTTAAGAAAATATAACAGTACTTTTAAGTACTTATATTTCTGTTCAGAAACGACAAGTCAAAGTATCAGAGAAAAGCTTGGCTTTAGATACCTGGACTGGATGTAACTGGGAGACAAATTCAGCCAAAACAAATACATTACTAGCTTAACATACCAGCATATTTCCTTATACCCAGTAGAGTGTCCTATAGGATGCTAAGTGAATGATTCTTGCCTGGTATCACTGATTATATCCTATTGCTGTTGTTTTTTTTTCCTCCACCCTCTAATTATGAGTGTCCCCTTGGATCAGTTGTGCTCCCCTGTCCCAGCCTTTCCTCTGGGACAACTTAGCCACATTCTGGCAATGCACTGAACAGATACGGACTAAGGACCAACTCTGAACCAGGACAAGACACCAGGACACTCCAACACCACATTGTCCATGAGCCAGAGGAAAACACTTGAGTAAGGACAATACAATGTGATAAGCCCTCAGTATACATTACCATGGGAGAAAAAAGAAGGGTGTGACGGACATCTGAGAAGTCTTCGTAGAAGGAGATATTAGTAAAAGATGACCAAAATGTTGAAAGACGGACATGACAATTTGAGGCTAAGGGAACATTAAGTGCAAAGGCATGGAATCATGACATAGCCCAGAACTTTTGGAAAAGGACAAGAAGTCTGGCATGGAGGAATTTAGGGGGGTTCAAGTGCATGTACAGAAGTGAAGCTGGAAATAAAGTGAGTGTTGTGGAGGGTCCTTCTAAGCCCTGGTAATAAGTTCCAATTTTATTCATTGTGAATTGAAAGCTAGTAAAAAGGGTTAATCAAGAAAGAGACAAAGTCATATTTGTACCTTAAAATGGTCCCTTAGGTAGCAGGTTGGATGTTCGCCTGCAAAGACCTAAGCAAGTAAGGGCATCTTAATAATCCAGAAGAGAAGAGATGGGAGGAAAGACGGGAGAGGAGATGGAGAGGAAGGATGGATTCAAGAGGCAGAACTGATCAGGTATATGAACAAAAGGATGGAGGGGGTAAAGAGAAGGACTGACCAAAGGCAAATCCAAAGTTTTTAACATAGTCAGCAAGTTAGACATTGATATCACTCAAAGAAAACAAAAAATATGAGGCAAATATGAAAGAGATGAAGCGAAGGGAAGGAAGAAAAATGATACCTATTTTGACAAGATGAGTTGGAAGAGTCCATGGAATATCGGAAGGCAGAGCTCCAGTGAGCAGTTGAATATGAGAGTGTGGAGCTTACAAGTAAATGTGGGGTTAAAGCCGTTACCAAGTGACAGCTTCAGCCTCGACAGGAAATGAAATCATTCAGGAAATATAGAATGGAAAGTACCTACTTTTATCTAGATACTCACATTTTTCTCTAATACTTTACTCTCAGAAAGTCTGTGTCTTCCATTTTCATGTACTTACCAGTCCTCTCCATTGGGACATCTTACCATCCATTCAAACGAGAATTAATCTAATGATGTTGTAGGTCAAAAGTGGTTGCCTATTGGAATTACATGTGATTCAGTTCTAGTAACTGGCGTTTCACACTGCATCATCACAGCGATTTCCTGGCTTCTTTACCTTCCAGTGCACCTTCTTCTAATTCATATTGGCATTCCCTTCTTCATATATTATTCTCCTGCTCAAAACCCTTCAATAGTGTCCTATTAATTAACAGCAATGTAAGCCCCACACTCTTCTATCACTTTTTAAAATTATTATTAAAGATTTTATTTATTTGACAGAGAGAAACACAGCGAAAGGGAACACAAGCAGAGGGAATGGAGAAGGAGAAGCAGGCTTCCTGCCAAGCAGGGAGCCTGATGCGGGGGTCAAACCCAGGACCCTGGGATCATGACCTGAGCCAAAGGCCGACACCCAATGACTGAGCCACCCAGGAGCCCCAATTCTATCACTTCGCTACATTATTCTCCACCTAATAGGGCTGGGCTCCTCAGTGAACTGCGAACCAACCCACAGTGTTCAATCAATTCTTGGTTCATGTTGTACTGCTAATTTTTAATTTCCTGCTCTAAACTTATCCAAATCCTGATGAACATTTAAAGCAGCACTTGTCAACTTTTTGACCATGATTACCTTCAATAAAGCTAACTCAAAACCAATTTTTGACCCTTTTCATCCCTGTCCTATTCTACCAGGAAGGTTGGAGAAGTTCAGTGCCCTTTTTCTGAGCCTCCTTTGGAAGCAGGAGAGGCCATTGGGTACTGCTCTCTTTATCTCCCTGCCTTAAAAATGGGCACAGGTGGGGCACGTCAGCGTCTGTCAGATCATGACCCCAGCGTCCTGGGATGAACCTAGTACCTGGCTCCTGCTCACCAGGGAGTCTGCTTCTTCCTCTGCCCCTCCCCCTGCTCATGCTCTCACTCACTCGCCCTCCCATACTCTCTCTCAAATAAATGAAAAAATCCTTAAAAAAAAAAAAACAACTGGGCACAGGTATGTAGAGCTTCAGCAACCATGTGGGATGATCAATCAACAAGTCGGCATGCTAAAGATTACAAGTGGTGAAACACAGATTCCTGGGACCTTGAGTCTATCCCCAGGCTAGGCCAGGCCAGGACCACCTACCTCTGGACTTAAACCTTGGGAGAAAATAAGCCCTGTATTGTTTAGGCTACAGTCGCCTGTCTTGTTTGTTGTTTGCTATTGCAGAAGATATTCCAAATTGATACACCTGGCATGCTCACATTATATATTTTCAAACAGTAGCATGCTCTAATAGCCAATAAATTTGTGTAAATTTGTCTTTATGCACAAAATTAACATTCCCTGATAGTTCAAACAAGTCTCTAATAAAAAGCCTGCAAAGATATGTAGTCACACATATTCCACCGATTATGGCTTTTTGCAGCAGCTACTCTCTCTGAAAATCACAGAACCTAGGAGAGGCAACAATTAAGCCCTTAATTTGTATTAAAGAGAGAGTTTCAGTTCTTCAAAGCTCTATGTTGAGATTAGTCTATAATCATTTAGTTCCCCTTTACTGCAACTGCAAAGGGAGTTCTAAATTTTCAGATTTTTATATTTTAACCCTCTCATTCCCTCTGAAAAGAGATGGGCAACCCCTCAGAACAGGGTACTGTCGAGTCCTCTGTCCTGACGTTGAGGGATGGCCATTCCACACTGTGGGAGACTTCCTCCGAGATGGCCTCAAGAGTCTGCGCCTCTCCATATTTCCGGTGTTTGATCTGCTGCCCTAGGGCATGGGCAGGATTAGTTGCCAGGTCATTTGATAACTTGATATTTACCATTTTTAGGAACTGTCAAGCAGTTTTTCTAAAGTGGTTGTAGAATTTTGTAATCTAAACTACTTTTTATCTATAGAATACATGCAAATGATTTAACCTGAGTTTTCCATCACTGATGGGACAGGATAATTCCAAAAATAAAGACTAACATTTATTGAGCACTTACACGTACCAGCACTGTTCAAGGCAATTTCTCAGATTTCCTTAATTTAATCCCCTGCGATAAGGATATCAGATAAAATAAAGGACACTCAGTTAAATTTAAATTTCAGATTAAAAAAAAAAAGAATGATTATGTCCTATGCAATCTTTGCCCAAGGTCTCACATACCAGGATGGGAAACTAGGCTGTTTATTTCTGGAACAACTGCTCTTAATTTTTAGTAATGTCAAGCAGTTTTTATAAGACAAATAAAGTACATGAAACGATTTTGTACCCACAGTAGTGAATTTTCAATAGATGTTAGTTCTTTTCCAGGTCTCTTCTTTCCCTGTCTTCCTTCTTCCCTCACTGCTTCTCAATCTTATTATAATTTTATCAACCATTTGGGGGCCCATAGCACTTTGGGTACCCATACCTCCTTCATAGTAATATTCTACAGGTGAGTGTCATTGTTGAATGATCATAATTCCTGAACTGAGACTTTAATGAAAAGTTATTTAAATATTAATTTTCTATGTCAAGTTATGGTAAGGACATCCTTGAGGAAAGCTTTAAGAAATAAATAATTACTCTATAAACGCAGACAGGGAAAGTGAAAGTCCCAGTTCTCTCTAAATTGACACATAATGTCTAATTTTGTTCTTTAAAAATAGGTAATTAATGATCAAGAACATCAAGTTTAAATACTGAGTACATTAGTTATAGTCCTGTATCATGAATGCCAATTGCTTAGGTGACTCTTTTTTCCCAGGAATGGTTTTCTCAAATGCATTAAGCTCTAGAATTCACCCCAACAAGATTTGCAGGGATTTTTTAAAAAGTAGATCTTTAGTTTTCTGCAGTTATCAATGTGCCTTCAATCAATCACGAAACACAAGATAGTCATACTTTTTTTCCTTCTACCTTTCAATGCTGTATAAAACAGTCATATCCCTGTGAGTAAGTAGTCCACATTTGTTTGATCTCTGGAATTTATTCAGTTATGTTTGTAACTCAGTGTAAATTCATTCTTAGAAAATTAATATGGTTTAGAGGAAAAAATGCTGGTTCATCTATCCTAAGATAACAGAGAAAATGTCAGTATATAAAGCTAGTTCCCATATCATAGAGGTCATTTTGGTTACTATGTTTCTTGACCTAACTGGTCTTTCTCCGGCTGAAAATTATGTTGGCTGTGAGCCATGCCACAGCACCTCTACCTGGAGGAGTGACTCAGATAATTAGACAAAAAGCACTTAAGCCTCTTCAGGATTTTTTCAGGCTTCCCTTTTGACATTTCTTCCTCTTAGTCAAAGAACTATTCATTTTGTGAGTTGTTTGTTGAGAGGGAAAAAACTACCACCATTCATAAACCAGCAGTGCCTGTTCTCAATCATCATCTTCAAAAAGGTATAATCAGCAAGTAGATGGTTCCTCATCACCTTGAGAAAGCCTTTGTTCACCGGATATTTTTTATATACAGTACAATTTTTAGGACTTTTTTTCCAAGATTTATTTATTTATTTTGGAGAGAGAGTGCAAGAGCAGGGGGTGGGGGCAGAAGGAAAGGGAGAGAAAGAATCCTCAAGCAGCCTCCCTGCTGAGCTTGGAGCCTGACATGGGGCTCCATCTCAGGACCCTGAGGCCATGACCTGCGCTGAAGTCAAGAGTCAGTCACTTAACCAACTGAGCCACCCAGGTGCTGAAAAAGTCGGTTTTTGTTTTGTTTTGTTTTTGTTTTTTTAGCTTTTTATTGTGGATAATTTCAAACATATAAATGATGAGTACCCATGTACCTATTCATTCTACTTGAACAATTGCAGTTGTATAGATTTTCATCTGTGATCCCACTCCCAGATTATTTACTACAAATCCCAGTTGTATAATTTCATATTTAAATGTTTCAATGATACTAGCATAAATCTTGAATTTTATTTCTGCTTTAGGTTTTTTTTTAAATTATTAAACTAGAGGGGGAAAGGAGAATAGAACTAACTTTTACTGAGTGCTTACCATGCTGGAGACTTTCTCCTAATTACTGCTTTTAGTGATCAAACCCAGCAAGGCGAACATTACCACTCCCATTTTTAGAAAAGAAAAAAGATAAAGAGGGGCTGCCTGGGTGGCTCAGTGGGTTAAGCGTCTGCTCTTAGCTCAGGTCATGATCCCAGGATCCTGGGATGGAGCCCCACATCAGGCTCCCTGCCGGAATGCGGCTCTGCTTCTCCCTCTGACTCCCCCTTTGTATTCATGCTCTCTCTCACTCTGAAATAAATAACTAAATAAGAAAATAGGTAGAAGAGATAAATTTTGCAATGTCACTTAGCTATTGAGTAGCAGGGCTGGGATTCAAACCTAAGTCAGCTTACTGGACACCCTATGCTCTTTCCCCACATCAACCCTGTCAGACAGGGAAGTAAAATGTGGTGAAAAGATAAAGTGTCTTATATGATGCTTTGAAGAAAGGGGGATCTCTTCTACCTTCAGTCTTCCCTCCATGCTATGAATAGCATTCACAACATCATACATGGGATGTTTCCAGATCCTAATATCTCTAGTATTACTAGTATTGTAATTCAGAATCCAAAAGCCACATGGTTTCAAAACCCACTGTTTGGATACTCAGAAAAGCTACATGGAGTCTGAGGTGTACCAGCAGGCAACATACTTTAGGTTTTATTAGGATGGGACAGGCAGCAAGAAAAAAGGGAAAAGGAAAGAAACACCTAGCTATCACCAAAGGTATGCTCGGAGAAAAATTAACATGTCTAAGCATATGCAAACAATATCCCTGCCAACTTACTAATTAGGAAAATTAAGTTACTTAGGATGTAATTTAGAAGTTTTGTCGTGCTAGTCTAAAATCTCCATTCAATGACATATCCCACAAATAATAAAAGAAGAGTACCTATTAACATTTATTTAAATATTTTCTCCAAGATGCCAGTAGCATATATTATACAAAGTAAAAAAAAAAAAAAAAGAATAAAAAATGTAGTGTTTCATTATCTATTTCAAGTTTGTCTTGATGACAAAAACAGGACTTAAGAAACCTCAAGTAGCTTTCTAAATACCAGGTTCTTACGTGAAATGCATTCAGTACCTCAAACTAAGTATTACTCATGAATTGGAAAGAATAAAAAATGCCATCCAACTGTATAAAAAGTTCAACTCAAAAAGTTCAACTCAAACAACCAACCACAAAAAGCTGAAAGTTTCATATAATAGCACTAGTGTTTACTTCGAGATACCTCTCTGTCTTTACTCTCAAACCTGATAATTACAGTTCAGATTTTAAAGGTTTCAAAAAGAGGCCATAAAACAATGTGTTCATTTCAGTCATGGGCTCAAGGTTCCTAAGAAACAATTCATGGCTTAGGAAAAAACTCAAGTGTATCAGATAGAAATATGATGTGTCAATAAATGAGTCACCAGTTATTAACCTCAAAAATCTTGTTTTAAAAGCTGATTAAGAATCACATTGGTTGGCGGCCTGGGTGGTTCAGTCAGTTAAGCGGCTGACTCTTGATTTCAGCTCGGGTCATGATCTCTGGGTCCTGGTATCAAGCCCTATGTTGAGCCCCCAACCACCTTCCCACCCTTGCCAAGCTCCAGCTCTGTGCTCAGCTGGGAGTCTGCTTGAGATTCTCTCTCTCCCTTTCCCTCTGCCCCTCCCCTGCTCTCATGAATACATAAATCTTAAAAAAAAAAAAAATCACTATTGGTTGCCTAGAGCCAAATGTATAACTACTGTTTTTAATATCCCTGTATTTCTACTAAATATTTGTTGAAAGAATGAATGAATCCTCAATACTAATTACCTTTAAATTTCTTTTTAAAAAATATGTTTTCAATTTACCAATAGCAAGCAAGAAGATTTTTTTTTAAATAATTCAACGTTAAGCTCTCAAAGTCAAAGCCTCAGAAAAAGGAAAGTTATGGTTCATAGCCACTGACTCATTTCCTTAGATGATTCAACCTCTTGGCTTTAACACCGCCTTGCCTTCCTCTCCCCCTTCAAATTTTAAATCGGTCCTGGGGGGAAATAAACCACTGCTACTACAAAGCCAGCTTTCCTGTACTACCACATCATAATCTTTTAAATAAACTGTTTTTGTATAAGTTTTGATACACTTTTGATAGTAGAGTCCTATTACATAATTCAGTTAACAGTAGAATAAACATACACATGCTACATGGATTTTTCTAAAAGGTACTGAGAACATTCAGGGATTTTATTTTTTTCCACCTCTTAAAAATGAATAGTTAACTTGTCACTGGCACAAAGACAATTTCATTAAAATATCTATTTTTCTGCTACCCTGCATAAACCTTTGAAAATAAATAAGTCTGTGCTTCACCTTGTTTTTCCATGTATTCTTTCAATATTTATATACTTTGAGTTCTTTATGAATAAATTCACGAATTTACCTAATACAGAGTCCAGGCCAACAAAGACAAATTAAGAGAATTAAACACAAATACACCAAAGGCATGTCTACACATGCCCATAATCCTGGACAAATGCACAACAGAAACGGAGTGCGTCTGTCTCCTCCTCTACAAATAAAAGCAACACAAGATCTAGCCAGCTAGCAAGTGCAAACCATCCCCTAGTCGGGGAACACAGAGGTGTAGTTCAACTAACCTAGGACCTGAGAGAGAAAAATGTGTTGTCCTCGGGATCCATGCCCCATCCCCGACCCAAAGCCTTTCTTGTCAACCAGGCCCTCAGGTTCTAGGGGCGGTATGAAGAAGAATGTTTAGGAGTCATTTAAAATTGCCAACTCTGTCACTCCTTGGATGGAAGCTCCTCCCTCACACATTTCAAATAAGTCTCTGTCCCACCAAAATATTGCTTCCTTTCCAGGAGCACACACAAGAACTCCTGATAAACTCAATTGGCGGAAGACAGATCTGTCGGATACAACCACCATGTCTTACTAGATTCAATTTTTGTTGTTGTTGTTGTTGTTTTTAAAAGAATGTATTTATTTACTTGAGAGAGAGAGAGCAAGAGTGAGAGTGTGCATGAGTAGGGGGAAGAGGGAGAGAGAAAAGAGAATCTCAAGCAGACTCCCCAGAGTCCATGTGGGGCTCAATCCCATGAGACCCGAGAGCACAACCTGAGCCCAAATCAAGAGTCAGATTTCAACCCACTTGAACCACTCAGGCACCCCAGATTCAATGTTTAAAAAATAATTTAAAAAAGTATATTGCAGTTTATTAGAATCTCCTTTCCTAAAGACTATTGCTTTGGAGTCAACAAGTCTTGGGTTTGAGTATAGGCTCTCTGGTCGAATAGCTGTGGTACCATAAACAAATTACTTAAATTTTTGTGCATTAAGTTTCTTGTCTGTAAAATGGGAGGGAATACCACCTATTTTGCTAGTCTGTTGTGAGGATTACATTTAAAACCAGTAGCCCACTAGCAGAAACACACTTAAGAATGTGTACTATTGGGGCACCTGGGTGGCTCAGTGGGTTAAGCCTCTGCCTTCAGCTCAGGTCATGATCCCGGGGTCCTGGGATGGAGCCCCGCATTGGGCTCTCTGCTCAGCAGGGAACCTGCTTCCCTTCCTCTCTCTCTGCCTGCCTCTCTGCCTGCTTGTGATCTCTCTCTGTCAAATAAATAAATAAAAATCTTTTAAAAAAATGTGTACTATTATTTAATTCATTAAATAAGCATGTGTACTATTATTTAATTCATTTTAAAATTCATTTGGTCATCCTAGCCCCATTTTTCCCTCTAGCGCCAAATCACTGTGGAAGAAAATATCCTAAGGTTCAGAACTGATGGTGACAGAAAGTATTAAACCTCAGTTTGCAAATCTTAAGAGAAGTTTCATAGTAAATTTGTAACTCTGTATTTTAGTTAGAGACTAAGTTAATTGGCATGATGCTTACATGTTAGAAATTCTTTTAAATTTCACTCCGTGACTATGTGAGTGATAAATATGGAGATATATTGAGTCTCAAGTTATATCACTAACTTGCATGATTGACTAGACAAGTCATAGCCACCCTGGCTTACCTTCTACAGTTGTGAGATAGGGATGCCACTACCTAGATCTGTGATTGCAGTGGGACTGGAATTACATGCACATGATCATTGCAGGCATTTCCAGGAGGAGAACCCTAACTATGCAAAAAGAGCAGCTTTAAAGAATTAAGATTCACATTTTAAATGGATTATTTTCCTAATTTTTCTTTACCTCTAGGAAATTGGTGGTAGGGAGCACATATTCCTCCTTTCCTACTTCACCTTCAATAAGCAATACCTACCACATTTATCTGAACAATGTTTTGAAAACTAAATGACCCTCCTGTAGTAAGGTATCTTTATAAAGGTCTGCACACATCTCCCTCTGACTATCCCATTCTTAACATCTATTATCATCCCTTTATCTCCAGCTTTTTGGAACACTTCCTACTGCCTCTTGCCTCTTTGATTTGCAAACTAGTTTTTTGCCACTTCACTCAAGCTTATCTAAGGAAAGTCCTGATGACTTTTTATTGTCAGTTCAAAAGAATTCATTTTGAACTTCAACCTTCATTTTGAACTTCAACCTTCTTGATCTCCCTGTAGGATATGACATCATTGATATTCTCTCCCATTTCTTCTTGGTCTTCTTTGTTAATACTCTCTTCTTCTGGCCACCCCTCAAACATTAGTGTTTCCTAGAGAGGTGTTGCGTCCTCTGCCCTTTATTCTTCTCACTCCCAGGAAATCTCACTACCATCTGTGGTTTCAAAAACCATTTACAAGCTCTCTCGTAAACCTCTATCTGTAGACTAGATGTCTCCTGACCTCTCTACTGCATATCTCCATGTAGATGTCCCTGCCATAGACACCTAAAATTTGCTGACAAAACTGGGCCTCCTCCCTTTAAACTTGCTCTTTTCCCTCTAATTTTTGTCTTTATAAATGTAACCCTCATTAGTAGTCACTCATGCAGATTCTCCCCTTGTTCCCTCTCAATCAAGTGGCCAAAACTTGCCAATTCTGCCTTCAAAATAGGATTTCCTGAACAATGGTCCTTGGCAACTTTGTTCCATAGGATAGTTGTTTTTTATTTTATTTTTATTTTTTTTTAAATTTTTTAATTATTAGGGTTCTATGAGCAAATAACCTGGGGAAATGCTGGGGATTAAAGCAAGACTTCTAAGAACCTTCAATATAATGCTGAGGTGACTTGTGACTCCCAAATGCAGATATAATATGAAGCATTTTGCAAATAGTCTGGGAGTTTTTTCCTAAGGAATATCTTTGGTGATCAGTGTTCTACAGAATATACTTTACAAAATGCCATTCAAGTATTTCTGAGATGTGTTCTCCACTCCACCACCATGGCCATTGTTCTCTTACCTAGTCCACAATAGCCATCCGGCCTAACCATTTTTCATCCTTTACAGTAGTCGGTAAGCTCCCTAAAATATAAGTCTCATGCGGTTTTGTGCTTAAAAGTCTCACAAGGTTTTGGGACGCCTGGGTGGCGCAGTCAGTTGAGCATCTGACTCTTGGTTTTTTGATCTCAGGGTGGTGAGATGGAGCCCCGTGTTGGGCTCTGCACTCAGCAGGGAGTCTGCTTGCAATTCTCTCTTCCTCTCCCTCTGCCCCTCTGGCTTGTGCTCTCACACTCTCTCTCCAAAATAATAAATAATAATAAAATTGGCTTTTAAAACAATCCCACAAGGTTTTCCCAGTACCCAAACTATAAAATACAAAGTTTCTTTAAAAAACAAAGGCACTTAATACCCAGGTCCTGACCATCTTTCCATCTTCAATTCACACCAGTCCACCTCATGCTCCAGGTATAATAAGCTAGTTGTCAATTGCTGACCGTGCTCTGCTAACACCTCCTGACTTTTGCTCGGAACTAACTGTTCTGCGACCTAAAATGTCATCCACTTCCTATCTGAATAGTTCTTGTTCGTCTTTAAAATTCACCTTAGGGGCACCTGGGTAGCTCAGGCAATTGAGCGATGGACTCTTGATTTCTGCTCAGGTTATGATCTAAGGGTCCTAGGATCAAGCCTTGTTTCAGGCTCTGTTCTCAGCGGGGAGTTGGCTTAAGGATTCTCTCTCTCTCTCTCTCTCTCTCTCTCTCTTGCTCCCTTTGCCCCTCCCCCGCTCACGCACTCTCTCTAAAATAAATAAATCTTAAAATAAAATAAAATAAAAATAAAATTCACCTCAGATGGACTCCTTCTTCTAAAGCCTTCCATTCCCCTAGATACCTCCCATTCCCCAGCTAGAGGAAGGTGTCTCGCTGGTGGGCACTCAGTGCACCATCTGTTACAGTCCATCTCTGTGATTATCTGTATATACATCTCTATTTTCAACTACCTTGTAACCTTCTTGAAGATCTGGGACATTTATTTATTCCTGTGTATGGGGCCTACTATAGTGCCTAGAACCCAGTAAATAAATTCTTGGTGAATAAATGGATCAGTATATACATTGCCTTTCAATTATTTCAATTCTATTTCTGAAAAACTCATCTAACTGTATAAAGTACATGTTTTATCCATGAAACTTTAGTTTGGGACCTAGAAAGGTGTTGGCAAATTTCTATAAAGGACCAGATCATAAATGTTCTATGCATTGTGGGCCATATGGTCTCTGTCATAACTACTCAGCTCTGGTGTTGCTGTGAAAAAGCAACTATAGACCATATACAAATAAATGACCATGGTATGTTCCAATAAAACTTTATAAAAACTGGTAGTGGTCCAGATTTGCTTGTAGACCATAGTTTGGGCATCCTTGGTCTAAGAGGTTCATCATATCTCAACAATCTTAACTAGATCAAAACCCTCTAGTGCAGTTTTTTTTTTAAAGATTTTATTTATTTATTTGACAGAGACCACAATTATTTTTTTTAAGATTTTATTTTCTAGTGCAGTTTTTAAAATTGTAGGATGGTAATAGAAATAACCATCCTCTAAGAATGAACTATTCAGTAGGATAGCCATCAGCCATATACTGCTATTGAGCACTGGGATGTGGCTAGTCTGAACTGAGATGTGCTTTGAGTATAAAATGTACACTTGGATCTTGAAGATTTTGCATGAAATAAGGAATGTATCTTATTAAGAGTTATACTGGTGACATTGAGATAATATATTTGATATACTGAATTAAATAAAACATTACTAAAAATGATTTTACCTGTTTCTTTTTACTTTTTAAACTGACTCCTAAAGCATTTAAAATTACATATGTGGCTTGCATTACATTTATATTGGACAAAAATGCTCTAAGAATAGTTACAAACAAGAGTACACTTAACAGATTCAATCTCTTTTCAAGATTACAAATGAGGTACTTTACCCAATTATCAAAGTGTCTCTATTCAAATCTGCTGTACATCCTGGTTTCTTTCTATCAATGTTGTGATTATCTTCTATGTAAGAATTGGTTTCGTGATCTCAGGGTGATGAGATCGAGCCCCGTGTTGGGCTCCGCACTCAGCAGGGAGTCTGCTTGAGATTCTCTCTTAAGGATCAAAATCTTTAACTCTTTTTTTTCCCTTGGAGGGGGAGGAGGGGCTAAGGGATAGAGAGAGAATCCCAAGCAGGCTCCACCCCCAATGTAAAGCCTGATGTGTCTCAATTTCATGACCCTTAGATCATGACCTGAGGTGAAATCAAAGAGTTGCAATCCCAACCAACTGAGCCACCAAGGTGCCCCTCAAAATCTTTTTCCTCCTTCCACATGTAATGTATGTCCACCAGTTTATGTTATCTCACTTGTTTCTCACTTTCTCTATGCTATACTTTGTCTTCATTTTCTCACCGGAATTAGTAAGTCTCTTGAAAGGACTTCTATACTTTATCTATCCATGACCCTATCCCATGATTCTATACAAAACTACTAGATTAATATTTCTAAACATGACTCTCTCCTGCTATGTGAAAGTTTTAAAAATCCAGTGGTTACCATCACACACACACACAAATATCCAAACTACCTGGTCTAGCTCCTGAGGCCTTCTAAAAACCTCATTTTCAACTTTTATTTTGAACCATGTCTCCCCCACCAAACACTCAAGTCAAACATAGGATTGCCGATAAGATATAGGCTACTCAGTTAAATTCCAATTTCCGATAAACAATAACTTTTTTAGGATTTTATTTGACACAGAAAGAGAGAGAGCATAAGCAGAGGGAGCAGTAGAGGGAGAGGGAGAAGCAGACTCCCTGCTGAGCAGGGAGCCCAACAGGGGGCTAGATCCCAGGACCCTAGGATCACTACCTGAGCTGAAATCAGATGCCTAACCGACTGAACCACAAGGTGCCTCAACAATAATTTTTTTATATATAATTATAGGATATTACAAGAGATACACTTGTACTAAAAATGTGAAATTGAAATTTCACTGGCACCATGTATTTTTTTTATTTAAAATTATATTAGTTTTAGGTGTACAATATAGTGATTTGACAACTTCATATGTTATACTATGCTCACCACAAGTCTAGCTGCCATCTGTCACCATACAATGCTATTATAATATCATTAACTATAGTCCCTACGCTGCACTTTTCATCCCCATGACTTAGTCATTCCATAACTGGAAGCCTGTACGTCCCACTCTCCTTCCTCCATGGCACGCTGTATTTTTATTTGCTAAATCTGGCAACCTTAGTCAGACAAGTCTTTTTTCTACCTCCCAAATACTTTATGTAGATTACTACCCATGCACCTTTACTCACATTTTAAGTGAAATAATGCAAGTAATGCACATAGAACAGTGCCTAGCTCACAATGAGCATGCAATAAATACTGTGATTCTCCTGAATTTTTGGGTCCAACTCAATTCCTACTGGCCTTCTTTAGCCCATTCCAGCTCACAATATAATACTTCTTTGTGCTGTCCAGTATTTGATAGAGCCCTTGATTACTGACTTTGAACATTTCATGTGTACGTCTTACCTAGCCTTATATTTCTACCTCATATAGAAATTACTGAGTAAGGGCGCCTGGGTGGCTCACTTGATTAAGCAACTGCCTTCAGCTCAGGTCATGATCTCAGGGTCCTGGGATCGAGTTCCGCATCAGGCTCCCTGCTCAGTGGAGAGCCTGCTTCTCCCTCTCCCTCTGCTGCTCCCCTGCTTGTGCTCTCTCACTCTGTCCAATAAACAAATAAAATCTTTTAAAAAAAGAAAGAAATTACTGACAAAATAGGATTTTCAAATAACGCATTTTACATTTTACCAAAATTATCAACTTTTACTCTTAAGTCCTGGCTTAAACACCAAAGTACATGATTAAAGCACTATTGCTGAACTTAGACTCCAGGTTCTTGCTGACAGGAGGATATAGCATTAAGTAAACCTCACTTACAAAAAGTAAGCTATAATAAGATCTAAAAAGCAAGAAATTCACTTATTAAACAACACCTGAAATGTCTTTAATTATGAATTTACCAGGTAGAAACACAATATAAATTGTACACTCTAAATTTCCTGAAAATTTTTCTTGTAAATAAGCGTGCAAATAATCAGTTTGGTGAAAACTTTAACTTTTCCTATTTCTTCAGCATGATCTGTAAAATTCACAATGAAGTAGTTACATGTGATTTTTACAGAAAAAACTAATTCTCAAACAGAGTCTAATACCATGCTCTCCATTATACAGAAGGCTCAAATTATAGAGTCTCAAAATCAGGTGATAATCTTAAATAAGAAAATTATGGGCTATTACTTAAACTGACCTTTTTGTAAGCTACACACACACAAAATATTAAGTACATGGTTAATTAGTTCACCTTAGCCATACTCATAGTATAGTACAGACTACCCAAATCCAAAGTCTGGCTCTGCTACTTACTAACATATTACCTCCTCAGCCTCAATTTTCACAACTATAAAATGGGGGCCTTTTCTCTCAAGTTTTTGTGAGGATGGAGAAAATTAATATGCATGGAATGCTTAGAACAAGGCCTGGCACATGGTAAACATTCAAAATATGCTCTTATATTCTCTTATTCTTAGAATGTTTCCCAATTTGGTATCTTTAGGCATAGCTCCAACCTAGGACTTATTCACAAAACTGATTTAGAAACTGATATGGAGAGAAAGTACTTCAGTTTGCCAAATTAGAATAAATGTCAAAGATCTAAGTTCCTGCTGCTATTACACCCTTAAATTTGTTTTTATTTGTTTGTTTGCTTTCCTCTCTCACAATGCTATGACCTTCTCAGGCCAGTCTATTTGGTTATAATGGGAAACAATTTTTACTGGTCATAAATATCCAGCTGCACAAAGATCTTTCTATGAACAAGTGCTTTTATTTTTTAAAGCCCATTAGTAAATGTCCTCCATAAAACTTACTTCTGTTAATTCCTATTAAATTATTGTTTAGTTTCTCTGTTAGGGTATTTACAAATGCTCACGTTCTACCATGTAAATAGTATGGAACAACTCTCTATCCAAGAAATAATTCATGTGTGAATTTCCTAGTTTGTATCGCTTAGAGGAGTAACAGTACAAGACATCAAATAGCATGCAACATGTTAGTTTCCAAGTCAACAAAACACTTCCTCTTATAAAGTTTCATAATGTAAAATGCTGGACTCAGGACTTGATTACAGTAATACCAACTGAATAAAAGTCAATGATGTTATTTGAACCTAATCCAAACTAATCTAGGTTATCTGAAGAAAAGGGCACTTCATAACAGAAACACTTTTAATTTATACCCCAAAACCAGTAAAACTACCATAAAGATATGGGAAATAATTTTAATGAAACGATTCGTAAGATCTTAAAGAATGTTAAAATTGAACTTGAAAAACTACTGATTTCACATATTTAAACGTATTTGATGAGGGTGGGGGAATCCAGGTTAAACTACTCAATAATAAGTTTCAAGGATCACTAAATGTTCAAATGTGGTAAATTGTATGAGCCACTGTTTCCTAAAGTTTTGATAAGACCCATTCATTAACCATGGTCTTTTACTTTGGATTTCCTATATATTTTGGTAATACTTTAAAACTGGGCCTTAGATTTGAGGTCAATGTTTTTCATAAAGGGCCAGATAGTAAATATTTAAGGATTTCCAGGCTAAATACGCTCTGTCACAGTCACATTTGTATTTTCATAGTCTTTAAAAATGTAGAAAACATTCTTAGTTCATTCCCTATAAAAACTGGTCAAAGCCAGATTTGCTCTAGGCCAGTTTCCCTGCCTCAGCTTTACAGTACACATATTATCTTTTTGTTACCATGTAAATTCCACTGATATTTTTCTTCAAGTATTTGTTCAAACGTCACTTTCTCGATAAGTCCTCTGAGGACATTCCTACCAGTCCCCCTATATATAGAGCATACTATATGATGCATAGTACATCACCTAACATATCTTTATTCATTATTTGGTCTTTGTCATTCCCCACACCCACATCCCCACCAGCATAAACTCCATGAAAGCAGACTTTTTTTTCTCCCCACCACTGATGGATGGTCTCTACCTAGAATAGTGCCGGGTAGATCTTTAGGCTGCCTAAATAAATCTATTCTTGCAGTTATAAAACAAATAGCATGGAGGAGAGATGTATCCAAATGAAATTATGTAACAAGTGGAAAAGTATTTAAGGAAGATTGACAAATACTTTTAAAATTGTTTCAAGTACTCATAAAACATTTTAAAGAGAAAAAAAATGTTCAAAATTACAGCATTTTCTTACTGTCCTACTGAGTGATTTTTCTTAAAGACTAATTCCCAGGAAGGTTACCATTACTTTGGCTTATTTAAAAACAAATTTCATTTGCCATTCCTAAACCTCTCTACAGAACTTGTTCTGCCTCTTTGATCTCACTTGTATGTATTCCCTGCCCATTAAACTCACTAATCTAGTTTGGCAACTTTATAAATCAGGAAAAAGTTACTTTACCTCTTCTTCTGTGACTCCATGTCCCACCATTCCCTTTTTTATAAACTTCCTAACATTGTAATCTTTCCTACTGGTCTTTACCATTCAATATAAACAAGAAGCTAGATTCTATCGAATGTTCTACTCCAAATACATTCTGCTCAGTGATTAGTCAAACTTAAAAGTTCTTTTTGCTATATGTGGTTTTACAATCTTTAAGAGCCAAGATTTGCCTTACCACACCCTGATGTATACTTGGCAAGGTACTGGGGATTCCCAGGTAACTGAGAATTTAGGAAGCTCCACTACCATTCAGATTAAGGCTACTATATTTTTAAACATATGAAAAACACAAAAACCCACTAAAGAGTAAAGTTATCTTCTGCTGCTACTACTGTTAAGTTGATATTTGACAGCCATTAGTAAATCACAGTATTAGGTATATTAACATTAATGTGAGGGTTAAATAATATATCATACTAGAGAACACAGTAAGATATTCTAAAATCAAGTTATAAAAATTGCTGATTCAAGGAGGAATGCTTACCAAAAAGGTAATGTGTTTAAAAAACCTTTTTACCCAACAAGTTATTCTTCATCTACTATTTTCCTTTCTAAATGACTACAATTCTGCCTTTCTTATGAGACAAGCAGCTGGCTTTCGGAAGACAAACTTTAAAAATCTAAAAGTCAATTGTCAAGGCTAAGACCGCTCTGCAGGCCAATTCTTTACAGACACAATTCTCTACTCCTAAAAACCGTAAGGCGGTGATTTTGGAAAAATGGTAGAATACACACTGCTTAGAACCTTAATTCTTAAAAACTTATTTTCAACTTCTTCTGTGTCCTAAGTTATCATAAAATCAGATTAAGTTTGGTGGAACTAAATCAGTACAAAACCTTCTGTACACCCAGCATTATAAAAAGCAAATTGACTTCTTTTTGTTCTTATAAAAGCTAGGTGACTCCAAATTGAGTCACTTTATACCATACAACCCTGGAGAGTAACATGGCCCAACATACCACATGTCCCACTTAATCTAGTCCAAACGAGTAACATAACGTGAGAAACTGCACTGTGTAATTCCTTTATTTTCTGCATATTAGTGCTTTACCAACACTACAACCATATAGAACACAATTCCAAGTACTGTACTTTTTAGTTTGGGGAGATCACAGTCTACAGACTCATTTACTTATATTAGACAAGATTAACCTCATTCAAAACTTACTGCAGTTTATAAATTCACATAAATACAGAAATTGATGCAATTAAACAAAAACTTCAGGATCTTATTTTTTAAATTCCTAGATTATAACTTTTCCTGCAGGCTCAATTACCTGCCCCATGATCACCAATGGTTATGGCTCAATTTAACTACATCAATTATCAACCTTTTATATCCTTAAAGAAAATGTAAGTGAAAATTACAATTTCTTACCAAGAAGTTTAGGGTTTTCCAAATTTCAAATATTTGCTTCCCTCCTCCCCCCTTCAGTTAGACATTTCAAATAAACTAAAAATAACCACATCTCACCTGCAACATTCAATAGCAATCACTTGATGTATAAAATTTTAACTATGCTCCCAGTTATTTTAAAACAAAAAAAATGGCTGCCTATTAATCTGTCTGTCACAAGTTAGAAATACTACATTTAGGAATTAAGATGAGGGTTTCAAGTTTCCTCCAGTTTAGGCATTTATACCTTTGTGCTTGTCTTGTCTAAAGATGTTACTATAGCATCGGTATTTGTATAACCCATGTTTATGTACCTTAAAATGCAATCACTTAAAACACTAAGAATTAAATTTATGTGGAGCTTTGGGAATTTTAAAAGCAACTAAAATGTTCTCGGATGTGTCTGTCAGCTTCATTTCTGGAGATCCTTTTAAAGTAAAACTGAGAACTTTATACTTTAGTTGCATTTTGAATTCAAAAATCCCTCTGCACCATCAGGAGCCTACAACATAGCACCTTTTCTCATCTGCTTTAAGTAAAATGTGTCAAGACTTTTACTTTCAATAGTTAACTTTTTATAGCCTTATGCTTCTCATACATCTTTGGTAAAAGCTCCATTATACAATATGGCCAAAACACGAAGGACCAATACTGTCCAACTATGTACCATGATATCCCGTTCCATTTTAGTTTTCAGACACCCTCATGAACAAAACCCACTCCACCTTTTCCTGTATACTGCCTTTGCAGTCTACGTTTCTTAAATTCCCTATGTTTAATTCCTTGAGGACCTCTAAAATTAATCCTTAAGGCTATATGAGAACCAAATGCTGCTCACAATTCTTTATCAAGCATTAACATTTGGTTCAAAGTATCATCATAGTGGTCTCAATAATCTAATTACCGGTCCTAACAAGCTAAGCAAGTAATCTTGCTAGGATCTGGTTATCACCAGTGAGCACACTGCTTACCCTTGAAGAAAAATAAGTTTACATTCATTGTCATCTGTAGGTTCTTTTTCTTCATTCTACTTCCCCTTTAATTGTCATTCCTCAAGTCTACACATCATTCATTCATCACATTTCCTTCCTTAGGGGAGATAGTGTATTAATGAACCAACAGGATATCTTACTATTTGTATGAGTTAATCCTACAATCAAACAGAATTAAATATCTTTTTTATAAAACATCTTTTCCAGTGTTCTAATTAATGGAGATGTGGATCACTCATCTACAAAAGACTTCTATCTTCAGCTTAATCAGTTGCTCTAATGTGAAAACAGGAATGTGTATTTTTCAAACTAGGTAGGTGTATATAATTTGAATTGTTAAATGCTTTATTAATGAACAAAGTAAACGTTCTAGTAATTTTTAAACTATTGGTCTTAGAAATTTGAAATGTAGTAGAAGTATATATTCCAGTTTTGCCCCAAAGTCACTTAAAATATCTACAGATATCACATCTGTGTGTGGCATATACCATTTATTGCTCCATATTCTGGAAAGTCTACTTTTAAAGTTAAAAAAGAGGGAAAACACAGCAAAGTTGCTAACCCTGCAGTGAAAAAATCTGTGTTGATGGGTTACACTTTCATCTTTTTATGCAGTGTAAGTTAGCTATGTAATAAGGAACTTGAGTTTTATCCCTACTCATGCATGACGTATGTTTCAGAACTTAAGAGCTGACATTTCAAAGAACTTCTTACATTACCTGTTTAACATACTGATGTGCAACTGGAACATATTACAATTGTATTACTCATTATGTGCCACTGTAGGCTAAGTTTACTATACTGGTCTTAGATATAAAAGGTCACATTTGAAATTACTAAGTTAAAGGTAAAACTCATAATGGAGGGACAAAGGCCTTAAATATAAAAGACAAACGGCAGTTTGATTAAGCAATAATTTTCAGTTTACTAGATGAAACAGACTTGCAACACAGTCTGCATGAATGCAAAATAAGCCATCTACAGCAAGTGAAAAGGAAACGGGGCAAAAAGGAAAAAAATAAGCATACATTACAAAAAAGATTCTCTCGAAATAAAAAAATCAAACCATTATTATAAAGGACTTTACCAAAAACTGCTATATTTCCCCATCCCATTTGCTGGAAGTCAGTTAAGAGCATCTAGCACTTTGTGTTCATGTCAATTGTCAGATCAGAGCATCCTAACGCAAAGCAAAAAGAAAAGAGGGGGGAAAAAGGAAAAAAAAAAAAAAAACACAACAGAGAACAAAAAAGGAAACCCCTAACCCCCCCCTCCCCAACCGTAGAACAGTAACTCCAGAGTTCAAATTCAAAAGAAGAGAAAGTGGCAATTGAAAGAGGTGATGGTGGCGATAATCCTATGAATGGGTTTTTGATTTCTCTCCTTCCGGGGGATAAGTGGAGAATGCTCATTAGGATTTGTAGTTAGAGGTTAACCATGTGAGCCCCTCATAGAGTCCATCCCCTGAGGTGGCACAGGAGGGCTGCACATACCAGTTCCTGTCCCGAATCCGGGTCAGGCCCAGTTTCTCCTGGATCTCGTGGGGTTTCATGGCATCAGGCAGGTCCTGTTTGTTGGCGAAGATGAGGATTATGGCGTCCCTCATCTCCCGGTCATTGATAATGCGGTGCAGCTCCTGGCGGGCCTCGTCGATGCGGTCGCGGTCGGCGCAGTCCACTACGAAGATCAGACCCTGGGTCCCGGTGTAGTAATGCCGCCAGAGCGGCCGGATCTTGTCCTGGCCGCCCACATCCCACACGTTGAACTTGACGTTTTTGTAAGTCACCGTCTCCACGTTGAAACCCACTGTGGGAATGGTGGTCACCGACTGACCCAGCTTCAACTTGTACAGGATTGTTGTCTTGCCGGCCGCGTCCAGGCCCAACATGAGGATCCGCATTTCCTTGTTCCCGAAGATCTTGGATAGCACCTTCCCCATCGCGTCGGAGGAGCCGGGGCCGGGGGCATTCAGGTGTCCCGGGTCCCCTCAGCCAAATACGCCGCAGCCGCCGCGAAACCGAAACGAAGCCTCCCGGCCGCGAGGGTGCCCGTGCGGCCTGCGTGGGAGTTGCCTCCTCGGGGCAGAGGCCCGGACTCGCCACTCACTCGGGCATCACCGACCGCACAACTTGATTCCTCCAGTCGCCGCTGCCGCCGGGGCCCTGAGTCTGCGCCGGGAGAGCCGCCGCCCTGCTGAGGCGCGGCCCGGCCCGGAACTGCCCTTCCCCCCGCAAGCGCCGCGCGAGCGCCGCCGCGGTTCCCGCTTCTCCGCCTTCTCCTCACTCCGCCGCGGGAGACCGAGGCCCTCCGGCCCGCCCGCCGGTCCACGAGCTCCGGGCTCACCACCGGCCCAAGCTACCCGAGAGTCAGCAAGGCTCCGGCGCCTCGTCAGGTCATTGATCCTCGCGGGAACTCAATGCGCCGCCTGCAGAGACACGGAGAGGAAGAAGAGAGTTACTGGCGGAGTACCAGAGGGGAACGGAGGCCGAGGTGGCCCGCCTTTCCAGCTCAGTCCAAGAGGTTACCTCCAGCCGCCGCCCTGAGCGCGGGCTCCCTCTGGCCTCCACCTCCTCCTCCCAGCTCTGCCGCTGCCGCCGCCGCCGCCGCCGGAAAAGGCGCCGAAGAAACCGCCTCACTTCCCCTCCCGATCACGCAGGCGCAGCAAGGCCGACCGTTTGACGAGCGCGACCTCTGTAAGAGGCCCGGCCCGCGCGCCTAGCGCTCTGGGCGCCACGCGCGAGGGGCGGGGCTACGGAGGCTCGGAGGCATCGAGGGTGCGGCCAGGCCGTAGACTCGCGAAACTCGGACTCTGACCGGTGCCCACCTGTTGCCACACTAGAGGATCGCGTACTTTTTGCATTCCTCTTCCGCGCTTTCACCTCCTCCACCCTCCCTCGAACCTGAGGAGCAAATCCTCTGGGGAGCACCACAGGGTGGGTCCGCGGGAAGGGCGCTCCCAGGATGAAAGCCTCCCCCATGCTGCTTTCAGACTTGTTCTCAGACGTCGGTGCCCGCCAGGTGCTCCGCCAGTTCCCTTCATCCCGCCCCAGATTTCGCGCGTCCCCAGTCACCCGGGAAAGCCTTACGTGCCCTTCCTACCCGTCTCAGCCTCTCCTTGGCCTCCTTTATCCCTCGTGTTCTGTGCATTTCCTCAAAGACATGTGGGAAGCCCGTGTTTTGTGTGGAATCTGCCAGGCAGTGCGGCGCTTTTACTAGGCTTGTGTTTGCTATGAAACCCTTCTTTTGAATGTTTGAGCTCCATCTTTATACATCTCCTCAGGACCAGTTTACGTTACTTAAAAATGGCAGTGTTAACCAGAGTTCCCGTGCCTTGCCTCGTTTTCAACTGTATAAGGTGATAGATAACTTTTCATATTTAAGTATTACTTCCCTTTAATGTGATAAGCAATAACTTCTCACCCACCCCTTCTTAACTTTTAGAAGGCTAGATGATAATCATCTTAGCATACGGTTTAGAATCAGACTACTTTTGTGGCCTGGATCTAGGCATTTAACCTTGCTGCGTTTGTTATCTCATGTGTAAACCCAGTGTCATGCCGACCTTGCTCTCTGTACTCTGTTTCAGGGTAAATAACAAAATGTTTGTGGAAGACTCTAGGAAACCTTTTTGTAGCAAATGGTTAGAGATCAAGTTAGACTTAAAGTAAGGCGAAGCTTTAAATAAATGAACGAAGAGGAGGAAAAACAGGAAATAGGGTTTGTTATTTTTGAAGATCTATAACAGCATGTGATAACATACTTATTTCATAATACGAGAATATTTGGTCATGATAGATAGGTTAAATGATAACCTTACAAGCTTCAGCTGAAATAAACCTACTAGAGTCACTAGTATTCTAACAATGATCCAATATACTTTCTGTCTGCCTTAACGGGCACTGTCATAAAACTTGGAGAATGATTTTGGAGATTAGGCTTCAAAGTGTTGCCTGTTTTATAGCTGTGAATCCTTAGGCCTCAACCTTCCTAAACTTCATTTTCCTTATCTGTAAAATCAGACAAAGAATGATATTGCTAATAAAAAATAGTCACTATTTATTTTTTGTTATGGCAAACACTGTACTAAGTACTTTAAATATATTTTTTAATCCTGACAGCAATCATAGGAAGTAATTTTGAGTACTAATATTTTACATATGAGGAAACTCAAGGACAAAGAGTTTAAGTTGTTTTTTGAGGGTCACAGAACTGAGATTAAATCAAATCTGCAGCTCCTCCTCTTAACCTCCTAATTATGCTCTCTCCCTGACTACCTCACACAGTTGTTTGGAATCTCAGTTACAGTATTTCTTAAAATACTTTGTAAAGTGTCATAGTACTTATTATTATATTTGAGGGAGGAACTTTTTTTATATGTGGCAAATAGAGGTATTTTGTTGCATTTCAACATAGTAGTTTTCTCAGAGTAGATTCTAGTTTTTCCAAGCAAATGGAAGATTGATCTGCTGGAGTTGGATCTGTTTTTCAGTGGAAGGAGTAATATAATGGAAAACAGAAGCAGCTGGAAGCACTAGCATCTACCTGGCACTGGCACTTGTTTGGGTTAAAAAGTTTATTTTTGAAAGCCATCTTCTGTTGATCTTCCACCAGAATACAAGCATCATAAAGGCAGAAACTTGTTTTGTCAACGAAATGTCCGCAGTGATGTCATGTAGGTATCAGACATTACATCAGTATTTGAATGAATGAATGCCATTTATACCACAAATAAGACCAAAGGTAAAGGACATACTATATTTATCTGGGGTTAGAGTACTGCATATCTAGAGTAGTTCCTCATATAATAAATTATTTTAAGTAATAATTGTAAAATAAAATAATGGCCAGAAAATACAGACAATGAAAATGTTAACTTTGTATATAATCATGGCAGTTGAGAAAATCACTAAGTGAATTTCAGTGAAACCAAAATCTGTAAAAAGTGACAATTTAGGCAACTACTAAATCATATCACTGATGAAACATTTTCTTGATTTCTTGAAACAGTTGACAATTCAAAAATAGTAAGTTTAAAAAATATTTCCATTCTGTGAAATATTTTACAGATAAACTAAAATATGCATTTATGAAACAAAATATTACATTTCTCAGTGTGTACCCTGTTTCTGTTTTAAGTTTCAAACACAAATGAAAGCTCCAAAACTGTAGAAAAATTACCCTGCTTTTTAATTTAAAGCCTAAGAATGAAGTTTTCTTTAGCTTACTTAGAAACCAGGCTCCCCTTTTAGAAAACACCATAATTTCTAATCTGCTGAACAACCACATTTATTATCTTATCTTGTGATATTCCTGACTAAAACACATAAGAAAAATACTTTAAAAGATGGCTTAATTTTTTGCTTTTAAAATGAAACGAACAAGTCTTTAACAATAGCACCCCATTCTGTTTACCCTATTTCTGAATTCCTAAAGCTCTTAATCGTTTATTCTGTATGACTGTGTCATATATTTCTTTTTATCCCATGCAGTGCTAAGGACAATTCTGACCACACAACAAGGGTGGTCAGACTACATACCTGTTTAAGGAAGATACCATCCCTTGTTTATGGCTTCATTTTTGAGCCCTTAGTCCATTTACCCAGCATTGAGCTCTATCTAGTTTAACAAAGCCTAGAGCCCCAGGAAACTTAGTAGCAGTAGAAATAAAGAGCAAACAAGAAGCTATTATAAATTATATCTTTAGAAAATTTCTAATCTATTCCAACCAAAACACTGAGGCAGGAGAATTAGCCCTCCCTTCGTATTATACCTATCAGTTTATAAGCTCTCTAAGAAAGGTTTCATATTCTTTAAATTTTTGAATCTTTAGTCCCTAGCACAATATGGGCTATGTAGTAAAATAGAGTAGCAAACATTTTTTAACAATAATACAGTGAAGATCAAGACTCTTAAAAATAAAACTAAAAAATCCAATTGAGACAATAAAAACAAATAATTTTAATTTGTAAGTATTCTTGGTAACTTCTTAAAAAAGATTTATTTATTTTTTTGACAGAGCACAAGCAAGGGGAGTGGCAGACGCAGGGAGAAGCAGGCTCATCCCAGACCCTGGGATCATGACCCGAGCTGAAGGCCTAAGCTTCATGACTGAGCCACCAGGCGCCCCTATTCTTGGTAACTTTAATGGATGCAGATACTTAAAAGGACACTGGGAACCAAAATAATAGTTCACTCCCTTGGCCTCTTCCTGTGTCAGCTAAGGAACCACTTTCTAATTCTTCCTGTTTAACCATTAAAAAAAAGTTATATCCCAATCTAAACCTTAATAATTACTTTAGTTATGCCTGAATATGAAGATTTCATCTCATTTTTAAAAGTATTAAAAGTGGGAATAATAAAACTAAAAATTAGTTATAGTTGATATTTTAGCCAATTTTTTAATAGTTAGGGCTTCAGACCCTAAACACTGAGGCAACATGGTCTTGGGCACAAGTGAATAGAAAAAACTAAATGACATCCTTAAATTATTCCCAACACTTCATAATTAGCTTTGGGTAAGTTTTTCATCCTCATTGACCATCATTTTTTTCCTATTCCTGCAATGGAGAAATCTCTCTTAATTGACTAGGACAATATTTAGTATTTCCCCTTACAATTGAAAGAGCTGAGCCACTGAGAGGATAAGCTACTTTCTTAATAAAATCGTACAAAAGAGGTTCAAATTAAGATTTTTTTTTTTTATCCAAGTCTGGTGTTCTTTTTTGTACCAAATAATTGTGTGAACTCAGTAAGCTGGACTAGATCAATGGTTTTTAGCCCTGGCTGCACATTAAAATCGCCTGGGGCATTTTAAAACCACATAAATACTTGGGCCCCACCCCAAATCAATTAATTCCAAATGTCTAGGGTAGAAGTTCTACCTACCCATATTTTTTTAAGGTCTCTCTGAGTGATTCTAATGTGAAGCTAAAATTGAAAACCACTGAACTCATTGCTAACTTCCCTTCACATTTAAAATGAATTTTGGGGATGCTGGAGTGGCTCATTTGGTTAAGCATCTGCCTTCAACTCAAGTCATGAACCCAGGGTTCTGGGATCAAGTTCCTGATTGGGCTCCTTGCTCAGCAGAAAGCCTGCTTCTCTCTGCCTGCCGCTCCCCCTACTTGTGTTATCACTCTTTCTGACAAATAAATAAATAAATCTTCTTTTTAAAGTCTATGAATTCTAAGCTCTACTTATTTTTTTATTGCTCTTCCCCAAATACAAACCTCGACACACAGTTTTTCGCATAGTATAGTGCAGTAATACCTTAATCACTGGTATAACATTAGACCTGTCATAAATATTTCTGAGATTCTTGTAAAAGAGTATTTTTTAAAACATACTATAATTATAACTAAATTTATTGAATTATTAATAGAACCGCTATCAACTATTAGCACCATTCAATGAAAAGAAAATAAGATGGAATGCTTGGCAGCCATAGGATGATCAAACTCGTAAACTGTAGATTAAAACTTGTCTGTGGATACTTGCCATTTGGTGCCCAGTATGCAAATACCTCTCCTTTTTGAGTTAATACCAAAATAGAAAGAAAGATGAAGGTGAGCAAATAGATATATTCCTTTTCCTATCTCCCTGGTAGCTAAGATCTGGGTAAGTGAACTGGGCTCAACCAACTAATTAATCAATGTCCTACTACATGCTTTGAATTTTGAGGGATTCAGAATGTCAGAGTTGCTGGAACAAGTGCCCAGAGTGACTGAGTTCAGCAGGATGGTGGCAGATATCTAGTGGCAAGAGTGCCAATAGCAACAAATGTTATAGTAAAAGCACCAGCAAACTGCTCTGTGGCATAGGCCCAACAGTACCTTTCCTCCCATCTCTATAGGCTTCCTGACAATTCTGTGGGTCTTCTAATACACTTCCTATGAAATTATCTTCAGCTCAAGTTAACCGTGGTCAGTTTGATTATAAATAAAGACTCCAAATGGTACACATTTTAATTTAAAGAATGCAAAATAAAACCTTGAACCAACATTGTGCAAACTGGAGATCTGATTATGTTGGTAATTTTCCCATTAGGCGGTCATTCGGAAATGGAGTCAGGTAGAATTCTAGAATCTTTCCAACCTGCTAAAATTATGTTCCTTCTCACAGAAATCCATGGTTGTATCATTTTTATATCAACCATTTGAATCATAATTGTTGGAGTAGGAAACATTTCATGTCGTGGAGATAACCATAACATTTGCTGTTAAAAAGAAGCATATAATGTCAGAAATTTGGTTTTTAATATCAGAAAAATATTTTTAAGCTAAAACAAGATTATTACTTCTGTCTAAACTGACAAAGACTGAAATATTGATTTTTCTGAAAAAGAGTTTAGTTTCTTAGGAATGGAGAAGCTTAATCATTCAGACTGCTTAACAGAATCCTGCAAGCTTTGTAATTAAGTAATAAAAGAACCGTTTGTGTGAACTGTTTACAGTAAGAGTTGTCAGGCTCTGTTGTATCAGTTACTCAGATATGATGTTATTATACAATAGCATACTTTATAGCTGTGGATTGGTGTGAATAGTGTACTCTTAGGAAGATATTCAAGGGACACCAAACAGCTGAGGGCTAAAATTAACCTTGCTCTGTCTTTATAGGGTTTCAGCTTTAAATTTCTTAATTTGCAGGTTCTGTTGTTTGTTTTATCTTGTTTTGTTTGTTTCCTCCTATGGTTAGAGATACATGAAGGAAATGGCATGTAAGCAAAATACTGACTTCTGATTGATGAATGAGTCACAGTGGTACTAAACAAATAGATTACTCATTTAAATCATTATGCAGTGTTAGCTCTTTATATTCCTTTTTTTTTTTTTTTTTTGCCTCTAGCATAGTATTCTGCATTTGATCTGCCTTATTTCCTAACTTGCTGGCAGGGGATTAAACTTCTCCAGGAGATCCTTCTAATGGCCAAGTTGGTGGTAAAAGCAAGGACTTTCTAGGTTAAAGAGCCCAGGGAAAAGAATTAATTTTCCAAATCTCAAGAAAAGGTGGTAAGCCAGTAAGTTTAAAACCGTTTATGGATTAGAAATCAAATAAAATATTTTAAATGCCACACAGCGCTGCTTCAAAGACAGAGAATAAATGAATAAATTTAAAAATGAGTGGAGAGGCACCTGGGTGGCTCAGTGGTTTAAGCCTCTGCCTTCGGCTCAGGTCATGATCATGGGGTCCTGGGATCGAGCCCCGCACTGGGCTCTCTCCTCACCAGGGAGCCTGCTTTCCTCCCTCTCTCTACCTGCCTCTCTGCCTACTTGTGATCTCTGTCTGTGAAATAAATAAAATCTTTTTTTTTTTTTAAGATTTATTTATTTATTTATTTGACAGACAGAGATCACAAGTAGGCAGAGAGGCAGGCAGAGAGAGAGGGGGAGGCAGGCTCCCTACTGAGCAGAGAGCCCAATGTGGGGCTAGATCCAAGGACCCTGGGATCTGACCTGAGCAGAAGGCAGAGGCTTTAACCCACTGAGTCACCCAGGCGCCCCAAATAGATAAAATCTTAAAAAAAAAAAAAATGAGTGGAAAGAAGCAGCAGCAAGATGGAAAGGAAGAAAAGAAGGAAGGAATGAAGGAGAAAGGAGATAATTGTATTGAAAAATAGAGCGTGGCAATCTTGTAAACTGTAATCTTATAACCTAATCCAAAATCTAGCTTGGGGTTGGAAAGGAATGATTCCTTAGAAAAATATAACCAGGTAGATTTATGTGGGATTTCCTCTACCATAACCTTTTTAAATTTTGCTTTATGCACACGTAGCATATATACCAAGAACAAACAAGGAAGCAGTTTTGCTGTTGAATACCTTTGGACTATCAGTATATAATTTTCTGGAAAGGTCCTACTCCAACATACAGTTTTGAGCACAGTATCCAAGATTTATAAGTGTGAAAATAGTCATAAAATCATTGGTAAATGTTACACTATAACCAATTTAACAATGGCTTAGTTGGGAAAATTTATGAGTTTGTTTCTATTTCAAGTAAGAAAGATTTATGTTCCAATAGGCTTAGAAATACACCTACTAGATTGTATGTCCACAGTAATGGATAACATAAACCTGCTGAGCCAAAATCTAGTTTCAGGGATAAAATTACAATTTTACCAACTGGAGTCTATGGTGCTATGATCCTCTGTGGTGAACCAGGGCAACAGTTCCTGTGCTGTCTTCACTTGGAAGGAAGGTCAGCTACCTGTGCGCCGACTTCCCAAACTAACTAGATTACTGCTGGAAAAAGAATGTTCTAGAGTCTTTAATTTCTGATGTCAGACTTCATTTTTAAATATAAACATGGGTCTTTCTGCTTCTTACTATATCTTTTTGAAATGTCAAAAAGTCATGAATTCAATGTGCTTTCCCTGTAGCAACCTTCATTGAATAAGAAGGTTAATCTGGGACTTTATAGCAATTTTGATATGGACATATCCTGAACAGCATATCAAAGATTTTAGAGCAGCTTGGTGGCTTAGTCAGTTGAGCACCTGCCTTTAGTTCAGGTCATGTTCCCAGGGTCCTGGGATGGAGCCCCACATCGGGCTCTCTGCTCAGCAGGGAGCCTGCTTCTCCCTTTCCTTCTGCTTGCCACTCTGCCTGCTTGTGTGCTTTCTCTCTCTCTGTCAAATAAATAAATAAAACCTTTTAAAAAAAATTTAGCAGTAGAACAAGTCACCCAATGTATTTGACACTTTCAGGATGTCTTTGGAAACAGCTACCTCCCGTCCCCCCATCCATAGCAATACAGGAGTAGATTCCTGGCATTCATGTGACTCCTCAACACATACATCTCTGGTCATACCAGTTGGATCACAGGTACACTCATTATTCTGATTGGCTAATCAGATTCTCATTCCTGAGAATTTAAAATCACATCTGAAGGAAGACCATGTTAGTCTCTCTTTTCCCAATAGATCCATATCCTACTAACTAGTGACTATGTCATAGCCATAGTCTGCTTTGAGTACTGGGTGGCAGACAGAAGTTAGTCTTCAGGGAGAAAGAAAAAAATAGATGTACAGAAAGGAGCAGAGACAGACAGAGATTATTTCCTTGGGGTCTGTCTGCATACCAATCTTTGAATTTCACGAGACATCTTATATCTTCATATAAAATCACCTTTGTTTTTGCTAAAGCAAGCTCCAGTGGGCTGTTGTTACTTATAAATAAAAGTGCTACCTTTATAAAATATGACAATGTAAAATAGTGTGCAAACAAAACAAAATTTTAACTGTCAAAGTAAATGTATCAAAGTCACAGACGTGAATGCTTTAGGGAGAATTATATATGATATACAAATACCCAATACATAATAATTATATACTCCCATCACTGTTACAAAATAAAACCACCATTAGAATTAGAGTGGGAAGGACTGGGAAGGAATAAATGAATCAAATTCATGATATATAAAGCTCTAAATAGGTCTTCCACCTGGTTTTTTGACCTATCCTTGAATTGCTTTATAGAGCTCTTAGAATAATTTAATGCATTCCCTTATGTTGTAGCAATAATTATCTTAATGTGGGAGGAGAAAGAGGCATCACAGAGTCACTCAATTAGCATCATAATCCTCAATTAGCATCATTTGCCCTAAACAGAAAGTAATTATAAAATCTAATACTATACACTCCTGTTTCTGGGAAGATGGGATAGACATACTTTTTCCAATTCCACTGTCTAAGTGGAAACATCTAAAAACCTTGGATGTTAAATATTAAACAAGAATAAGAAAACTTTAACAGATGGAAAGAAGAAAGCAGACTGGCTGCACTAGAGCCCAAGGAGTGACATGGTAGTGAATTCCCTGGGTTTTCTTTTTGCCTCATATATCCCAGACTTGGAGCTTAAGAAGTCAGAAATGCCAAATACAAACAAAGTTAACAAACAAACAAAAAACCTCTAACAAAAGAATGCTGTCTTTAGCCCAAAGGATTAGGAAAGGGACAACTTAGCAAGACAGAAAACTTTTAGAAAATAAGCACTGTAATCCAGCCAAACAACAACAGAGTTGCGGCCCCAAGTTCACGCATGGTGGCAAAAGCTGGGTGGGTAGCTTAGATTTCCACCTTTGTGAGACTCTTCTCTCTCTCTTTTTTTGAGACGTATTTGTTTATTTTAGAGAGAGAGTGTGTGCAAGCAGAGGGAGAGGCAGAAGGAGAAAGAGAATCCTCAAGCTGACTTCCTGCGGAGTGTGGAGCTTGATGCAGGGCTTGATCCCAGGACCCTGAGAGGAGCTGAAATCAAGAACCAGCCACTTAACTAACTGCATCACCCAGCTGTCCCTCCACCTTTGCTGGATTCTTAATGGTGTTCTTTCTCACTAGGTAAAGTAAGGAATAGGGACTTTCATCCCTACCAGGTGGTAATGAGCCCCACCCAAAACACTTGTTATCAGTGGAGACCACAGGAGATCCTAGACTTTCACCTCTGTTGATAGTTAGGAGGTATTCCTTTCCCTCTCTGCTGGGGTAGTATCAGAAGAGGCCTAGTGGAGGGTCAGTATTTTCACTGTAAGTAGAGGTCCACACCTTCTCCCACCATGACCCCTCTCATCCCCAACAATCTTCACCCCTTGTGGTATGGTGTTGGCGAAAACCATGTGGGAAGCAGTAATGGATATTTCTACTGCTTCCAACTGGAGGCCTAGTGGGGAGCCAGTACTCCCACCCACACCCAGCAGTAACAAGGAGCCTCCCCTAAGGGTGTCAACAAATGCTCAATAAAGAATCTGGGCTTCTCCTCCGACCTGGTAGTAATTAGGTGGTGCTTCACTTTTCCTGTTGGAGAGGTGTTAGAGGAAAGGAGCTAACACAGAAAGCTAAATAAGATCCAGAGTCTCATAATGTGCCAATATTCAGATCTCAACCAAAATTCATTCATCGTACTGAGACCTCAGACTGAATGAGAAAAGACAATTAATAAATGCCAACACCACTGTGACAAAGATGTTCACATTGTCTGACGAAGATTTTACAGCAGCCATCATAACATTGCTTCAGTGAGCGATTGTGAACACACTTGAAGCAACTGAGAAAAAAGAGTCTCAGCAAAGAAATAGGAAGCCTCAGCATATAGAGAGAAGATACAAAGAAAAACAAAATGGAAATTTTAGAACTGAAAATATAATAAAAAGCTCGGTGGATGGGCTCAACAGCAGAAGATACAGCAATTGAAATTACCCAATCGGAACAGAGAGAAAATAGAGTAAAAAAACAGAAGAGCCTCAGAGACCTGTGTGAATGTAACAAAACTTCTAATGTTCATATCATTGGAGTCCCAGGAGAGGAGAGAGAGGGTATGGCTGGAAAAGTACCTTATGAGGTACTGGCTAACCCACTTCCCAAATTTGGCAAAAACCATAAACCTACATATTTAAGAAGCTGAATGAACTTCCAAATAGGATAAATCTGATCTGAGGAGACTCACATCAAAACACATTATGGGGGCGCCTGGGTGGCTCAGTGGCTTAAAGTCTCTGCCTTCGGCTCAGGTCATGATCCCAGGGTCCTGGGATCAAGCCCCACATCGGGCTCTGTGCTCTGCAGGGAGCCTGCTTCCTCCTCTCTCTCTCTCTCTCTCTGCCTGCCTATCTGCTTACTTGTGATCTCTGCCTGTCAAATAAATAAATAAAATCTTAAAACACACACACACACACATTATGGTCAAACTTCTAAAAACTGAAGACAAATCTTGAAAACAACCAGAGAAAAACAGCACCTTACCTACAAGGGAAAAAAAAAAAAAATTTAAACAATAATGGATTTCAGAGGGCGCCTGGGTGGCTCAGTCAGTTAAGTGTCTGCCTTCCACTCAGGTCATGATCTCAGGGTCCTGGGATCCAACCCTGTGTCAGGCTCCCTGCTCAGTGGGAAGTCTACTTCTCCCTCTCTTTCTACCCCTTAGCCCTGGTTGTGCTCTCTCTCTTGCTTGCTCTACTTCCTGTCTCTCAAATAAATAAATAAAATCTTGAAAAAAAAATTAGTGGATTTCTTACCAGAAAACAAAAAGGCCAAGAGGAAATAACATTTTTTTAAGTGCTGAAAGAAAAACTGTCAACCCAGAATTCGATATCTAGTAAAATATTCTTTGGGAAATCAAGACATTCTCAGATGAAGAAAAACTAAGAGAATCTCACCAGCAGACCTAGCCTAAAAAATGTCCAACAGAAGTTGGAAATTCGCTAAACAGAAAGCAAAGAATTTTTTAAGAAGGAGTCTTGGAACAACGGGGGGCGGGGGGGGAGAAAGAATATAGTTAAGCAAAATAAAGGTAAGTTCAATAGATTTTCCTTCAGTTTTATAAATTACTGTTGAAGATTGAATCAAAAGTTTGTAATATTGTCTGATGCAGTTCTAAATGTATATAGATGGATTGTATTAAAGACAATTATAGGGTGCCTATAATTGTTGGTTAAGTGACTGCCTTCGGCTCAGGTCATGATCTTGGAATCATGGGATCGAGTCCCTCATGGGACTCCCTGCCTGGCAGGGAGTCTGCTTCTCCCTCTGACCCTCCCCCTTCTCATGCTCTCTCTCTCTCTCTCTCTCAAATAAATAAATAAAATCTTTTTTAAAAAAAGACAATTATAATATAAACTGAATAACCAAGGGACAAATATGTGAAGCAAAAACTGGTAGAACTGGAAGGGGAGATATCTAAACTACAATTATAGTTGGAGATTCCAATACCTCTCTCAACAATTTATAGAACAAGCTAGACAGAAAATCAGTAAGGACAGAGAAAAACTCAGCAGTGGCATCAACCAACAGGATATAATCAACATTTAAGGGATATTTCACCAAGTAATACAGAATACACATTCTTACCAAGTACCCATGCAATATACACTAAAATAGATCATATCCTGGACCGTAAAACAAATTCAGCAAATTTTTAAAAATTGTCTCCATTAAGAGAATATTGCCACGAATGTGTAATGGTTTTGTCTTTTCTTTATTTCTTGCCACGTGCCAGGCTCGGCCCTTCTTGGGAAATGAGCTATGCCATAAAATGAATTACAGCTCTGTTATTGTACAGTGACAGGGTTCATTTAAACAGGCACAGGCTGCCTATGCCTTCCGTATTCTCTGTAAAAACAGATACTTTCAGGGTACATTAGCCCTAAAAGCAGCCCCTAAGGAAGCCATGAATCACTTTGGTTGGAAATCATCATATACAGAAACCAGAGTGTAACAGGATATATTTTTAAGTATCAGTCATGTGAATTGTGAGAACAATGTATTTTATAAAGTATCCCCTAGCAAACATGCCTGGTGCTATATATTCAACTATTGCATCATAAAATCTCAGTAAGGAATATTAATAAGTTCCCTAAACCACACAGAGAAAAGCTTAAAATTTCCCTCTGCAAAATAAAAGTGAAAGTAGGTTGCCGTTAGAAGGCCTCAGTGTTCTTACACCCATTCGTGATAAACAGAAGAGGTCTAGGGGAAGATATTACCCTCCTCACCACCTCCGCATAGGAAAACCATAGAATTTTTATATTAGTCATACTTGGGGCCAGAAGTCATCCAAGAGTAGACATTTTTCCAGTTATTCCTCTCAGAAATTATGTCCTTTCCTCAGGGTCCAAGGGGAATAAACATAACCCATCTATTAGACTTTCATGGCAAGCAGATTCATTGTTTCTGTTTACACTTTTTCTCAAAACTAACCTTTATCCCTAATATTAACTAATGGCTAACACTTCAGGACTCCTAGCACATAACACGTGCTCAATAACTATTTACTGGATGAGAGTGATTTAAGCAAAGAATGTTATCTTGATCCTCTCTCACCTTAGTGAAAGCTGTATGCAATTTAAAGTATTTGTTTTGCTACCAAAAGCCAGGCTGTTTCGATATATTAACCTGGGCAATAATCAGCCTTGAGAATAGAAGTCACGAAAAAGTAAATCAATTTGCAAATTATTCTGGTTTGAGGTGACATTAACTTAAGTCTACGGAGTCCCCAAACAAAGGAAGCACTCTTCTAAACGTTATCTGAAGAAAGCGAAACATTGTAATGCAATCTAATACTTTCAAGAGGAATAAATTAAATACAGCAAAAAGCTTTTACACCAGTGTAAAGAGATAGAATCAATATTTGCAATAAAATGTTAAATATCGGGTTTTTAATGTATGAAGTTTTGGTTTGGGGATGTGATTTATTCCACATCAGATCAGAATCACTGTAATAGGGGCGCCTGGGTGGCTCAGTAGGTTAAGCCGCTGCCTTCGGCTCGGGTCATGATCTCAGGGTCGTGGGATCGAGTCCCGCATCCGGCTCTCTGCTCAGCAGGGAGCCTGCTTCCCCCCCGCCCCCCGCCCGCCCTTCCTCTCTCTCTGCCTGCCTCTCTGCCTACTTGTGATCTCTCTCTGTCAAATAAATAAATAAAAATCTTAAAAAAAAAAGAATCAATGTAATAAATACCCATGCTCTGATGGAGTTCTATTAAGTTCTATAACGTTAAAAATATTCCCGCAGAATGTAGGATGAAAGTCAAAACGTATTCAATTTTAAGAAAATAGCCCCCCAAATTTAACTCTTGTTTATAAGCCCAGCTGTGTGACACTGGGTAATTCTGGCATCTTAAAATCTGCCACAAGAAATGAGTTTCTGGAGGGATGAGATATTGTGTATTAAACCACAGTAAAGGCTCTTCCTCCACGTAGGGTGCGGCCAAGAAGCAAACGGTTACTATGTCAAAGTGCTAATTCTCGTTAATGCATTGTTCGTTTATTAAATGTCATAGAATCAGGGTCAGCCCACAGGGACATGACTCTGAAATGCAAATAACCTAGCGTGATGAAAATCCTGCCGGCAGTAACAAGTGATTCCGCCTGCGGTGAGCGGCGGCGAACGGGCTGCGTGTCAAAGAGCGAGGACCGGGGGCCTCCGGACTGCGCGATCTGCGACCTAGGTCGCGGTGAGTACTTTGTCTGCCCCGCCCCCTAGCGGCCTCTTGCCTTCCCCTTGCAGGCCTTGCCTCTCGGTCTTCTAGAGGCCCTGCCTCTCATTCCTGGAGTGACCCCGCCTCTCGCTTCCTTCTCCGCCCCTCGGCCTTCCCACCGTCCTCAGGTGCCCGGCGCCCTGACCGCCCACCTTTCCTCCCCTGCCTGTCTCTCCTCTCTCGCTCCCGCTCTCTCCCCTCCTCTCCCGTGAGGCCCCGCCTTTCCAGGGTGGCCCCGCCTCTCCCTCCCCTGGCGGCCCATCTTCACTCTCTGAGCGCGCCCCCCACACCCTTCCGGCCTCCCCGCCCAGGTTCCTCTTCCATTCAGCCGCTGCGGAATGGACTGACGTTCTTGGCGGGGAACATTCCCCAACGCGCGCTGGTTTCTCTCTCTGTGACCGCTGAGCCTTCTTTTCTTCTGCCGCATGGCGCCTCCTTCTCGGGGGTTCTCTCTGGGGATAGCAACTGGGGCCTCTGCGGCCCCAGCCAGCCTCAGGCTTGTCCGGTGCTCTTGCCTGATGGCTGCTGAGGATGTAAGCTAGAGCCCAATTTGCGCCCAATTTGCCCTAAAGCCTTTTCTCCCCGACCTAGGCAGAGAGCCTCTTCGTCTGACTCCATGGCCGCCTTCGTTTAACGTTCCAGAAGGACTAATGTATAAAGGTCTTGAGCTCCATGGAATGGATTTTTTCAGACAGATTCGAGACATAACCATTTAGGATGAGTGCTTTAGCTATTCTAATGTTTTAGCGTCTCAAAATTAACTGCCATTCAGGTTACGTTTGTTTGGAAGAAGCAAAACTCACATAGCCAGACATGACCTAGTTTATTGAACTATTAAAAAGTAAACATCTAAGGGCGCCTGGCTGGCTCAGTCGGAAAATCATGGACTGGATCTCAAGAGTGGTGAATTGAGCCCCACTTTGGGTGTAGGGATTACTTACATAAATAAAAATAAACTTTAAAAAATGCACACATAGGTTTAAAAACAAAAAACTAGATAATTAATGGTGGCCATAATGTAAAGAAAGGGGAACCCATGTGCACTGTTGGTGGGAATGTAAACTGGTTCAGCCATTATGGAAAACAGTATGGAGATTTCTCAAGAAATTCAAAATAGAACTACCATGTGATCCAGCAATCCCGCTTCTGGGTGTGTATCCAAAGGAAACAGAACCATTATCTAGAAGAGATAACTTGTAGTTCCATGTTCATTGCAGCATTATTTACAATAGTGAAGAAATGGAAACAACCTAAGTATAAAGAGTTGAATAGATAAAGAAAAAAATACATATGGATGGATGCATGGAATATGGATGGACTATGATGAAATATTATTCAACCATTAAAAAGAAGGAAATCTTGTTTGTTACATGGATAAAACTGGAGGGCATAAGCTAAGTGAAATAAGCTAGACAAAAAAAATTCTGCATGGTATCACTTATACATCAGATCTTTTTTAAAAAAAAAAAGTCAAACTCATAAAAACAAAAGTGGTTGGAAGGGGCTGGGGGGCATGGAGGAAATTGGGAGAGGTTGGTAAAACGGTACAAACTCTAAGTTGTAAGATGAAAAATGTCTGAGGATCTAATGTATAACACAGTGACTATAGTTGATAACACTGTATTGTACAATTGAAATTTAATAAAAGAATAGAACTTAAATGTTCTTACTGAAGAGGGAAAAAAGTAAATTTGTGAGGTGACAAATGGAAGGAGGGAATGGAAAGAATCCTTTCACAATGTATACAGATATCAAATCATCATGCTGTACACTTTAGCTTACAATTTTATTTGTAAATTATACCTCAGTAAAGCTGGGGAAAAAGTGACAAAACCTAAAAAAAAAAAAAAAGCAAACACTGATTCAAGCTTGTTAACGGGCTTAGCACTGGATATTATGCATATCACTAATTCACAAAACAATGCAGGTAAAATATGTAGCATGATGAAGAGCTGGTGAGTGTAACTGACAATAGTTGAATTTAAATCATCATTGGTTATGCATCACATTGAGAGGCTTATACTACCACTAAAAGTATAGTGACAAATGAGAAAAATGGAACATAAAAGTTTTATTTACAACATGATTATGATAAAAATGGATATGAATATGGACATTGTAGGTGGACACAGCCTCAAATAAAATCAGACTTTTTAAAGGAGGTTGAGTCTGATTCATCCAACTGGGATGAGCTGGAGATGCCTGTAACTCATTTGGTTTCTGCCTTTTCTGAGTTCTGGTTAGTCAGGGTTATCCTCTTTGAGCTTCCATGTATAGCTTAGAGTACGGAGTATGCTATGGTAACAAAAGACCGCCACCCCCATACAGTAATTTAAATGAGATAGAAGTTTATTTCTCATGTAACGGTCCAGAGGTAGGAGTGGCCCAGGCTGGCAGTGTGGCTCATCTCCCTTAAGTCAATAATGGACTCTGATTTGTTTCCTCTTGGTGCTCTGCTCCAGCTTAGGATATTTTCTTCATTTGCATAGAGCGGGGACACTGCTGTGGGTTTGCCTTAGCGCCATCTAGCTCTGGGGAAGGGCAAAAGAGCAGAAATAGAGGACAAAGGATTTATTTTTAAGCGAGCGATGCAAAGGTTGCACCTATCACTTTCACTCATATTCCATTGGTGAGAACTTGAACATACTTGGTTGTAAGAGAAACTGGGAAATGTGGTCTCTGACTTGGAGAACAAGGGCAAAAGGAAATGTAGATACAATTAAATTTCCTTAAACTTGCAATCCACTGACAAATATTTGAGACAGGCAGAGTATGACATTCCTCCAGGAACTCCCAAGCATCTTAATGTTAATGCTTTGTTAGTGGCAAAAAGCAACCTTAGCTTGACAAGAGTTAGGCTTCCGGGATCCTCTAAGTCTTCTTTAAAATATGAAAATCCTTTTGGAAACTTCCTTTGTCTCTGCCCCCACCAACTTAAAAGTATATAGCCAATCGCTCCTTACAATTCCAGAGCAGCTCTTTATGCCCATGGGTCCTGTCCCCGAGGCTTTAATAAAACCACCGTTTTTGCACCAAAAATATTTCAAAAATTCTTTAACATTTGCTCTTGGACCCCACTTCAAATCACATCTGTCTCTAAGTGGGGCTTCATCTGTCCAGTTAAAAATTTATTAGTGTAGTAAAAGGTGAGAACAGACAGGGACGACTACCATTCTGCCATATTTGCCCCACTGCCTTCCAATGAATTCTTGCTTAAGAGGAGTTCTTTTACTTCAGTTTACACATAGCCCTTATTGCTGGTAATTGAAGTACCCTAAAACCGATGTCTCATTCTTCAGGCCCCATTTCAAATGACACCTTCTCAAGGAGGCTTACCTGACTACTTTCTCTGAACTATGTCCCTCCCCCATTCCTGCCATCGTTGTCTTTCTCCCAGCACTTTGCTTCCTGCATGGCCCTTATCAGAGCATATATATATACTGCTGTGCATTTTTTAAAAAAGATTTTATTTATTTGACGGAGAGAGAGATCACAAGTAGGCAGAGAGGCAGGCAGAGAGAGAGAGGAGGAAGCAGGTTCCCTGCCGAGCAGAGAGCCCGATGCGGGACTCGATCCCAGTACCCTGAGATCATGACCTGAGCCGAAGGCAGAGGCCTAACCCACTGAGTCACCCACGCACCCTATACTGCTGTGTTTTTGTCTCCCACAAATGTCTTTTTTCATCACCACATCTTTATCATCTAGCACAGAGCCTATCATTAGATAGGCAAGAAAAAAAAATATCTGGTGGTAAATAAATGAAACAGTGGTCAAGGATGACTGAGAGAGTCCTAAAATGACAAACTAAATAATTATATTAGTAAAGAGTGAGAATATAGGAAACTGAGTGGGCAAGTTTAGAGGTAAGGATCAGAAGATGGTTAGGTTTGCTTGCACAAGTTGAATTTGAAGTTTTGAATGATTTTAAGATGATATCCAGTAGGCTGCTAAAACTATGGCTTTCCAGAGCTTCAGATTGGAGCTATAGATTTGAAAGCCTTGAGAGATGATGAGATCACTTGTGAAAAGTATGGCAAGAAAATAAAGGTTTAGAAGGGAACTACAAGGAACAGCAACATGCATAGAGTTGGCAGAGGAAAGACTGGCGAAGCTTGGGAGGACCTATCAGAGGCTATCAGCAAGAACCAGCAAAAAGAAATTTTCAGGGAGGAGGTAGTGGTCACAAATAATACAGATGGGGGGTGATAAATTATGTCACATAAGGGGTGCCTAGGTGGCTCAATGGGTTAAAGCCTCTGCCTTTGGCTCAGGTCATGATCCCAGGGTCCTGGGATTGAGCCCCACATCGGGCTCTCTGCTCAGCAGGGAGCCTGCTTCCTCCTCTCTCTCTCTGCCTGCCTCTCTGCCTACTTATGATTTCTGTCTGTCAAATAAAAAAAAAAATCTTTAAAAAAAAAATATGTCACATAAGTCTTAACGGGTCCCTAGATCTGCCAGTTAGGATCGTAGGTATGAGAACCTTAGTAGAAAAGTTTCAGTGGGTCAGTGGACTGTGGACTGAAGATAGAATGTTAGGAGCTGAATGTAGTAATTGTAGAACAACTTTTCAAAAAGTGCAGCCATTAAAACAACACACATTTCATTTGGAAAAAGCAGCAAAGTCAAAGGAGAGTTCTTAAGATGAAAGAAAACTCAGCATCTCTTTAAACAAGTGAAAGGGATAGGATGAGTATGGAAATGACTGAGAAATTTTTACCTACTGGATTTGAGGTAGGAAGCTACAACAGAGTTTTACATTCTTGAAGACGTAAACACAGATTTGGAGGAGGGAGTAACAAGGCTTGATAGAGTTTTCTGATGGCCTTAATTTATCTATGAAAGTGGGAGTAAACTTCTGTGATGAAATGAAAGTGGAGGGGAAAGTTTGGATGAACTATTCTAGGAGAAAAGAGGAATGGGAAAAATTGTGACAGTCAGTTAAAAGGTCTGCTGGTTGCAGATCCACTATAGTTGGAAATCCTTTTTTCCTTCTTCCTCCTACCCCTTCCTAACTCAAAGTTGTTCCAAAAAGGACTCCAGGCTGACAAATCCTAATCCTTGAGCTCGTCTACCCAGATAGACCTTTTCCCTACAATAACCGGCAATGAACATGCGGGGGCTACGAAAGCAGACTATTCCCTTAAACTCCCTTCATTTCAGTAATGAAAAGTGAGTGGGCCTCCGACATTTTTGCCGACCTCCCAACCCCCTTGCTACGACAGGTTATACTTCGTACAGCTATACAGCAAAGGGACCGGCTTGCTATGGACAATGAGACTTTTAGTGACAGTTCCCTCGTAAGTAACTTCCCCCAAAAGTTGCAGTATGTGCGAAAGACTGGTTTAAGTACAAGAACACAGTGTTCGCAGCCAAACACTGAGAACCGAGGCCGGAACAGTGAAAGCGGCTTCAACGGCTCAGGGACCAGTAGAGCAGGACCGCAACCCATCCCCGATGACGTCACACGGTCTCGGCTTCCGGCCCGCCTCATACTGGGCGTTCCCCTTCTCGCGACAGCCGCAGCCCCGCCTTTGCTCCACCTCCAGGTAACGTCATCACACCACAGCCTCTAGTATCTCCTTTGCAAGCTTTCTGAGCGCCGGGCGCGGTGGCGCGCGCCTGTAGTCCCAGCTACTCGGGAGGCTGAGGCAGGAGGATCGCTTGAGCCCAGGAGTTCTGGGCTGTAGTGCGCTATGCCGATCGGGTGTCCGCACTAAGTTCGGCATCAATATGGTGACCTCCCGGGAGCGGGGGACCACCAGGTTGCCTAAGGAGGGGTGAACCGGCCCAGGTCGGAAACGGAGCAGGTCAAAACTCCCGTGCTGATCAGTAGTGGGATCGCGCCTGTGAATAGCCACTGCACTCCAGCCTGGGCAACATAGCGAGACCCCGTCTCTTTTACCTCCTCCTCTATCCCGGATCTAGAAGTAGTAGTAGTCCTACCTCCTAAATAAACAGTAGGAGTTTGCCCCATTTATCTATGCATTTGGGAGTCTATAATCTCTATGTTAAAAATAAGTGAGATGTAAAAAAAATAAGTGAGATGTAACTGGTCGCTATTACTGGCTCCCTCTCCTCACTATTGGACGCTTGTCTTCCTATTTTCCGTCTCCCTTAGGGTCCAAGCTACCGGGTAACTTCGGATATTCGGCGGTCCAGAGCCGCCTCATCGCTGACCCCTACCGGACCATCGCCAAAAGTTCTTGGCGAAGGGCTGCTATCACCCTCGCAGCCAACAGGGGCTGCTCATTTACTCGCCGCCTGTTGGAGAAGATAGCCCCGCGACAGCACTACCAAAAATGCGTCCCGGTTCCCACCTACTCCCGGCGGCGGTCCAGCTCGCTGTTCTGTTACCACTGTTTACCCGGACCTTGCCTCCCCACCTCCACGCACGGAATGTTACTTTCTTTCACCGCCGTTAACTCAAGGTTTTTGCTTTCAAATGTTGCAGACGAAAGATCTGGCAATCAGCAGTCTTTCCCCCCGAATCCTTACGCTCTGCCTGTCAACGGGTAGGAGTGAGCTTCCGACTGGGTGCCCGGCTACTCCCTCCTTGTAAGGGGAAAAAAAAAAAAAAATTAAGAGGCTCCCACACGCCTTTGTGAGAGCAGAGGTGAAGGGTCAGCATGGCAGAACGCCTTGCCCGGTCTCCCCCTTGATTTTTGGATTGCTGACAGCCGACGTTAGGGACGGAATTGAAGCGCAGGGAACCTGGAGCACCCTGTGAGTCTTGAACCCACTGTTGCAGAGAGCAAAACCCCAGCGCCCTGCACCGAGCCGCACCGAGCAAGTCTTGTGTCCCGATCTAAATTTTTTTTTTTTTTTAAGGAAATAAATGAGCACACGAAGAAAGAATAGAATGTTTCACATTGTCAGAAGTTCTTGGTTGTCTGTAATCGTAATTTTACCTTTGTGAAAGAACTATTTTAGAGGATTCCCTTTTAAATTCAAGCATTTTAGGGGCAGCGGAAGTTGATCAAATGTTCATATCGATCTTAACATCAATCTGATAATCGATTGGGAATTTTAAGACTAAGCACTAAACACAGACTTCACTACATGTAAAAGGACAAGGAAAGGGGACAATGTAGTAAGCTTTTCATAAAGCCAATTATATTCGATTCCTTTGAGATAATTCATTCTGTATGAACAAAGATAGCTGTCAGAAAAGGCCCTCCTTGAATTGCTGTTTCTGGGTCTCCCCTCTACAACTACATGGAATAAGTTATATTCCAATTCTTCAGGACAACGTTTCAAGACTTTAGAAGTCACCTCCAAATGAATACATTTCCACAAAATGGAAATATACAGAAATGCTTTTTTATTTTTTTAATCTTTACCCTGCTCCACCCAGAAAATAGGAGAAAAATACTTTGGGCACATCTTATTTATTTCTTCTTTTCTTTTCTTTTTTTCTTTTCTTTCTCTCTTTCTTTCTTTCTACTTGGATCCCTGAATTTGGCTCAGAATGACTTAGCTATGACTATAAGGACTGCATTTCAGTTGCCACCTCTGCTAGCTTTGGGGTTTACGGTTTCCATTACCCTTCAGTCTTTTCCACCATTTCTAGAAGACCTTCTCAGCTTTCTGGAACTGAGGTGTTCTGAAACTAAGGCAGAATAATGACCCCACCCCAAGGATGTGCACTTCCTAATACGTGGAACCTATGATTTGTTACTTTACATGGTAAAAGGAATTTTACAGATATGAGTAAATTAAGGATCTTGAGATGGGGAGAATATCCCAGTGGGCCCAATGTAATTATAAGGATTCTTAGAATAGGGAGGGAGGCAAGAGGGTCAGAGTCAGAGAAGAATATGTAGCCTGAAAGCAGAGACTGGAGTCATGCAAGGTCACTAAGCAAGGAATGTGGGCAGCCTCTGGAAGCTGGAAAAAGCAAGGAAACCAATATCCCCTAGAGCCTGCAGAAAGAATGCAGTCCTGCTGACCCATGTGGGATTTCTGACCTTAACAATTGTAAGAGGATAAGTGTGTGTTGCTTAAACCACTGAATTTGTGGTCATTTGTTACAGTAGCAACAGAAAACACATGAAATTACTTGAGCTGTGTCAAGGTTAGCCTGTACCTGAAGAAAGCTCCTGAGGTCAGAAATGAATTATATAGTAGATAAGCAGAAACAATATTGACTAGTTGTTGCCTTTGTAGAGCTTCTGGTCTAGTTGAGTGTGAGAAGGAGACCATTTTTGAAAAATAAGCCATGTAATTTGTGTTCTAGTGTTCTCATGATGGTCTCCCAACCATATTTAAGTCATGAGCCTGCCTGCATGCCTGAAATCTCTAAGACCAAAAACTCTCCCCTGGGCTAAGTCATGGTTTTCAGTTACAAATGCACTTTGGCATTTACTCAACACCATTCGAGAACATCCATGTCAACCACCCACCCACCTGGCACTTGGTTATACTTTACAATTTCCTACAATATTCATGAAAAAAGTTCAGTATATCATGACTTGGACCATACTTTTTAAGACTTTACGTTAATGGTGTAATATTTTTAACAATGACTTAAAAAAATTATGTATTCAAAACTGTTAATCTGAGGCACCTGGGTGGCTCAGTGGGTTAAGGCCTCTGCCTTCGACTCAGGTCATGATCCTGGGGTCCTGGGATTGAGCCCCGCATCAGGCTCTCTGCTCAGTGGGGAGCCTGCTTCTCCCTCTCTCTCTGCCTGCATCTCTGCCTACATGTGATATCTGTCTGTCAAATAAATAAATAAAATCTTAAAAAAAACCTGTTAACCTTACCCTTTATGGTTTCTTTTTTTGTTGTTTTTTAAAAAAGATTATTTATTTACTTAATTATGTGAGAGAGCGAGAGAGCACACAAGCAGGGGGAGGGGGAGAGGGAGAAGCAGACTTCCCACTGAGTAGGGAACCCAATGTGGGCCTGATCCCAGGACCTCAAGATCTTGACCTGAGCCAAAGGCAGACATGCAACTGACTGAGTGACCCCAGCATCCTCCTTTATGGTTTCTGCTTTAGCGTTTGCTTTGAAGAGTCTCGTGCATCTCAAAAGCATGTACATAGTCCTGTTAATGTACATATGTGACTGATTTTAAAATAGCACTTTTGGGGCGCCTGGGTGGCTCAGTGGGTTAAAGCCTCTGCCTTTGGCTTGGGTCATGATCCCAGGGTCCTGGGATCAAGCTTCGCATCTGGCGGCATCTGGCGGCATCTGGCACATCTGGCGCATCTGGCGCATCGGCCTCTCTGCTCAGCAGGGAGCCTGCTTCCTCCTCTCTCTCTGCCTGCCACTCTGCCTACTTGGGATCTCTGTCTTTCAAATAAATAAATAAATAAATAAATAAAATTTAAAAAAATAAAATAGCACTTTTGGGGTGCCTGGGTGGCTCAGTCAGTTAAGTGTTTGCCTGTGGTTCAGGCACGATCGCAGAGTCCTAGGATTGAGTCCCACATGGTCTGGCTCCCTGTTCAGTGGGGAGTCTGCTTCTCCCTCTCTCTCTGCCCCTCCCCCTGCTCAAGCTCCCCCCTTCTCAAATAAATAAATTTTTAAAAATCTTTAAAACAAATAAAATAATACTGTCTCTCTAAAATGATGGTTCTTTTGTTCTTAAATCTACTTTGTTATTGTTGTTGTTGCTGTTGTTAATCACATTCCTGGTGCAAGGTGCTGGGCAGCAGCAGAAGCAGTACAGACATAATTCTCAAAAAATTGTAGTTGTATGTTTTGACCTGTCTGGCAGCTCCCTAAGGGATCAGTTTAAGAGTTCGCCTTTGTTTTGACTCCAGAAGGGCTTTTCCAGGGCTGGAAAGGCTTCATGGGCCATATTTGCTGAAAGCATTTAAAGGCAGATGTATTAGCTCCTGCCAGCTGGGGCAAGAGAAATAGTCAGGGCAAGAAATAGATTCAAAAGGCTCAGAAGAAAGAAGCTGAGGAAGGAGATACTTGGAGGAATATAGACTATGAAAGTTCTGGCATATTCCAGGAAATCTAGGAGGTCACACACATGCCTAGGCCAAGAATGCATGCCCAGAAGAGACCTGAGAAGACTAAGCTCTCACCTCTGCCTGACCTTCAGGCTCAGGAAAAAAAAGAAAATGAAGGCTAAGGCAGAGTCATAAACTGCCATGCTAAATGTGCCCCAACATAGCACACTCTGAAAAATCAGAGAGAATTCTTTATTTGCTTGTTTGGTTGGTTGGTTAGAGCATTTAAGGAAATCTGTCAAACCATTAGTAGCCTATTATTCTTTTTTAAAAAAAAATTAATATATTATGTATTATTAGCTCCAGGGGTACAGGTCTATGAATCACCAGGTTTACACACTTCACAGCACTCACCATAGCATGTACCTTCCCCAATGTCCATAACCCCACCACCCTCTCCTAAACTCCTCACCCCGGCAACCCTCAGTTTGTTTTGTGAGATTAAGAGTCTCTTATGGTTTGTCTCCCTCCCGACCCCATCTTGTTTCATCTATTCTTTTCCTACCTCCCAACCCCCCACCACGTTGCATCTCCACATCCTCATATTAGGGAGATCATATGATAGTTGTCTTTCTCCTATTGACTTATTTCGAGTAGCCTATTATTCTAATAGAATAGGAACTTCAGGGGCCACAAACAGCAAAGAATAAAGACTTTACAAAATTAGGTCAGAAAGAGAGAATTCTGGAAAGATAGTAGAGTTGGAATCACCAGGAATCTGTCTCTCCACCTAGACAATAATTGCAGAATTACAGACAACAACTGGCAGAACCTGTCTGGGGTACCTGTTTTGGAACTCTGAGTCTACTGACTGTCTGCAACTCCAGGAAAAGTCCTAGATGGTAAGTTATGGTTAGCTTTTGTCAATCTCCACTCTGAGCCCCACAGCAAGCAGTTATGCACATGCTCCTAGAGCAGCTTGCACCTAGCTTTTGGCAGCCAGAATGGGCAAAAGGACCCTGTTTTTCAAATATTGAGCATCTATGCTCTGATTGATGATTGCAGTTTCTGGTCACAGAGGTGCAAAGAGGCAGGTGGTCATTGTTGTCATACCTCCCATCATTGGTGAAAGCCACTAGTAATTTCCAGAGGATTAAAAAGGCCAGAACCTTTTTTTTTCTCATCTCATTTTTTTTTTCTTTTTTCCCCTTTTGGGAGCCAGATATCAAAGACTAGGACATTCAAAAGCAACTGTATATATGGGGAAAATTAGAAGTTTCTGCTTTAAAGGACTTGAATAGACATTTATCCAAAGAAGCTATTCAAATGGCCAATAAGCACATGAAAATCTGCTCAACATCACTGATGATTAGGGAGATGGATACTAATACTACAATAAGATATCACTTCACACCCATTTAGAATGACAAAAAAATATTGGAAAAATAACCCAGAAAATAAGAAACATTAGTGAGGATGTAGAGACGCTGGAATACTTGTGCACTGTTGGTGGGAATGTAAGACGGTATCGTCATTGTGGAAAACAATATGGTGGCTCTTAAAAAAATTTTTTTTAAAGATTTTATTTATTTATTTGACAGAGAGAGAGAGAGACATCCAGAGAGAGAATACAAGCTGGGTGAGTAGGAGAGGGAGAAGCAGGCTCCCCACTGAGCAGGGAGTCTGATGCGGGCCCCATCCCAGACCCTGAGATCACGACCCAAGCCTAAGGCAGACACCTAATGATTGAGCCACCCAGCTGCCCTGCTCTTCCAAAAATTAAAAATAGAACTACCATATGATCCAGCAATTCTATTTCTGGGTATATACTCAAAAGAATTTATAATAGTCTTGAAAAGATATATGCACACTCCTGTTCGTAGCAACATTATTCACAAATGCTAAAATGTTATAGCAATTCAAGTGTCCATTGATAGATGAATGGATAAACAAAGTGTGGTCTATACACGCCATGGAATATTATTCAACCTTAAAAAGGAAGGAAATTCCAACATGCTACAGCATGGATGAAACTTGAGAACACTATGCTAAGTGAAATAAACCCATCATAAAAAGACAAATACTGCATGATTTCCATTATAGAATTAGTTAGTCAATTTGACTAATTAAATTAGTCAAAATTGAAGAGACGGTAGCCTGCAGGTTTGGGGCTGGGCACAGTGGAAATTGGGAGTTATTGTTTAATGGGTATAGAGTTTCAGATTTACAGGACAAAAAGAGCTACAGCATTGAATGGTGGTGATGGTTTACAACATTATGTATTTAGTACATACTGTATTTTAATATCACTCAACAGTACCCTTAAAATAATTAAGATGGTAAATTTTCATATTTTACCACAATAAAAAAATGGGAAAAAATTAGTTTAGAAAAAAAAACCCAAAGTGTTTAGTTCATTATACCAACAAACAACAATTACAATAATAGAAATGTTTGACCAAGTATCTAGGCACAGTGATCCAGCCAAGTTGACACACAAAATTAATCATCATAAGTCTACCCCTTGTCAATTAGATAGTCTTATATGTCTTCTTAAACCATACTTAACTTCTAAATAAAGGCAATAACAAGGTCATACTTCTGTCTAACATGATATAACTATCTTATGTGCAACCAAAAATGCATTAAGTCTTTCCCCAAAAAAGAAGGCTAAGTTGTTGGGAGATGTTTGCTCTTCTCCTTGATATTGCATGCATGATTTGAATACTATGATGTACAAATAACTGTCCTGTAAATTTGTCCTGTAAATCTGAAATACTTAAATACTATGATATAAAGTCATTACATCTTATGTTACATGATAAAGGGATAAGAAAGGGAAGAAAACAAAGATATTTCCTTGATATATATACATATCAAAACACACACACAAATACACACACAAAATAAGGAAGAAATATTCCTGACAATTACAATTCTTGTTTCTGTAACAGGTTACGTGGTCATAGCTGGTATTTGTAACTACTTTCTTCCACCTCAGCTGGTAATCATGGTTCTGGTAGAGTTATCCAAACCTTCTTTCCTGAGGGGTCTAAGCCATTAGTAGTCTTGTCTGGATCAGGTTGTTGTAGTTCTCTATTGACTTTAATCTCAGAACATGGTCATGCTAAGAGATTCCCTAAGGGATCTACTATGTTCCAGACATACTCCCTTACTCCATGTGGAGTAGCAAATTTCTCCCTGGTAGTCAGGACTAATTACCCCACTAAGCACAATAACTCCCTTCTGGCCTATAGATTCAGAGGTATGAGGAACCCAAAGTGACTAGGCAGCTGTCTAAACTTCCCGTCCAATGGAATCATCATTGTATCTCAAAACTAGCAGCTTTTTGGGTCCCTTGGTAAATGGACCCAAGTAACACACGCCAAAGAGGAATATGCTGTCTCCAAAAGCCAAGAAAAGTCCATGAGGCATTGTGGATTCTTCTTTGTTCTAAGGGGGACCATATGCAACACTTGTCTTTCACGTTAAAAGGGATATCTGACATATCCTGCATCACTGGATCCCCTAGAAATTTCATTGAAGTAGGTCTCTGACATTTCATCAGATTTATTTCCTCCCTCTGACACAAATGTCTTACCAGTAAGTCTACAGTATTTTCTACTTCTAGTTTGTTAGGTTTAGTCAGCATGATGTCATCAATATAATGAACCAATGTGATATCTTATGGAAGGGAAAGGCAATCAAAGTCCCTGTGACCTAAATTATGATATAGGGTTAGAGAGTTGAAACCCCTGAAATAGGACTGTGAAAGTGTCTTGCTGCCCTTTCCAGCTGAAAGCAAACTGCTCCGGGTGGTCTTTATTAACAAAGATGGAGAAAAAGACATTGCTAGACCAATAGCTGCATATCAAATATGAGGGGGTGTGTTGATTTGGTCAAGCAATAAAACTATGTCTGGTATAGTGGCTCCAATTGAAGTAACCACTTGGTTGAGTTTATAATAATCCACCATCATTCTCCATGATCCATCTGTCTTCTGCAGAGACCAAATAGGCAAGTTCAGCAGAACATGGTGGGAATTACCACCACTTCATCTTTCAAGTCCTTGATGGTGGCACTAATTTTTCTTAAAAGTTTTATATATTTATTTTGGAGAGACAGCAGGCCACGGGAGGGACAGAGGAAGAGAATCCTCAAGCAGGCTCTTCCCTCAATGCAGAGCCCAATGCAGGGGTGATCCACGACCCACGAGATCATGACCTAAGTGGAAAATAAGAGTCCATGGTGACACTGCTCTTTGCAACCCTTCCAGGAATGTGGTATTAACTTTTGTTTATTATTTCCCTAGGTAGAAGCAGTTTTAGTAGCTTGACCTTTCCCGCCATAATAGCCTCACTTCATAGGCCAGAGAATCTGTGTGGGGATTCAGAAGCTGCTATGTCTCTTCCAACCGTATATTCCAATATTGGGGATTCTGCTTGTCCTGCTCCTTCCCCCTCTCTTCCACCTCCTTCTAGTCTCTCTTTCTCTCTCTCTCTCTAAAATAAATGATAAAATCTTAAAAAAAAAAAAAAAGGATGGGTTTACAGATGCCCTGGGACCACTGTGAGGCAGATCTGAGCTAAAACTTCATTTATCACCTGACCTACATAAGCCCCTACTTTGACTGGTGGACCAAAGTGACATTTTGAGTTTCTTATAATTAGTGTCAGGTCAGAGTTGGGTCCAGCAATCCCCAAAAGGGATTTTTAAAAATTTTTATGATTTACTGACCATTTCCTTTTTCCCCCAAAGTACAGTTACCTTGATAAAAAGGTAGATAGGCCCATCGGTCCCTATGGGGTAGACTGGGAAAAAGAGTAACAGTAGAAATTTTTGGAAGTGTACTAGGGTTCTTCCTCAAGGAGACCTGGTCTCCCTTTCATTCAAGGGGCTCTGGGTCTATAAACGGGCTCAAGTCTGGAAATTGAAGGGCTATGACTCTTGTTTTTATGATTTAAGTTAGATTTTTGTCCATTTGAGCTAGAACTCTTCTACTTATACAGATCAAATGAGAATTTAGTAGGCTTCCCATATGTTTTTCTTCTAGGAGCGCCACGATCAAGAGCCAGCATCACACGTCTCCAGGAGTCAGACTATTGGATTGCTGTTTTGACTCTGCTGCCCACTATGGTAATGACACCCAGTTTGCCTTTGGTGATGGAGTGCTGCCATTTGGACCCTGCCACTTCACCATTCAATGCATTTAGGCTTCCCAATTCAGTGGCAGCAGTTCCTACTGTAAGTTCTGACCTACAGAGAAATGTTACTGTAGAACCCTTCAAGGATGCTGAGGCTTCCCTCACAAATTTATTTCTCACTGTTGTAGTGAAAGGTTTGTCCCCAGTAGAAACTTCTAAGGTAGGTGAGTAGGTCTTAAATGACAAATGCACCCCAATTTTATGTTTTTTTTTTAATCTCCACTGTCTAGTGGAGATGGTTGCACAACATTATAAACATTCTGAGAGTTATTGAAGTGTATACTTCAAAATGGTTAAGATGAATTTTAAGGTGAATTTTATGTTACGTGAATTTTATGTTGTTGAATGTATATGAATTATATATTATATTATTTTATGTTATGTAAATTTACCTGCTTTTTAAAAATCTCAAAGACTCCATACAGAATATTTCCATGAGTTGAGTAGTAGAAAGTAAGATTAATGATATCTTATTTTGAATGAAACTACATTGGTTCCTATTGATCACCCCTTCATCTTCTAGAGATCAGTCAACTTTCAACTATAGGCTGGAGACCCCTTTCATCTTGGTAGTGTAGTGCCTAGGAATTTGCTTAATTATGTCTATAGTAATTACTGAATGCACACTAAAATTTGAGAATCATAATTCTAGATGCCCATAAGTCACCCATTAATAATTTTCTCTAAATTTTTGGCTGCTCCAAATGTTGATAGCACCTGTCTATGGTTTCAAATAGTCACTTTTATCTTCTCTTTGAACATCAGAAGATGATTTGCTCACCTGGTTGCTTCTTATTTTTTCCACAAGTCCTCAAATAATCCTATCTCAGAATTTTCTCTAAATAGAGAAATTACTCCAAAAACTAGAAATGATAGAATTCAGCAGTAATTTTTGCACTTATCTTGATCTACCTCTTCCCTTAAGGATTTTCTAACATTTTCTTTCTGATGCCCACTTTCCTTGACAGACGAAGCAGAAGCAACGTCTGAGTTGTTTGATAGGCAGAGGGACCCCTATAACTTAAATCAGTGTTCTACTCCTATCTTATTGGTCCAGTGCCCCAAGGTGGGAGTTTTGGTATGAATACTTCAGATTTTGTTTTGAAGAAACATCCGAGTGTTGTCCCTTTCAATGTGGAGCTTTACTCGGGTGCTTTGATGCAATATACTTAAGCAATCTTTCGGGAATGGCTTCAGAGCCAACGTAATAACCTTCGTATTTTTTAGGCACAGCGGGACCTCTCATATTTGCACTTCGGACCACAGACTACTTGGCTCCCACTTTCCTGACTCTCCAAATGGTTTATTTTACATTTTGAGCTATTCTGCGGTTTACTGTGTCCTACGATGCAGTAATGAATGCTGTGTGCCCTTTGTCCCATAGCAGTCCCCCCGCCAGCACCTATACAATTCCCTCTTTCTTCCGAAATGGCAAGCGCGTCCGTTCAAGGTAGAGTCGCCTTCTGCTGGTGGGAATTCTGACGACAGCAGCCGGCAGACTGGAGAATCCTCCCAAGCCCAGGATCCTCGCCGGACGCGGTGGCGCGCGCCTGTAGTCCCAGCTACTCGGGAGGCTGAGGCAGGAGGATCGCTTGAGCCCAGGAGTTCTGGGCTGTAGTGCGCTATGCCGATCGGGTGTCCGCACTAAGTTCGGCATCAATATGGTGACCTCCCGGGAGCGGGGGACCACCAGGTTGCCTAAGGAGGGGTGAACCGGCCCAGGTCGGAAACGGAGCAGGTCAAAACTCCCGTGCTGATCAGTAGTGGGATCGCGCCTGTGAATAGCCACTGCACTCCAGCCTGGGCAACATAGCGAGACCCCGTCTCTTTTGAGTTCTCACCTTAAAGTATCCTTTCTTCTCATGTATCTACCGAGCACAGCGAACAGTGGTTTCTTACATTTTCTTACGGTTTTCCTACTACCCTGTGAATCCCCCATAGCGGGGTGATCTCTTATTCTGTCTTATTATCTAGCGAAATACCTGAATACTCAGGTTGCCTAGCGTGTATGGAGTTGGTATTGCATACCAGATACTACGCTGAGGCAAGGGGATGCCAAGACCTAGGTTAAATGAGAACCCCACAATTCATCTCAAAATACTCCAGAGAGCAGAGCCCATCAAAATAGGAACTCCTTTTTGAACGTTGCTTCACCTTTATCATTGAGGGTAATTGTAAGGCGACTGAAACAGTTCCGCTTCGTTACATTTCAAAAATTCTACTGGTCCAGGTAACCAAATGGAAAGGGGCTGTTGCTCCGACATACCGAACCCTACCGCCCATCTAGGGGAAATCCTCCCAGTACGCTCCTCATAAATTTCTATCACCAGCAGGGGTCACTAGGGAGACTCGCTTGAGTCCCGAAACAGAAGGGAGAAAGGTAGCCGAACTAGTCCGTCAGCCTTCCAGGAAGAAGTGCAGTTTCAAGAGAATAGTTTGGATTTATTTCGAATTGTTTCGGTATAACGAAAAGCCAGCTGATGGCGATTCGATAATCCAAATCTTCGGAGGAGTGACGCAAACACCTTCGCTTCAAGGAATATTGGGTCTTCTGCGCGGCCGTAGATTTCGGCCGAGTGCGCCTGCGCATAAGAGTAGCGGCGTTGAGTCAGGCAGTCAGTGGAGAAAACTGCGGTAGCGACCCTCGGACCTCGCCATGAAGACTCGCTTTAGCACCGTTGACCTCCGCGCGATACTCGCGGAGCTGAATGCCAGGTACTGGGCGATAGGTGACCAGGCTCGTGCGAGGAATGCAGAAGGCAGAGGCCAGTGCTCCAACGTGGAAGAAAGACCAGTCTGATGTTGTTTCCCCTTAATCCTTTAGTGCTGACTTCTGCGGACTTGGCTAGGCCTGGGTGGGCGAGCGCGTGACATCTTTCCCGTGGCCTTCAGGACACCGGGGGGACCCCAGCATCCGCATGCCCCACACCCCACTCTCACGGGTTGCTTGTCTCACCAGGTCTTGTGTCAGGCTTTGGCGGGGCCCTCGCCGATCTCTCGCCTTGTTGGCCTCAGTTGCCCTGGTCTGGCAGCAAACATTAAGTAAAACAAGAGTCACCGGGTGAAAGCCAGAATGCCCCAGGAGTCTTTTGCCCCAGGGGTTTCCAGAGTGGAGGCCTGATTAGACGCTTCTCCTTACTCCTGAAAGAGGGAATGTCGGCGTCCTAGCTGCAAGTAACAGATTCTAGTCTGGTTTCTATTCCGCTGTGTGAGTTTTGTCATTTTTCCAGGGTTTCATTTACCTTTTTTTTCTTTTGTAATAAAGTGGATTAGATCGTACTATATTTCCTTTAAAATATTGGGTCATTTCAAGGACGCAGGGCATTGCCTGGTTTTCTTAGGGCTGGCATACCGCTTTTGTTCATAAAAAGTTACGGTTAAGTTTTGGACCGAATGCCTGGGACCTTCAGACTCTGCTCCCTGGTTGACTCCATATCCTTAGAGTTGAAGATCCCCTCTTTCCAAGGCTCTGCTTCTGCCTGCCGCTTTAATTTCTGTGAAGTTCTATATTTCAAATGTTGTTACATGTTTCCTTTCTCTTTGCAGCTTAATAGGAATGAGAGTAAACAATGTTTATGATGTGGATAATAAGACCTATCTTATTCGTCTTCAAAAGTAAGAGCATTTTACAGGCTTGTTTTATCTTTGGTAATTAAATATGAGATTATTAATTTTTTTACTTGCACTTTTAGTCTTTTTTACTGAGTTAATATTGACAAATGCCCTAAAGAGAAATTTAACTTTTTTCTTTTACAGACCAGACTTCAAAGCTACACTTTTACTTGAATCTGGCATACGAATTCACACAACAGAATTTGAGTGGCCTAAGAATATGATGCCATCTAGTTTTGCCATGAAGGTAAACTTTACGTTATACTTGAAGCTAAATTATAAGGCCCTGAGATTGGTCACTAACGATTTAAGTTTTGAAACGTTTGGTTTTCCTTTACTATTGTGAATAAAGTAGAGATAGAGTAGAGTAGTTGATAGATAACTGGGATAAACAAAGTAGCTGTTTATTGACTTTTTCCTGTTACTCTTCACACCCCATTGTGGTCCAAATCTTTCTGTTCCCACAGTCACTATTCTAATTTGAGCTTTCATAACATTCCCTTAAAGTCCTTTAGTTACAGTCTACTTCTTGCTATGAAAACAGTTGTGTCAGACCAGGGTTAACTTTTCTAAAACCTCCTTTTCATCAGTTTTTCACCTTTTTGTGATTCCCTAATTTCTGAGCTTATATCCTATGTATATCCTCTAATTCTTGGCTTTCTATGATATGCCTTACCTCCCCTTTCCTAGTTTTCTGCGGCTCACTTTTGAGCTACCAATCTGTATTTTGTTGGAATACTCAATGACATTAGTATGTTACCAATCATATCTTTTTACTTTTCACTTTTCTCTTTGCTTTTGTTTTTTATTAAAATTGAGATTCTGCATTTGTGGACGTGTTACCTATCCATTTGTTGACATAACAGATATACTGAAAGATTATGTGGTACAGAGGAAGGACATTAGAATCAAATATACCTAACTTAGAGTTAATGATTTTGCCGCTAAATAATTTTATAACCCAGAAAAGGTACTTAACCTCTTGAAACTTAGTTTCTTTAAATGTAAAATGTGGATAATACCTCCCTCATGGGATTATTGGTGAGGATTAATTGAAGTAACATGTAAAGCACCTAACACAATGCCTGACACATATTAGGGCTCCATATGTATTAATTTCCTTCTTCCTCTCCCTCTCCTCCTCACTTTCCTTCAGAAATTTATTTGTTTTGGCATTGTGTTATTTCATTAGAGGCTTTACAGAGAAGAATCTTATCCCCAGCAACTTAGAATCTGTTTTGGATTACAAGTTAGGTAAGTGTTTCCCAAATCACAAGGCCTGTCACAAAATTATCAAAACTTAAAAGTTTAATATACTTAATAGTAACCCTAAATGGTTTTTTGGGAATTATCCCTAATGGTGGCACTTGGTATTTGTATAGCATTTTTCAAAGTAAATGAATAATGTATATTTTAAGTTGTTTAATATATCAGTGGATATGAAGAACAGTTATTTTAGTTTTACAGATGATGTAACAGATGATAAGATATATGATACTGGGATTGTGGGAAAATCCCCAAATTAGGCTATACCAATAGGAAGCCAAATACTCTAAAAAGAGTTAGAATTTTATGAGTTAGGTGGAGCAGACAGTGTTAAGCATGTTACAAATAATTTAATGCTACTGTTGTATGGCATAGTCATGCTCAGTTTGTGGTAAATCACAGTGATTGTTCCTCATTCTCATATTTGGGGATGCCAGTTAATGCTTTGTGGCACCGAGAGTTGTTTCCATCAAGCTAATAGGGAAATAAAATAAGCACTACATATGTACCATATGCCCATCTATACTCATGATAAATAATCTTCCCTTTTCTCCATTCCATGGTGTGGTTTTCAGTTCCTTTCAAGAATGCCTTTTATCTCCATTTTGACTTTATTTTTCTTGAATAAAAATACTACTGGGGGACTCTGGAAGGATTATGATTTTCCCCTGGGGATTTAAAAATAGCCCTATATGTAGGTCACTGTTTAAATCAAAATCATTATAGACCACTCGTAAGTCAGAACTGTTGAATATAGGAAGGCGAGATTGTTAGAAGTTTGAAAAGTCTTATTACATCTGCCTGAATATATTAGTACATAAAATGAGAATTTTAGTCAATTTGAACTATCAGGTCTGGGGAAGAAGTCTTGGTTATCAAAGAGTTGGCATTCTAAAATTGATTATATATATCTTTCTTTTGATTTTTTTTTTAAGGTGACTTTATATTAACGTCTCTGTAAAATTTGTCTTGAATTTAAGTCTTGAAAGCATTCTATCTTACTGGTCTTGACTAAAGGGTCTTTCTAATTCAAGAATTAGAAACAATTGGAAAATTTTGGGGGGCACTACAGAGTAGTCTTATTTCTGGTCTGTATTATACTTAAATATTTGTACTGAAGGATGGTACATAAAATCTAAAGCAGTAGGTGCTTACCAGGTAATTTGTGTTTGGGTTTAAAAATGTTAATTTTATTTTAATTGCTAATAAAAGAACATCATGACTTAGGGATAGGAAGAATGGGATTTGATAAGGAATGGGAGTTAATACATTTGGATTTGAGCTAAGTTGATCAAAACCTTTGGAGACGGTACCAGAAAAAATCTGTCTGGGTTGGATTAATAAATTTTTGGGAATAGAAGGTAATTGGTTGTATGTAGAGGACTAACTTATAGAATACCAATAAGCTCATGGTTCAGAATTTGTATTTGAAGTAGAAGATTAGTGGAAACCACTAATTAATTTTGAACACAAAGGAAATTGGGGATACTTAAAAGATGGGACTAGAAAGGGCCTTAAAAGGTTATAGTTTTGAGTGAGGACATCAGGGAAAGAAAAAGGGATTTAACAGTGGTATAAACAAAATAAATTTCTCTGTAGGTCTGTCATTGTCTTCTTAAAAAAGTATAAAATACTGTTTCAGAGTTAGTGGGGTCGTCTGAAATAAAATATTTTTCCTTAGATTATCATCTACAAACTTTTGTTTACTACTTTTTAAATGTTATTACTGATGGTAATGAAAAGAGGAAACTTACTTACAAACCAGTATCAAACGATTAGAAATTGACTTCTGTATAAATGACTTTTTCTTCTGTTTTTCACTAGTGTCGAAAACATTTGAAGAGTCGGCGTTTGGTCAGTGCAAAACAACTTGGTGTGGATAGAATTGTAGACTTTCAATTTGGAAGTGATGAAGCTGCTTATCACTTAATCATTGAGCTCTATGATAGGGTAAGTTAAATTTGGGTAATGATAGCAAGGGTAATTGATCATTATATTGTTACTTATTTGTGTAATGCTATTGTACTGTAAAACATGGTCAGGGAATCTTCTTCCCCTTCCCTTACAGGCAACTGCAACTGCAGCCCATCTGAAGTTGATTTTTGTATGTGGTCTCAGGTAGTGGTCAATTAAAATTTGTATGATACCATCTTTTAAAAATTTTTTTAAAAACTTTTTTGTTTGGAAATGACTATAGATTCACAGGAAGTTGCAAAGATAGGTCAGTGTCCCTCCGTTGCTACATTTTACATAATTAGAATACAGTATCAAAATCAGGACTAGTGTGCATCTAGTTCTGTGTATTTTACCACCTTTGTAGATACATGTAACCACCACTGTAGTCAAGATACAGAATTTTCCATTACCACGGAGATCTTGGTGATACCCCTTTATGGTAATATCCACCCACCCTACTTCCTCCCACCATCCCTACCTCCTGACAACTACCAATCTGTTCTGTCTCTGTAATTTTGTCATTATATTGGGCCCTCGACAATGAGGTCAGTTTCAGAACCTTGCTTGAGAGGACATATCAGATACTCTTAAACAGGAGTTGTTAAACTGCCTGTGTCCCCTTTTTATAAAGCTCGTGAGCTTAAGAATGGCTTTTATGTTTTAAAAGGGCTCTTAAAAAATAGAAAAGAAGATGCAATTGAGACCATATGTAGCCACAAATGCTAAAATGTTTACTATCTTGCCTTTTACAGAGTTAGCTTTTTTTGGTATCTTGACCCCCCCCCGCTCTCATATATTGACTCACATCAATCAAGCCAGTATTGCTTAGACAAATGCCAAAATATATCAGGGAACCAAATTAGTATTTGTGAGACTTAATTTAATCTAGAAGCAGATGCTTCTATGAATATAGAGTGCCAACCTGTGATCTAGGATGATCAGAATTAATCACACAGGACTAAATAAGCTGGAGAGAATCTAATTGTGGTTAATTTTTTTTTCAGAATATTGTTAGTGTTATTTTTGTGATGAGTGTCTTATTGTACTATATGATAAAGCCCTTTGTCTTTCTCTTGATCTTTAGTAGTTCATACTTCTACAAATTGAAGGATCTATTCCTTATATGGTAATTTGCTGTCATTGGGGTTATATTTTATATGGAATAGTAGTGTCCACAAAGCTCTCCTGAGAAACTGGTTTTGTACCTTTTTTGTGGCATGTAAGGTCCTAGCTTATTGTGAGGAAGATCATATCCATGTAGGTTTGAGTAACTTTAAAGAGAAATTTACCTATGTTTATAGGTATACCACAGACATAGTGAGTAGTGGAGGTTTTTTTGTTTCTTTGTTTTTCTGTTTTGGTTGGTTTCATAAGCTTTGAATTATAACCAAGTACTAACTTTTAAATCTCTGGGATAACAAACTTTTGAAAATAAAATCCCAAATTTTTTATCAATTCTCCAGGCAGCAATAATTATTACGGCTTTAGTAACTGCTTCTTACCTTGTGGCTCTAGATTTGCTGACTGTAAGGAGATTTGTATATGTTAATTAACATTTCTTGCTGTACCTATATAAATAAATCAGGTCAAGATGCAATGAGTGTAGCTTATGTGTGTGTGTATTTGTCATCAATAATTTTGGATGTTATGATCATGAGAGGGGACTGTAAAAAAAAAAAGTATCCATTTGTCTCTTTGAAAAGAGACAAAAAGGACAAAATGTCATTTTAGTATCCTACTGAGTGCTGTCTGGTAGGCATTCCTGGGGATTATCTTTTTCCTTAAGGATGTATAGCTTTAATTTGGTATTTTCTATTGGTTAGGTTTTTTTTTAAATGATTCTATAAAGGTAGATTTTAACTTGTAGCAAACTGATAGCAGTACAAATATTTCTTGCATCATAGCAATGAAAATAATTGCATCCAGTAGAGATTCAAATTGTATCTATCCAGAGAAAAGATATCCCCAAAGGTTGGTCTATCTTACTGCCTTGAATTGGCAATCTTACACAATCATTCTCTTAGTTACTCTAAATATTTCACTTATTTCATTTCTCTTACAACCAGTTTTACCATCTAGTTGGTTCAATTGTTAATTAAATACTCTTTTTACAGTTATAAAAATAGTTCATTGTCTTGTGTCATCCATTGTTCCTAATGAAATCAGTGTCAGCTCTTTAGAAGGTAACCTGGCCTTTTTATCTGGATGCTTTAAAATTTTTTCTCTTCATGTTCAGTTTTCAGTTTTGCTGTGGTGTGCCTAGTTGAGTTTTTATTTGAAACTATCTTTTGGGGATTCATAGCACTTCTAGAAATGAGTTGATGTTTTTCATCAGTTTTGGGAAATTCAGCCATATTTTCTTTGACCTGTTTTCCATCACTAATTTTATTGCTATCGGACAAGAATCATTTAGAATTGCTTTGTGTGTCTGTTTTTAGTTTCTGTTGTTTCTTTTTATTTTAATTACATTGTGTTGTCTCTTCACATGTCTGGTTATTGTATTGTGTTGCAGGCATTGAGTAGGAAAAACAGTAGTTGCATTGTGAGATCTGGAATGATGTTCTCTTCCTCTAGAGAAGATAATTGCTTTTTACAAGTAGCTAAAGACACAAATAATACCAGATTACCTCACTCCAGTTAATTGAATTGATTAGAAGCTGGGCCTGGAGAAGCTGGTATATTTCCGATTCATCTCTTCCCCTGAGATGCAGCCTTTATGACTCACTATTCAGAGTTGGATTTACAGGGTATCCTCCCTCCCCAACTCATCTTTCACTTGGACTCTGAACTCCAGTTTTTATTCCCCTTAGTTGTCCTATAAGTTTGTCAAAACTTATGCTCAGCTTCTCAGCCTATCAGCTACTTCTTAACAGTTAAGACAAATGATCCTAGGGGAAAATTAGCCCCAAGAGTGGGACTTAACCTTTCTGAGTTTTCTTCCCCTAGGATTTGGTCCTGTAAATGTTTACTGTCTTGGTTGCATTTTTTATTTCTTCTTTTTTTTAAGATTTTATTTATTTATTTGACAGAGAGACAGCGAGAGAGGGAACACAAGCAGAGAGAGTGAGTGAGGGAGAGGCAGGCTTTCCGTGGAGATGGGAGCCTGATGCGGGGGCTCGATCCCAGAACCCTGGGATCATGCCCTGAGCCGAAGGCAGCCGCTTTATATATTTTGTCCAGCTTTTCTATTTCTCAGTAGGACAGTGGTTGGAATTAACCTAGTCTACCATTTAAATTAAACATGTTCTTACAAGTAGTATATGAAAACATTTTCCAGAATATAGAGAAGTACATAGAATTAAAGTGGAGGGCCTTATCATTCCTAGCCCAGACCATTTCCTCATCCCAAGGTAACCACTGTTGTGTTTGGTCTCCTATTTATGGTCTCTTTCCCTCTCCCCACCACCACACAAAAAAATTTTTTTTCATTTGGTGGGGGAAAATCTCTAGAATGTAACTAATGGCAGGCATGCTTGGGCTTTGGTCTCTCTAAGTGACCAATCATATACCAGGTACGGGTCTTTGCAGGTTTTTTTTTTTTTTTTTTCTTTTTCAGTTTGTTTTTTTGTTTAAGATTTATTTATTTGAGAGAGAGAGAGAATGAACATGTGGGCAGGAGTTGGGGTGATGGCGGGGAGGGGCAAGGGAGACAGAATCCCAAGCAGACCCCTTGCTGAGCAGAGCCAGCCACAGGGCTGATCTCATGATCTTGAGATCAAGACCTGAGCTGGAGTCAAGAGTCAGACACTTAACTGACTGAGCCACCCAGGCGCCCCTTTTCTTTTTCAATTTAATTTAGACTTTAATGATGCATAAAAATTCTTTCTATACAATGACTTTGTGTAATCTTTACTGTAATTTTAAAAAATCTAAACAACCTTTTTATTTTGTAATAATTTTAGATTTATAGAAAAGTTGAAAAGGTAATACAGGAAGTTATCATATGCCCTTCATGTAGTTTTTCTTAACATTAACATCTTACGTAATCATAGTCCATGTGTCAAAACCAAGAAATTAACATTGATGCATTGCTGTTAATTAAACTGTATATTCTTTTCAGATTTTACCAGTTTTTCTAGTACATGTCCTTTTTCTATTCTGGGACTCAATCCCGAATACCCCATTGCATTTAGGGCCTTTATATTTTGAAGGGTTTGAGCAATTGGCATGCATACTGCTACGTTTCAGAGGTCCAGTTATTGATGAGTTGGAAATAGAAAATAAGGATTTTGTACATGGGAGTATGTGCTTGGGAATTTTCACTAGTCACTGTGGTATCTAAGAGAGGTAGGTTGGTTGGTGGTTACAGTAAATCTTGAAGATTGCTCTTTCCTCAAACCAAGGTTTGATCTCCCAGCCTTCATGTCTGGAATTTTGATGCATGGTTTATCTAGAGTTGATCAGACCTTGGGTAAAGAGGTGATTACTACTCAGATTCATTTAAGAAAGCTTATTCATTTATAACAAAGTTTCAGTAAGAAAGACTCTGGAGAAAGTAAGTTAAGATCAGAAAGTAGTTTATTGAGTTTATCAGAGTCAAGCACAGTATTTCCCAAAGTATGTTTCTTAGATACCACCTGACATAGCTAATAGGTGTACCTAGAAATATGGATCCCTTAGCCATTAAAATTTGAGGACCTTTGATAATAAAGTAAGATATAATTTTTTTTTAACTCTAGGACTTATCAGTGCCTTTGATATAATAATGTGATGTGTATATCCCCTAGAGAAGGATTTGTTAACTTAAAATTTCCAACTAATTTGATCACAGAATTTTTTTAGAGGGGGGGAACCATCTTACAGAAGAGTTTTGGGAAACCTTGATTTAAGGAAAAAAAAACACTTCCAGGGAAGTAACTGCCTTGGGATCTGTCAGATGGTCTTGGTAACTGCACGTTTTGATTCAACAAACATTTATTAAGTACCTTCTCTGTAGCAGGCTTTATGGCTGGGCCTGTTTTTCAAGTTGTATATTCCTGAATTAGACACTGTATGGCCATTTTCCAAGCTCCCAACTTTTCCTTCTTCAGTTAACTTTTATGTTAAGTTAAATGCATGAATGCTTTGAAGTCAGAACTTTCAGGAGTAGGTATTACTCTTTCAACACCTAGTAACTTCTGGTTAATCAAGGTTAATGGTGGTCCCATCTGTTGATGCCACTAATCTTGCAGCCTGTCTTCCCCAACGTGAGACTCGAGCTACTCTTACTATCTTCTCTGACCAACTTCAAATTAGTTGCTAAAGCATTTGTGATTCCCTACATGGATGCTTCTTTGTATTTTTTTTTTTAAGATTTTATTTATTTATTTGACAGAGGCACAGGGAGAGAGAGAACAGAAGCAGAGGAAGTGGGAGAAGCAGGCTTCCTGCTGAGCAGGGAGCCTGATGCAGGGCTTGATCCCAGGACTCTGGGATCATGACCTGAGCTGAAGGCAGACACTTAATGACTGAGACACCCAGGCACCCCAGGTATTTTAACTCTATGACAACCCGTGTCTTTGCTGCCTATAATAAATTTGGAAGGCTGTATTCTTTGGGGAGTTTTATTTTCATTAAGTTTCTCCCTTCTTCGCCTGGGTGGCTGAGTCGGTTAAGCACTTGACTCTTGGTTTAGGCTGGGGTCATGGTTTTGAGGTTGTGGGATTGAGCTCCGTGTCTGGCTCTGTGCTTAGTGCAGAGTCTGCTTCAGATTCTCTCTACCTCTCCCTCACCTGCACTCTCTCTCTCAAATAAATAAAATCTTAAAAAAAAGTTTCCGGGGTGCCTGGGTGGCTCAGTGGGTTAATAAACCTCTGCCTTTGGCTCAGGTCATGATCCCAGGGTCCTGGGATTGAGCCCCCCACATCGGGCTCTCTGCTCAACAGGGAGCCTGCTTCCCCCTCTCTCTCTGCCTGCCTCTCTGCTGCTTGTCATCTATGTCTGTCAGATAAATAAATAAAATCTTAAAAAAAAAGTTTCCCCATTATTTTATTGAAAAGATTATGTAACAATATTAAATTTTAAAAAGTCTTTTTAATCTTTTAAATTTTCATTTTCCCATATATTTGCTTTCCACTTCCTAGGATACAGAGGTGTTTTTTTTTGTCTTGTTATTTTTTACTTAATCTAGATTATAAACATTCCTCTACTTTTTCAAGACATAGTTTTCATAAGTTAACAGCTTTTAAATAGTTTGTTATGTTGATATATCATAATTCAGCAATTTCCCTAATTTTTACCTTTAGGCCATTGCTAGTTTTTTCTGTTGTAAATAAACTTCAATAAGTATCTTTAAGCATGTAGCTTTTGGTTTTATTGAGTTATTATTACATTAGGCTACATTATAAGTGTGTAATTACTTGGATAGAGGTTACAACTATCTTTAGTCATTTTGCCTCATAACTATTGCTATCAGAAAAATATCTCTTCACTTAGCTCTGAAATACCTGTTCTGAATTGTTCTGAGTAAGATACAGTATTTGTAGACCTGCCTCATACAAGGTCAGCAGTTAGTTCAACTGGTGGTCATCAAGGTGTTAATTGACTACAGGTTTCCCCTACTGTCCAAAAGTGGAGACATTCTTGTGAAACCTTTTCTAAGCTGAAATAGTGTAAAGCAAAGACACAGTTGCCATCAATTTACGTGGAAAAAATTTTGAGCATTCCCAGACCCAAAAAATAACTTCTCTTAGGCTTTTCTTTTTTTCTTAAGACAATTTTTAAAAATTATTTTTATTAACATATAATGTATTATTTGCCCCAGGGGTACAGGTCTGTGAATCGTCAGGCTTACACATTTCACAGCACTCACCATAGCACATTCCCTCCCCAGTGTCCATAACCCAGCCACCCTATTCCCTCACCCCCACCCCCCAGCAACCCTCAGTTTGTTTTAGGAGATTAAGAGTCTCCTATGGTTAAGACTATTTTTTTAAATGATTTTATTTATTTATTTGAGAGAGAAATAGCGAGAGAGAGCATGAGCTGGGAGGGAGGGAGAAGCAGGCTCCCTGATGTGGGGCTCAGTCCGAGGACCCTGCAGTCATGATCTGAGCTGAAGGCAGACACTTAACTGACTGAGCCACCTAGGCACCCCAGGCTCTTCTGATTTAAGTTGTGTCTTTTTATTTATTTTATTTTATTTTTTTAAAGATTTTGTTTATTCATTTGACAGACAGAGATCACAAGTAGGCAGAGTCAGGCAGAGAGAGAGAGGAGGAAGCAGGCTCCCCTCGGAGCAGAGAGCCCGATGTGGGGCTTGATCCCAGGACACTGGGATCATGACCTGAGCCGAAGGCAGAGGCTTTAACCCACTGAGCCACCCAGGTGCCCCGATTTAAGTTGTGTCTTACTAATACTTGCACAAAATAAGTAGAGATAAAGCACAGATAGTTCAAAGCTTTGATCACTTGATGCGGAGATGCTGAGGGTAATTCTGTGGAATCAGTGGTACCACCTTTTACTGCTTGGGGTATGTGCTGACTCTATAACAGATCACTGCAAAACACACTGAGTGCTTTTTTTTTTTTTTTTTTTTTGCCTTTTTTTCATAAAAGTGAAAATCCTTTTCGGATTTCTTTTGGTTAGTGAAAACGGATACTAATGTAGGTCTTTTATAAGAAAGCCAATTTCAAAAACTGGGAGTAACTCTGTTGTGCTTCTAATAGTGACTTCTGTAGAACCATCAGACAATGAGTTTAAAGGTGCTGTGCATTCCTTCAGTATGTTTCAAACTTGGGGTACTTTATTTGCTCATCTTACTTCACAGTCTGTGCTGTGCAAATGTAAAAGAGCAGTGTTTAAATGTGACTTAAATGTTTTTTGCTTGTAACTTCATTTCTGTAGCTTTGATTAAGTTTTTAAGAGACTGCATTTTTTTCTCACTTTTTTTAAAAAGGATTTTATTTATTTATTTGAGACAGAAAGATACAGAGAGAGAGAGAGAGCATCAGCAAGGGGAAATGCAGAGGGAGAGGGAGAAGCAGACTCCCTGCTGAGCCAGGAGCCTGATGTGGGGCTGGATCCCAGGACGCTGGGATCATGACCTGAGCTGAAGGCAGATGCTTAACCAACTGAGCCACCCAGGCGCCCTTTTTACTCATTTTTTACGAAGTTTTAAGAATGATTTGGGAAAAGCAGTAAATTATATTTTATTCTATTACAGGGAAACATTGTTCTTACAGATTATGAGTACCTAATTTTGAATATCCTGAGATTTCGAACTGATGAGTCAGATGATGTTAAATTTGCTGTTCGTGAACGCTATCCAGTTGATCATGCTAGAGCTGCTGAGCCTTTGCTTACCTTGGAAAGGTAACCTGTTTTATTTAAGCTCATTTCATAATGTATTAGAAGGTAAAATAGGTCATAGGTCAGAATATGAATGAACTGTCAACATCAGAAAAAATATTTTGTTTACTTGCATACAGTAAGTACGTTTAGATTGCTTGAACTACATAAATGCATATAAGCAACTAAGCTTCATTTGTAGGTAGCAAATGTAAGTCTTTTTATCTTAAGTCTGGTGTTAGTTCAGATGTTTATGATTTCTTGGTAAAGTGAGGGGACTTATTAGCTATTCTGTGAGAAGACAGATGTCTGTCTTGGGCAGAGTGTAAATGGAAATGATTTAGCTAAGAAAAGGGAGTACTGTAGGATAAGGTGCTGATTTTAACTCTACTCTTCTGGCTGAAAGGTTTTGCTGGCTAATAGCTATAGGAGAGCTTCTGGAAGTGTAGCATGCATCACATTCACCTGGAGGGCTTAATAAAACATAATTGGAGGGCTTAATAAAACATAATTGCTGCCCCTGCTTTCGGTGTCTGAATCAGTGGATCTGAGATAGGCCCAGGAATTTACATTTCTAACAAGTTCTCAGGTTATGCTGATGCTGCTGATCTGGGGACTAGAGCAACCTGCAGCATCGGTAAGAGTTCTTACCAAGTGCATAATTAGGTAAAGCCATTCCAGGTATTGAGATGTATCACCAGGTTCTACAATCATTTACCTGTTAACATGAAAACATCACTTACGTGTCATGTATGAACACACTGGAAGTAAGCAATATGACTTAGTTGAGAAAGTATTGATTTTTCTTAGAAAATTTGATTTCACGTCCCAGTCTGCTGCTCAGGAACCTACTACCCTTGGATAAATTACTTTTACAATTAATTTTCTTACCTACAAAGTAAACTAATTCCTCTTGTACTTGAGTACCCTGATGATCAGGCAATTTGATGTATATGAAAGTATTATGAATATGAATATTGCTGTTTGTTAAATACAAAGTAGTAAGAGGCATGTCAATTTTGTTTTCACAGATTGACTGAAATAATAGCCAGTGCACCTAAGGGTGAACTACTGAAGAGAGTTCTTAACCCATTACTTCGTGAGTAATCCTAAATAGAGCAGTGAAATGGGTTTTTCTTTCCCCCTTTTATTTATTTATTTTTATTTTTTATAATTTTTTATTTTTTTATTAACATATAATGTATTATTAGAGCAGTGAAATGTTTGCATGAAAATATAGTTTTCAGGATTCCCTTAAGAAATTAGAAGTCGTTAAAAAGTTATCTCTGCAGCTTTCCAGCAGTTAGTATAGCACACATAAAATTTGCAAGTTGGGATTTTTTATTAATTTAGTCTATTAACATTAGCCAGTTTTTGGCTATTAAAACTATCTTTTCATTCCTGATTTATGTCCTTAATATGTGGCTTAATTCCATTATATTTCTATAACTTAGGCACTGACTTCTATAATTGTATTACAGTCTCAAATTTTTTAAGTACCTGAATTGTTACTTCTTTCTTTCTTTTTTTTTTTTTTTTTTTAAGATTTTATTTATTTGACAGACAGAGATCACAAGTAGGCAGAGAGGCAGCCAGAAAGAGAGGAGGGAAACCTGATGAAGGGCTCCATCCCAGTACCCTGGGATCATGACCTGAGCCAAAAGCAGAGGCTTTAACCCACTGAGCTACCCAGGCGCTCCTTGAATTGTTATTTCTAATAACATTCAAAATAAGTAAACTAAAAAAAAAAAAAAAATTTAAAAAGCAAAATAAGTAAATTGTCATTTTCACTGCCTACTGTTATTGAGTAGATATTTATATTGGGATAAAAATTTTGAATTATATTTTGAATTTTAAATTTTATAGGAAAATACTAAAAATGATACCCTCTGCTTTTACAGCCTATGGACCAGCTCTCATAGAACACTGTCTTATAGAAAATGGATTCTCTGGCAATGTCAAAGTGGATGAAAAATTTGAAAGCAAAGGTATCCCTGCATGCTACAAGTCCATTTTCATTTATTTCCTTTTTTAAAACTATGAAAATTCTGAGAAAATAATAAAAGTGAGCAGGTAGTTATAAACTTAAAAACATTTGACCTGTGAATGTTCTGTCCATATTGTATTCCCAGCTTCTTACACTGATGTGGCCCTTTTATCTTTTTTTTTTTTTTTCTTTTTAAGATTTTATTTATTTGAGAGAAAGAGAAAGCACGAGCAGGAGGAGGGGCAGAGGGAGAAGTAGGCTTCCAACTGAAGAGATAGACCAATGTGGGGCTCAATCCCAGAACCCTGGGATCATGACATGAGCCAAGGGCAGATTGTTAACTGACTGAGCCACCCAGGTGCTCCACTTTTATCCTTCTTAAAGATTTTATTTATTTGGGACAGAGTGAGAGAGCACAAGCTGTGGGTGAGGGGTACAGAGGGAGAGGGAGAAGCAGACTCTCCACTGAGCAGGCTTGATCCCAGGGCCCTGGGATCATTACCTGTGCTGAAGGCAGATGATTAATAGACTGAGCCACCCAGGTGCCACCCTAATGTGGCACTTTATCCCTAGTAACTCACAGTTCAGTCTCTACCTTATTACTTTTCAACTTTAGAATAGTTTCTCTTCCTCTACCTAAATATTTGAAGTGGTTATCAAACAATAGTCTCTGGTACAGGCTTGAAGGAGTTGAATTATTCACCTTCTGACTAGGAAGTTAGAGTGCTTTTAGAAATAGCATTATGCATGCATTTTAATTCTGAAAGAACTGTAATGTAGCTATATGATGAATTAGGCTTTTGTAATTACTTAAGGGAACCTAACTAAATTTCCAGATTAGGATAGTAAAAATTAGAGGAAATACAAGGGAAATGGAAGACTTGGTCTTTGACAAATTTATCTGCAGATTCTCATGTAAAATTTTTAAAAAGTCCTTCTTCATGTTTCTATTTTGGGATTATGTATATATAATTTAAGGTTTAGGGATAGTATTTTTTAAAGATCCTTTTTTTTTTTTTTTTAAGATTTTATTTATTTATTTGACAGAGAGAGATCACAAGTAGACAGAGAGGCAGGCAGAAAGAGAGAGAAGGGAAGCAGGCTCCCTACTGAGCAGAGAGCCTGATGCAGGGCTTGATCCCAGGATCCTGGGATCATGACCTGAGCCGAAGGCAGAGGCTTTAAGCCACTGAGCCACCCAGGTGACCTGGGATAGTAATTTTTACTGTAAATGTTTTTATGTTTAAAATTACAAGTTAAGGCTGCCTGGGCGGTTCATTCAGTTAAGCATCTGCCTTCAGCTGAGGTCATGGTCTCAGGATAGAGTCCCACCTTGGGCTTCCCGCTCAGCATGGAGTCTGCTTCTCCCTCTGACCTTCTCCCTTCTCATACTCTCTCTCTGTAATAAATAAAATTAAAAAAAAAAAAAAGTTAAATGTTTTAGTGAATGCTTTAGAATTTAAAATGTGAATTCAGTGCAGTCCTGATCAAAATGCCAACAGGTGGTATTGTTTTTGCAGTTGTAGTGTTTTGTTTCAAATCTGATATTCTTGTGGAATAAAAGCATGTGAAGTGTTGTGGAAAACTCTGGAAAATAATAGTATAATTATAATAATATAATATATATAATAATATAATAATAATAAATTATAATATAAAATTATAATAGTGATGGAGAATAACCATTTCATACATTAAAATATATTAAGAATCTAACAGTTTTTGAAGAAATACAAAATAAACAATTCAGAGACAGGCCCAAATACATAAGGGAATTTAGTATATGAACAAAATACCCTTAAGATCATTAGGGGGAAAAATGATTCAGTAAAAAGCTATTGGAATCACTAGCTGGCCAAAACACGTCCTTAATTATATCTACTGATGACAAACATGAAATAACTATATCTGCTTTTCTCGAACATTTTTTATTATTCCATCAACACTTTTCTGTTTTATACATGGTTGTTTAATAGTTGTTAATTGACACTTGATTGGCACTCCTTTTTTCCATTTTTATTCTGTAGATATTGAAAAAATACTTGTTTGTCTGCAGCAAGCAGAAGACTATATGAAAACAACATCCAACTTCAGTGGAAAGGTAGTACCACATATACTTACTGTATATTGTTGTGGTTTTATTTATTTAGATTTTCAGAATTTAGGTTCATTAAGGATCACTACCTTTAAGTGTTTTGTTGTAACTTGGAAATTCAACATCTATAATATGGTTATTCTAGGGTTTGTTTTTTTTTAAATTCATGTTGGGTTTATAATTTTTCTTCTGTTTCTTTTGTAGAAAGTATTAGGTCAAGTCATTACTGGTATACCAAGAAAGTTGAGGGATTTGAAAATATATCCTCTTAGGTTGATTTTTAGATAGAGGAGCATACTTTAATTTGCTAGTGCTTTTTTAAAAATTAGTGATTTACATCACTATTTTTTATATTTAAAATTTCTTTTAATTTATATTCAGTTAGCCAACATATAGAACATCATTAGTTTCAGATGTAGAATTCAGTAATTCATCAGTTGCATATAACCCAATGCTCATCACACCATGTGCCCTTCTTAAAGCCCATCACCCAGTTATCCCATCTCCTACCCACATCCCCTCCAGCAACCCTCAGTTTCTTTCCTCAGTTAAGAGTCTCTCCTGGTTTGTCTCCCTCTCTGATTTCTACCCATTCTTTACATCACTCTAATAGGCAAATATCCTCTGAATTATCTCATATCTTCTTTTTTTTCTGTATTCGAAGTATAACTTTATTTATAACAGAAGTTCAGAAAAAGTTCTGATTAATTACACCTAAATTCAGTGCAAATATGCTTGCTCAGTTTTTTAAATGAATTAAAATTTCCTACCAACAAAGTGAATCTAAGACTTTCTACTGGAAGTAAAATGCTTCTGGTTGTTTTCAAAGTTGCAGAACATCTAAAAGTGGAAAGAAAAAAGTGTAGTGTACACGTATAATCCCACCATTTTATCAAATCACTAGTTTTCATTTTCTTCCTTATTTTTTCTTGTCCATATGAAAAAGACAGTATTATTTAATAATACTTAGTCTAGAAACATCATTTAAGAATTGATGCAATCAATAGACAAATGCAGTAGATTATTTAAAACTGGAATATTCTTATAAGTTAAATTAATAAAATTTATATCAGTCGTGGAAAGTAAATCTTTGTTAACTATGAAGAGAAAGAGTTTTAATATTGGATTTTTGTAGGGGTACATCATTCAGAAAAGAGAAATAAAACCAAGCTTGGAAGTAGATAAACCGACTGAAGACATATTCACGTAAGCATGTAGGCATGAGTCATTTTGCTTTGGATGTTTATTAATGTTCTTGAATGATATAATAAATATGTTTTACAGGTATGAGGAATTTCATCCTTTCTTGTTTTCTCAACATTCACAATGTCCATATATAGAATTTGAATCATTTGACAAGGTGGGTTTTCCAATTCTGTTTTTTGACCAGTTAGCACAATATGAGTTATTAAATTAATACCAACTTGCTTTGATTGCTAAATTGAAAATATTTTTGGGTTTACAGTCTCTGTGAATCTGGACAATAAAAATCAATACAGTCACAAATAAAAACTATTGAAAAGTTTTGTTGACCTCTTATTTCAAGATGAAGGACCAAAGATTTTAACTTCAGTTGATTCTGTTTATCTATAGGATACATTTACTGGGAATCTGTTCAAGTTCTTTGAGTAGTGTTATAACATAAAATGGACTCTAAAACTCTATGTATGTAAGTTGAAGTAGAGACCGTGGTTTTTTTTTTTTTAAACTAGTCATTATCTTTTTTTTTTTTTTCCCTAATAAGGCTGTGGATGAATTTTATTCCAAGATAGAAGGTCAGAAAATAGATTTAAAAGCTTTACAACAGGTATGGTATTGCTGAAAACATTTATATTAAACCAGCTAGCCTTAGTGTGGTTTGCTGTGTAAATGATGCTTTCATAATAGGAATGGGCAGCCTTTCAGAAGTGGTATGGGAATGCCCTGATCCCTTGGTTTATTGATAAAGGTCCGGGGGAGGTCTCATTGTTGAAAAGCATTCCCTCATTTGTTCCATCAGTATGTCAGATATTCTGCAAAATGCAAAATACAGTGGGAAGGTGGGCCTGTTATTTATTCCTTAGTATAATTTGCGTTATTACAGCAACCCGAAGCTTCTCAAACTTTACTGTTAAGGGAATACTCTTCCAAGGAGATTTTTAAATAGGCCAAAAGAGAGGGAAATGTCCTTTCTGTACAATTTAATCATATTTATCATTAAACTGTTTTTTTCTAAGTGGGCTAACTCTGCAGGAGAGTTTAATACGCTGTTTCCCCAGCACATTTGACCACAGTTTTGGAGCATTGCTGCAGAACAGCTTCAGAAATTAGCCACAGTCACTTTTGATTTGAAGGGGATTTGATTTTTCAAAAATATTAAGTAGGGGCACCTGGGTGGCTCAGTCATTAAGCATCTGCCTTTGGCTCAGGTCATGATCCCAGGGTCCTGGGATCAAGCCCTGAATCAGGCCACGTGCTCAACGGGGAGCTTGCTTCTCGCTCTCCCCTGGCTTGTTGTGTTCCCCCCCTCGCTCTCTGTCAATTAAATAAGTAAAATCTTAAAAAATATATTAACAGGTAAAGTCTTGAAATATGTGTGCAAAAATTTGAAATTATCTGAATCCCTTTACCCTCCCTCTATTGAATAAAATTAAACAGCACAATTTCAAAGCAGGTGGATTGAATGAATTAAATAGTGTTACTGCCACACGGTGGCAGTACATGAACCAGTACAGTTATTTCATGGAACCATTGAATGGCATGTTTTTATGTGCATCAGAATATCCATGAATTATCTTAGTGATCACTGTGTTCTTCTAATAGTCACTGTTGTGTTTTTTAAATTTTTTTAAGATTTTATTTATCAGAGAGAAAGAGAGCACAGGCAGGGGGAGGGGCAGAGGGAGAGGGAGAAGCAAACTCTCCTCTAAGCAGGGGCCCAATTTGGGACTTGATTCCAGGACCCTTAGCCAAAGGCAGATACTTAACTGACTGAGCCACCCAGGTGTCCTCCACCCCCGCCTTTTCTTAAAAAATTTTTTCTTAAGATTTTATTTATAGTCTTCATTCTTAAAATTCAGATTTTTAACTACCTTATTTATTTTAAAGATTTTATTTATTTGTCAGGGAGAGCAGGAAACAGAGAGTGAGCATAAACAGGGAAGCAGCAGGCAGAGGGAGAAGCAAGCTCCCTCCTGAGCAGGGAGCCCGGTGCAGGACTCTATCCCAGAACCCTGAGATCATGACCTGAGCCAAAGGCAGAGCTTAACTGACTGAACCACCCAGGTGTCCCAATTCAAATTTTTTAAATATTATATCCAGCATTCAAACATTCACTAATTGGTGATGTTATTACTGGTGTTAGAAAACTTGCTCCAAATCAGTCAACTTGAAATGTAAATGATACATGATAAAATGCTATATAGAAGGTAAATGAATACCATGAGCCTTTGTGGCATTAATTTAGGAAAAAGAGTGCTCTGTAGAGATGATGATGAGAAAATTAAAGCAGCAATAAAATAAAAAGAAGCTATTTTGGTAATTTATGTTCTTTAAGAATGCATTTCCCCAAAACTTCACTTTTATGTGTTAGGAAGACAGTGTCTTGAATTTTGCCTTGAATAATGCAGGGGCATTAGGGGCTTATATTACATACAGTGTCACCAGTAATCAAAATACCTTCTTATATAGGGAAGGGGAAGTGGGTAGACAGGAGAGGTAATTTGAGAGCTTGAAACACTTTGGGGTAGGATAGACCTGGGAGGTGGGCTATAGGAACCTTCGCTAGCAAGGTGACAATATTTAGGGGGCTGGAGGTGGGATAGCGAGTTTCAGGACAGACGAGAGAAAAGGTACAAAAGGCATGAGAAATCTAATTTTTAAAAATCTGTTTTGTCTACAAAAGGAAAAACAAGCATTGAAGAAATTAGATAACGTCCGAAAGGATCATGAAAACCGCTTAGAAGCTCTTCAGCAGGCTCAGGTATTATGTTTAGCTTTTTCAGTTTTCATAAATGGTAACTTTAAAAAAAAGATGACTTTAAATACAACAGTGTGTGTTAACTAAGTGGAATTAAAAACTGAAAAAATGGTAACTTTAACTGGCTTTATAGTAAACATTTTTGTTTATTTCTTAAGGAAATAGACAAACTTAAAGGAGAGCTCATAGAAATGAACCTACAAATAGTTGACAGAGCCATTCAGGTTGTTCGAAGTGCTTTAGCCAACCAGATAGATTGGACAGAAATTGGGTTAATTGTGAAAGAAGCCCAGGCTCAAGGAGACCCAGTTGCAAATGCAATTAAAGAATTAAAACTACAAACAAATCATGTTACAATGCTACTAAGGTAAGTTTGATTCTTAGTTAAGTAGTTCATGTTTGTTTTCAGTTTGCTATTTAATTGTTCACTGTATTCATTTAAAATTTTTTCTCTTTTATTTGGAAATTTATCCTCAAAGATAAAGGAAAAACAATTTACATTGAGATGAGACACCTATTTAATTTTTTAAAAGATTTTGTTTAGAGAGTGAGAGAGTGTGAGCATGTGCATGAACACACGTGGGGTTGGATGGAGAAGGAGAGAGAATCCGAAGCAGTCTCCATGCCGAGCGTGGAGCCCATCATGGGGCTCAGTATCATGACCCTGAGATCACGACCCCAGCCAAAACCAAGAGTTAGGCACTTAACCGACTGTGCCACTTAGTGTCCCCCTCAAATGCACCTATTTAAATATTGTAAACCATCTATAATGTAATTGAGGAAAAAAAATTGAAAACAAAGTGATGTCATTGACATTAGTGAAATACTATTGAATATTTTTAATAGAAATCCATACTTATTATCAGAGGAGGAAGATGACGATGTTGATGGTGACATCAGTGTTGAAAAAAATGAAACTGAACCACCAAAAGGAAAAAAGAAAAAGCAGAAGAATAAACAGCTGCAGAAGCCTCAGAAAAATAGGCCATTGCTTGTTGATGTTGATCTCAGCTTGTCAGCATATGCCAATGCCAAAAAGTAAGTGTTAAATATAAGTATGAATTGTAGGTAAAATACTATCTGCAATAAATCAGTTAGGATATTAAGGATAATATATGTATATCTGTTTTGTATGTATGTGCTTTGGGGTGAAAACACTTTCAGATCTCATTTTGTGCATTATACAACTTTGTTTTCATAGGGAACATATAAAATAAAGATGGGTAATGCACAAAACTTGTTTCGTATGATTTGAGAATCTAAAATAAGATAAATAGAGAGCTAAAGAATAAAGATTCTACTTAAAATTAAGAGAAATATATTTTTCTAGATACTATGATCACAAGAGGTATGCTGCTAAGAAAACACAAAAGACCGTTGAAGCTGCTGAAAAGGTACTTAGTATTTCTTAGAGTGAACGTGAACGGTTTTCCTCTGCTTTAACTTAACGGCCCTAATTATTTCTTCTATTTAAATGAGGTTTTCTAATTCAGAGATATCTTTCAAATTTGATTTTGCTTTAGATCTGTGTATTTCCAGTATTCATTTTCTTCCCCAAACCTCCTTCCCAGTCTTCCCTTTCTCAGTAAATAGTGCTTTCTTTTTTCCCTTTACTTGGCTTACAAATGTTGGACTCATCCTAGACCCTCTGCTCATAGACCGTATCCATTCCCTCATCAGCATAGCCATGTAGCTTTTCGTAAAGGGCGCAGCCAGAATCTGGCCACTAATTAGTCCAGGCCCCCATCATCTCTGTTCATATGGTCTGTAGTAATAGCCTCTTCCCGGGTCTCTCTCATTCTGCCCTTCTCCCCCTGTAGTTTGTTCCTCACACAGCAGCCATAGTGATCTTTTTAAATAAAAAATACAATTATTGGGGCGCCTGGGTGGCTCAGTGGGTTAAGCCTCTGCCTTCGGCTCAGGTCATGATCCCGGGGTCCTGGGATCGAGCCCCACATCGGGCTTTCTGCTCTGCAGGGAGCCTGTTTCCTCCTCTCTCTCTCTTTCTGCCTGCCTCTCTGCCTACTTGTGATCTCTGTCTGTGAAATAAATAAATAAAATCTTAAAAAAAAAAAAATACAATTATCTCTGTCTGTTCAAAATCCGGTTGCTTCCCATCTTACTTAAGACAGTTCAGGGGTGCCTCGGTGGCGTAGTCTGTTAAGCATGGTTTTGGCTTAGGTCATGATCTTAAGAGTTGTGAGATTGAACCCCATGTCAGGCTCTGTGCTCAGCCTGGAGTTCGCTTGGGTTTCTCTCTCCCTCTCCTACTGCTGTCCGCCCCCACCCCGCCCCTTGGCCGCTCTCTCAGATCAAAACAAAACAAAACAAGACAGTTCAAAGCCCTTCTTCTGTCCTAAAGGCCCTACATGATCTGCTCCCCTCCCATCTAATCACCTGCACTCCTTTTGCTACACTCTTTCCAGCTACACTGGGAATTTAGCTGTCCCTGAAACAGACCCACGCTGCCTTCTCAGGAAATACGTGCTTGCTGCTCTTTCTTTTGAGAATGTTCTTCTCTCAGAATTTCCATGGTTTGATCCCTCCATTCATTGGCATGTTTTCTAAAATGAGACTTGATGAGACCTTTCTTGACCACTCTTACTAAAAGTAGTACTATCCTCAATCACTCCCTCTCTGCTTTATTTTTCTTTTTAAAAAACACCCCTTCCAGGGCCCCTGGGTGTCTCAGTTGTTAAGCATCCGCCTTCAGCTCAGGTCATGATCCCAGAGTCCTGGGATTGAGCCCCGCATCGGGCTCCCTACTCAGCAGGAAGCCTGCTTCTCCCTCGCCTGCTCCCCCTGCTTGAGTTTCCCTTCTCGCTGTCTCTCTCTGTCAAATAAATAAAATCTTAAGAAAAAAAAAACAACAGCAACAAAAAACCCTCCCAGCATATGTTTATTTGTCTTCCTTCTAGAATACAGGTTGTATGAAAGTAGTATCTTTGTTTTATTCATTATGTTGTCCCAGCCCCTGGAATATCGCCTGGAACATAGTAACATTAATATCTGTTAAATGAGTGGCCTTCATGACTTGGCCCTCTGTTTGCCTCTCCAGCCTCATTTCTTGACATTTTTACCTTGAGCACTACTTTCTGGTCAAGCTGGCCTTTTCTTTTTTTACTTACAGTGTTCTTCTTCCTATTTTTGCCTTAATAATTCTATTAACCTTTCAGGCTTCAGCCCAAATGCCATTTCCTCAGAAATACCTTGTTTGACCTAAGCAGTTATAAATTAGTTTCCCTTGTTTACTCTCACAGCATCCCTAGAAGTGATTAACCTGTGTCTTATTTGAATAATTATGTGTTTTATATTTGTATCTTCCCTAGACCCCCTGGTGGGGTGGGGGTGAGAACTTTGTCTTGTTCACTTGTGTGTCTCAGCATCAAGTCCAGAACCTATTACTTGGTAGATACTCAATATCTGGTAAACAAATGATACTTTTTGTAATTTGTAGGTCTTGAGCAAATATTTGTATGTGGCAAATCTTTGACTTAAATTATTTTAATATTTAAGACAAAAAATCTTTACTTTTCATGTGTGTATGGGATGTGTGTGTAAATAGTGCCATTTTGTGACATTTAAAAATGATTTATTGCCCTGTCATTTATTGGTGTTTTATATATATATGTATATATATATGTTATTTAATTTATCTATCTATTTATTTTTGAGAGAGAGAATGCATATGTTCCTGTGCACGTGGTGGGGGTGGGGGGGAAGAGGAGCAGAGAGAGAGGGAGAGAGAATCAAGCAGGCTCCATGCTCAGTGCTGAACCCAGTGCGGGACTTGAGCTCACAACCCTGAGATCATGACCTGAGCTGAAATTAAGAGTCAGATGCTTAACAGACTGAGCCACCCAGGACCTCTTTGCTTGCTGTTACTTAAATATGTTCTTAACAAAATTTTTTTAACAAATTATTTAAAAACTCTCTTCTTATAAATAGGCATTCAAATCAGCAGAAAAGAAAACAAAGCAAACCTTAAAAGAAGTCCAGACAGTTACCTCTATTCAGAAAGCAAGAAAAGTATATTGGTAAGTGTTAAACCTTTTAAAAATACAGTTTTTTTGTTTTTATTAAAATTATACATGCACATTGTTTAGAAAATCAAGCAGTTCTGTAAAGCTTGTTGCAAAAACCAGTAGCCCTGCAACATTTTACCCCTACTCCTGTTGCCTCCTCTCTATAGAAACTATTGTTAGCTCTTTCAGCTGATTACTTTTGGTATATCCCTCCCTTTCTCTTAGTAATATGTTTATATTGCTGCTTCTTAATTTTTCAGTTTTATACTCTATTAATGACTTCCACTGTGTAAGATGAAGATTTTATTCTTTCCGCTTGTGTTGCATCACACACATACACACCACTCAGCCTCCTAATAAAGGTATAGCCTAATTTGCCACAGTTGATATTCAGCATTAATATTATATTAATATTTTCATTGTAGTTACAGCTGAGTCATATGACATTATGTTTCTTTTCTTTCCCTGCTCAGCTTTTTGTCTTCCCTAAAGGTAAAAATTGTTGTTTCATTTACCTTTCTCTTCCAAGTGTGTTCAGGCACGTTGGAATTCTATCAGCATCATCTTGCAGAAATCTCTCATGAGCTTTTTGACCTACTTTGTTCTAGATCAGTTACTCTTAACATCTTGAGATCTTTTATTCTTAACCTGGAAATTCTCTTTACCCCTCTCTGTTTTGGATTCTCTGTTCTGGATCTCATAATTCCTTTTTCTCCACTGATGGAATATGTGTTCTAGAGGCTACATGAGAAGGATGTATAAGATGTAAAATTTTTGAGGTCTTATATATATATAAAAAAATTATTTTTACCTTTATACCTAATTGTTTGGCTGGGTGTATATTCTGGTTTGAAAATGTTTTCTTCAGACTTTTAAAGTCATTGTTTATTGTGTTAACTTTCAGATTTGATCTTCAAAAGTTTGATGTCATTTTGATAATACTTTATTGAAAATTTGTTTTTTTTTTAATGCTCAGAAAGAAACCAAACCCAAAATGCAAAAAAACAAAACAAAAAAAAAAACAACAACTTATTTTTGTCTTTCTATAAACTTGTAGATCTTTGTTCTCTGTTTTCTAAAATTTCACAATGGTACAGGTTGGTGAAGATGTTTTAATCCATTATGCTAGATTCTCTGTGACACTTTTTAATTTAGAAACTTTCAGTTCTGAGAAATTTTCTGGAAATATTTCTTAGCACTCTGTAGATTGTGTTTTCCTTTTTGTTTTGTTATTTTTTTTTCTTTCTGTCTGGAAGTCTTATTTATTAAATGTGGGACTCCTTGGATGGTCCTCCAGTTTTCTTGCATTTTCTGTTTTTCAACTGTTTATCATTTTGTTCTTTATTCTGAGAGATTTCTGTATCTTTCAGTTCTTCCCCTGAATTTTTAAATGTTTTATTCCTTCCTGTCATGTTTTTATTTTAATCTATTTTTTGTTTTTGTTTTTTTGTTGTTACTTTTTTAAAACTTCCTTCTTCACTTTCTTAATACTGAGAATAGTTTTGATGTATTAATTTTATTTAAAAGTAATCTTTTCTTGCAGGTCTTCTCTAAGGTTTTTGGTTTGGGGTTTTGTTTGTTTGTTTGTTTGTTTTTAATTTGTTGGGTTTGTCTTCAACTTTTGTTAAAGACTTTTATTAATGTCTCGTAGTCCTAAATTGTCTATTCACATTATTGTCTGTTCACATTTATACTAGACTATTAAAATGCTGATTGGAAGTTCTCTCTGGGTGGCTGGGCTTATAAAATGATGTACGTGGGCCATGTTGTGTGGAACTCTCAATGTCTTTAGCTTTTTGACTCTTTAGCTGGTCTCAGTTTTCAGGAAAGACTTTTTACCCTGCTTGCAAAGTGAAGACCTGGCTGTCATAATTTTGGAAGCCCAGTGGGAATAGATTGGGGAAGTTTAGTATCCAGTAATTCATACATTCACTTAATTGCCCTCTTTTATTTAGGTTACCTCTACTTAGCAACTGTGCCACTTTTCCCCTAATTCAGAGATACTCTTTGTACACTTTCTAGAGAATTCTGGCCTTCTGTTAGGATATGGAAGGCACAGCTTACTATCATGTTCAGAGCTGGAAAAAAGATCTAGGGAAGTAACTGCTTCTTGATCAGATTTTTGGCCAGTTTTCCTGTTTTTAACCCCATCTTAAACCCTATTTCTAACAGTACCATGTACTGCTATTTTAAGCTTTTTATGGGTTACACAGTGATTTGTTTCTTTGCTTTTTCCATTGTCAGCCTAGATTTCAGGTTCTTAAGTCCAGTAATTTTTCCATTTCTCAGTATACTGTTGGATTTTTCTTCTCTCTTTCTCCTTTCTTTTCCTCACATCTCTGTTGATGAATAGAATAGACCTGTAATTTTCATATCTCTTGTTTTTCTTAGGTATTGGTCTCAAGGTAACATTACTTCATAAAACAGATTGGGAAGTGTTCCTTTATTTTTTTAAATATTTTATTTATTTGAGAGAGTGGGAGGGAGAGAATGAACGGGGGGAGTGGCAAAGAGGGTGAGAGAGAGAAGCAGACTCCTTGCTGAGCAGAGAGCCCAATGTGGGACTCCATCCCAGGACCTGGAGATCATGACCTAAGCTGAAGGCAGATACTTAACTGACAGAGCCAGTTAGATGCCTCTGGGAAGTGTTCCTTTATCAATTGTCCTTGGTTGTTTGACAAAATTCCACCTGTGAGGCTGAGTAGTCTTGAAGTTTTCTTTTTGGGAAACTTTTTCACTACAGATTAAAATTCTTTAGTACTTCTCAGATTGTCTGATTTTGATTAGTAGTATTTCCCTAAGACTTTGTCTATTTCTACAGTTTGGAATGTACTGGCCTAAAGTTTTGATGTTCCACTAACCTTTTAACATCTGTATAGTCTTTAATACCTTCCTTTGTCATTTATGATAATTGTCATTGTCCTTCTCTTTTTCTTGGTTAGTCTGGCCAGAGGATTTTCAGTTGTATTAATACCTTTCAAGAACCAGTTTTGACTGTTGATCTCCACTATTATATATGTGCTCTCTATTTTATTATTTTCCTCTTTCTACCTTCCTTCAGGATTCATTTGCATTTCCCTTTCTGATTTCTTGAGATGGAAACTTAGTTCATTGATTTTTTTTTTTTCTCCCAGCCTCTTATCTTTTCTAATACATATTTCAGGCAGTAAATTTCCCTCTAAGCTTGGCTTTAACTATATTCCATATTGTATTTTCATTGTCTTTCATGTGAAAATATGTTCTAATTTACATTGTGATTTCTTTACCCATGTGTTATTTAGAGTTAAGTTTATTAATTTTTGAACCTATGGAGCTCTTTTAGTTCTCTTTTTGCCATTGATTTAACTTAAGTTGCATAATGTTCATTTATGGTATTCTGAATTATCTCAACCCTTTGACATTTGTTATTGAAACTTGCTTTATGGTCCAGCATATTTGGAGTATACTTTATTTACAAATGTTTCATAAGTATTGAGAAGAATGTTCTATAGTTGTTAAGTGCATTTCCCTAAATATCAGTTAGGTCACATTCATTAATCAAATCTTTGGAATCTGTACTAATTCTTTTTTTAATGATTGTTTTCTCAATTACTGAGAGTTGTGTTAAGAATCACATAATTGTGCATTTGTTTCTCCTTTTACTTCTGCTAGTTTTTGCTTTATAAGGTGATAAAAATATAGAGCTGTTATCTTTCCAGTAAATTGAGCCTTTTGTTAACTGTAATCAAATGTTCTTTTAACTTGTAACTTCTTTTTTTCTTCTGTGTGAGATACTAAAACTAAATCAACTTTATTTTGGTTAGTGTTTGCATGATTTATTATTTTCCATCATTATATTTCAACCTTTTTATATTCTTACATTTTAAAGCTGTATATATTATTTTCCAGTCTGACAGTCTGCATTTTACCTGGAGAATTGACTACCTTTACATTTAATGTAATTTCTGATATATATGGGTTTAAATCTAACCATTTTACTGTTTCTTTCTATTTGTCCCAATTTTTCTTTACTCTTTTTTGTCTTTTTCCCTCCTTTTGATTTTTTTTCCTTTTAGTTATATGCTTCTTTACTAAGATTATTACAAAATTTTTACATCTTTATGTTTCTCATTTTCTGTCCTTGCGGGTTTATGTCATTTTAGAAACCTCTTTACCATCAATAAGGCAGTTGTTAAATAAGTATAGTACATCCATTCAGCAGTGAAGACTTTTTTTTTTTTTTTTTAAAGACTGTATTTTTAGGTAATCCCTACACCTAACATGGGGCTCAAACCCACAACCCTGAGATTAAGAGTCACATGCTTCACCAGCTGAGCCAGCCAGGTGCCCCAAGAAGACATTTTTATTTATTTATTTATTTTAATTTTTATTTTTTTTAAGAAGACATTTTTAAATGAAAAAGAAAGTATTTTCAGAATAGTTTGTGTTGTGTCCAAAAGAAAAGGTTTAGAATAGCGTTTTATTTTAGCTTTTGTATGTATAAAGAAACTCCAGGGAGGCATACACAGAAAGCTAATAACAATGGATTACTGTTTGATAGTGGTAATAGGAACTGAAGGTGGATGCAGGATCTCTCCGTATACCTTTTTGTATAATTTTAAAAATTTCTAAATTGTGTATATGTATCAATAAAAAAAATCAGATTAGAAGACAGGAATAATATTGGGACATATAAAGGAGTTTAGTGTAATGCCTATGCTTAATCTATCATTTTTAACCAGAAGTTTTTAAATTGTAGATTAAGTCATAAACATTATTATCTTGGTGGTCAGGTGTAATATAGGAAATATTTCTGTTCATCTCTATTTTATGTCATTCTCTAAATGCAAGTATACAATCTTTACTTTTTTTTTTTTTTTTTTTAAGATTTTATTTTATTTATTTGACAGAGAGATCACAAGCAGGCAGAGAGGCAGGCAGAGAGAGAGGAGGAAGCAGGCTCCCTGCTGAGCAGAGAGCCCCATGCGGGGCTCGATCCCAGGACTCTGAGATCATGACCTGAGCCGAAGGCAGCGGCTTAACCCACTGAGCCACCCAGGCGCCCCTACAATCTTTACTTTTTATCATGGTACATATTAATCATGAAAACCCAAATTACTTTGTTGAGAAAAGTTATAATTTTATATTTCTAAAGGTAATTTTTGCTCTATAAATAAGTGTAAAGAATATCATGTCTGTAAACATTCAGTTGAAGAGAGGATGGAAAAACTTTTCTTTCTTACCAGTAGCCCCAAAACCTGGCCAGTGCCCCACTGGAAGAAAGATAAACCTAGGGACCATGTGACGTTTTATGCTTTTGCTTTGTGTAACTCATCATTACGTTATCCTTAAGTTTAAGAAGGATCTGTTTGCAAGTGAGATAAGGAGAAAACATACTTTTTTTAAACATAGAATTTGGGCACCTGGGTGGCTCAGTTGTTAAGCGTCTGTATTTGGCTCAGGTCAGGATCCCAGCATCCTGGGATTGAGCCCCATATATGGGGCTCCGTGCTCAGCGGGGAGCCTGCTTCTCCTCTCCACCTCCCCCATACTTGTCTTCCCTCTCTCACTATCTCTGTCATAAGTAAATAAAATCTTAAAAAAAAAACATAGAATTTAATTACCTTCTAAGGTAATTTGTATTGCAAGATTTCAATAAAAATTCAGTTTGATGCTTTAAGAAATTAAATCATCAAATTAAAAAAAATAAATCATCAGTCTTAACATATGAAGGTAGGATAGCTTCACTGGTTTTTTTTGTTTGTTTGAGAAAAGGATGTGAATTCAGGTGACTATAAAGGGAAAGAATGTTAACTTTTTTTCTTTCAATTTGATAGGTTTGAGAAATTTCTGTGGTTCATTAGCTCAGAGAACTATCTAATTATAGGTGGACGAGATCAGCAACAGAATGAAATAATTGTGAAAAGATACTTGACAACAGGTAAGTATGATTAAAATTTTAAAGAATTTTCCCCTAATTAATTGCGTCAGTTATCTCAGTATGAGAACAGGTTTTCATCTTCTACTCCTTTGCTTGACAGGTTTAATTGATAGAGTTTCATTGTGGTGGCTTATTGTTTGTTGAATATGTGTTTTGACACTTAAAACTCTCATTTTAAGTGAATAGTCCTAAAGTAGTAGTGCTGAGCTAATCTGTAGTATTGGACTTTTTTTTTTTTTTTTTTTTTGAAGATTTTATTTATTTGACAAAGATCACAAATAGGCAGAAAAGCAGGCGGGGGCGGAGAAGCAGGCTCCCCACTGAGCAGAGAGCCCAGTCTCAGGACCCTGAGATCATGACATGAGCTGAAGGCAGAGGTTTAACCCACTGAGCCACCCAGGGCCCCAGTATTGGACTTTTGATTCCCTGCTGCATTAACAAAATAGCTTTCAGTCCTCCAGAATTATTGTACATCAAAATTTTAAAGGCTTGATTTTTTTAGTGCTGAAGTTTATAACTTTTTTTTTCACATTTAGAAATAGGACTTAAGCCCTGTAGTGTAAGGCTTCTCATTTTTGTTGGCTGATAACCACCACCTCACTGTGGTTGAACCCTCAGTGTGGGGTGTCTGAAATCAATAATCAGAACTAATTCGATGTCCACTGAAGATCCCAAACCAGAAAAGGAAGAAACAGGGATCAGGTTATTACATGGGGCTCAGGGCTTGGTCTCTTGTTTTCTGTAGCTCTGTTAATTGGGAGCTGAGCCTTTCTTGGAGCACTATGAGTTTTTCTCTTTGAATTTCAAATCCCAGACAAACTGTCATGGCAAACAGTAGCTGCTCATTTTACCTTTTAGGAACTGTGCACTTTCTTTTTCCCTTAAAAAAAAGAGGAAAGATCTGACTTGTGCATTTGTTTGTTCATTTGGTTATTCATTGGTATCAAATACTTAGAATATAACTTGAAGCCATCATTATGGCTTACAAGCCTTCTGGCTTCTTCTCCAGCTTCATTTCTTACCACTCTGGCCTTAGTAGTCTGGCCTTCTGACTCCTCTTCATACATGTCAAACATCCATGGTCCTCAGGACCTTTACATTTGCTAGGATAACTCATCTCCATGTGTCTCTCACCCTCTAGTCTAGATTGACTTACATGGTAACTCAGCAAGTTTGTGAGAAAAATAGGAAACACACAAGGACTATTAAGTCCTAGGCTGAGAATTGGCACTTGGTCCCAGAGGCCACATTCCACCAAGGCAGATCATGGGACAGACCCAGACACAAGGGATGGGGAAGTGACTCCACCTCTTGAAGAGAAGCTTCAAAGTCACAGAGCAAAGAGGTATGGATAGTGGAGGAGAGAGGAACTGACCATTTTTGTAATCTATCATATTAGCATTGCTTTTCTATAAGGAAGCCTGTGAGAGCTCTCCTAGGGGTGGGAAATGGACTTTTCCTTATAGGCCTTCTTATACCCTTTGGATTTTGAACCCATTAAACCCATTAAAAAAAAAAAAAAGAAACAGGACTTAAAGTATTCTCATTTGTTTTTAAGGGGACATTTATGTACATGCTGATCTTCATGGAGCTACTAGCTGTGTAATTAAGAATCCAACAGGTAATGTATTTCTCTATTCAGAACTTTAATTCCTTTCTTTAAAATATTTTTAGTGTAACTATAAGACAAAAATTGTTAATTGTTATTTTAAAGGACACTTTATAATGATAAAAGGGTCAATTCATCAATAAGATATAACTATTATATATATTTTAAGGGTTTTTTTATTATTTATTTATTTGTCAGAGAGCAAGAGAGGGAGACACACACAAAACAAGCAGGGGGAGTAGCAGGCAGAGGGAGAAACAGTCTCCCTGCTGAGCAAGGAGCCCGATGCAGGACTTAGTCCCAGGACCTGGGATCATGACCTGAGCCAAAGGCAGACACCCAACCAACTGAGCCACTCAGGCATCACAGTCACTAAGACATAACTATTATAAACATTTATGCACCCAACAACAGAGACCTAGAATTAGCCATGAAGCAAAATCTGATAGAATCGAATCAACAGTAGATCAACAGAATAGATTAACATTAATAATTCAGGACTTTAATACCTTTCAGTCATGGGTAGAATAACGAGGTGTAAGATCAACAAGGAAATAGAAGATTCTGACAATACTGTAAGTTAACTAGACCTAACACATATCTGGTATCCTCACCTAATAACAATAGATTACTCAAGTGCATCTGGTATGTGCTCCAGGTTAGAACATGTAATAGTCTATAAGACAAGTCTTTAGAGCTACTGAAATCATACAGAGTAATCTTTCTGACCATAATGGAGTGAATTTAGATGAAAATTTCAAAAATTCACAAATGTGTGGAAATTAAACACATTCAGAAGTAACCAATGTCAAAGAGAAAATGATAGGGAGTGTTGGAATAATACTTTGAGATGACTGAAGTGAAACACAATGTATCAAAATGATATGAGTTGCAGCTAAAACAGTGCTTAGTGAGAAGTTTTTATCTGTAATGTTTATATTTAAAAAAGAAAAGCTCTAAGAAATGAAAATGTATACATAAGCTCTAGAAAAAGAAAAGCAAATAACCCATAGTAAGGAAAGGAACTAATAAAGTTTAGAGTGGACATGGGGTGCCTGGGTGGTTCAGTGGGTTAAGCCTCTGCCTTCGGCTCGGGTCGTGATGTCGGGGTCCTGGGATCGAGCCCCATATCGGGCTCTCTGCTCAGTGGTGAGCCTGCTTCCCCCTCTTTCTCTGTCTACTTCCTCTTTCTCTGTCTACTTGTGATCTCTCTCTGTCAAAAAAAAAGTTTAGAGAGGAAATAAATGAAACAGAATAGAAGAACAGTAGATAAAATCAGTGAAACCATAGTTGGTTCTTTGAAAAAGGTCAACAAAATTAATAAAATTTTAGCTGGACTGACCAAAAAATAAGAGAATATTCAAATTCCTAACATTAGGAACACAAAGGGGGATATTAATACCAACTTTACAGAAATGAAAAGGATTAAAAAAAAATTCACTAGCTTCCTCTTAGAAAACACCGTTTTAGAAATACTTGTATGGTATTCCGTGTAGTAGATGTGTAGTAAGACAGCAGAACTCTGTTTTCTTATAAGTGGCTTCTTGAACCAAAGAAGGAACTTTTCACTGTGATAAAAATTAGATCTATAGTCTATTTCTGGAACATGTATTAAATACCTTTGGAAGCTGCATTTGCTGAGGGGAAAAAAGATTGTGAGGGCATGCTACATACAATTGTATAACAACAAATTAAATGATCTAAATGAGACAGGCTCATTCCTAGAAAGACACAGACTACCAAAAACTGACTCAAGGAGAACTAGAAAATGAAAACAAACCTATAACAAGTAAAGAGATTGAAATAGTAATTTAAAAACAACAACAACAACAGTGGAGTGCCTGGGTGGCTCAGTGGGCTAAGCCTCTGCCTTCGGCTCAGGTCATGATCTCAGGTTGCTGGGATTGAGCCCTGCATTTGGCTCTCTGATCAGCAGAGAGCCTGCTCCCCCCTCTCTCTGCCTGCCTCTCTGCCTACTTGTGATCTCTCTCTGTCAAATAAATAAATAAAATCTTTAAAAGTAATAATTAAAAAAATAAACTTAAAAAAAAACCAGAAACAAAAACAAAAAAAAACCTAGGGGTGCCTGGGTGGTTCAGTCAGTTAAGTGTCTGCATTCATCTCAGATCATGATCCCAGAGTCCTGCTTCTCCCTCTCCCTCTGCCTGCTGCTCCCCCTGCTTGTGTTCTCTGTCTCTATCAAATAAATGAATAAAATCTTAAAAAAAAAAAATACCCAAAACAAAAAAACGTGCTCACAAAGAAAATTCTAGGCCCAGGTAGCTTCACTAGTGAATTCTGCCAAACTTTTAAAGAAGATTGAATACAAATCCTTTACAAACTTCCAAAAAAAATTGAAGAGATGGGAAAACTTCCTAACTCATGCTATAAGACCAGTATTAGCCTAATAACAAAACCAGACAAAGACATCACAAGAATTGAAAATTAATAGACTAGTATTGCTTATGAATAGACAAAATCTTCAACGAAATATTAGAAAGCTGAATTCAGTAGCATATTAAAAGGATTGTACGCCATGACCAAGTGGGATTTATCCCAGGAATGCAAGGTTGGTTTAATGTATGAAAATTAATATAGTACAGTGTTAACAGAGCAAAGGACAAGAAACACATGATCATCTCAGTCGATGCAGGAAAAGCCTTTGGCAATAATGCAACACCCCTTTGTGATAGAAAACACTCAGCAAACTTAACAGAAGGGAGCTTCCTTATCTTGGTAAAGAACATTTATCAAAACAAAAGAACATTTATAAAAAACCCACCGCTAACATCAGACTTAATGGTGAAAGACTGAAAACTTTTCCCTTAAGATCAGGAAAAAGATAAAAATGTCTGTTCTTGTCCTTTCTATTCAACCTTGTATGGAGGTTCTAAGTCGGCCCTTAGGTAATAAAAAGAAATAAAAAATATCCTCATTGGTAAAGAACAAGTAAAGCTGTTCCTGTTTATAGATGGCATGATCATATATATTTAAAACCTCAAGGAATCCACCAAAGATTATTAATTGGTAAACAGGCTTAGAATGTTTGGAATACTAGGTCATTATATATAAATCACTTGTATTTCTTTTTTTCTTTTTTTTTTTTTTTTTAATTTATTTATTTGAGAGAGATTGCACACACACGAGTTGGGGGACAGGCAGAGTAAGAGAATCTCCAAGCCAACTCCCCCCTGAGCATGGAGCCTGACTCAGGGCTCGATCTCACAACCAGTAAGATCAAGACTTGAACTGAACCAAGAGTCAGATGTTTAACCAACTGAGCCACATAGGCAACTCAAGTCAGTTGTATTTCTATATACTTGCAGTGAACAGTACTAAAGTAAATTAATAAAACATTCATTTATAATAGCATTAAAAAGAATAAAATACTTAATAAATTTACCAAAAAGAAATGTAAGACATACACCCCAAACTATAAAACATCATTGAAAGAAATTAAAGAAGACTTAAATAAATGGAAAAACTTCTAGTGTAAGGATTGGAAGTCCTAATGTTTTCTGATGACAGTATTTTTTATATTAATCTATAGATCTGATGTAATGCCTCTCAGAATTCCAGCTGACTTTTTTTTTTTTTGCAGAGATGGATAAGTAGATCTAAAACTCACACAGAAATGCAAAGGACCCAGGTCCGCCAAATCATTTCTAAAAATGAAGAACAAAATTGGAAGACTCACACTTCCTGATTTCAAAACCTCCTACAAAGCAACAATAATACAGATAGTGAAGTATTGGTATGAGGATGGACAAATAGATCACTGAAGAGAATTGAGATTCCTCATTTATAGTCCATTGACTTTGAACAAGTGTATGAAATATGAAAGCCTTCAGTGGGGATAGAGTAATCTTGTCAACAAATGGTGGTTGGTCAGTTAATATCCATATACAGAAGAATAAAACTTAGATCGCTGCTTCACATCATTTATAAAAATTAAATACATCAAAAACCTAAACCTAAAAGCTAAAACTGTAAAACTGTTAGAAGAAAATGAAGCATAAATCTCATAGTGAATCAGGAAGTCATTTCTTAGATAGGACATCAAAAGCATAAGCAACAAACAGGTAAATTGGACTGAAAAGCCTTAGTTCAAAGGCTTAGTTCAAAGCCTTAGTTCAAAGACACTATCAAGAAAATAAAAAGACAACCCACAGAATGAGAGAAAATATTGGCAAGTCATTTATCCGGTAAAGAACCAATATCCAAAGAACTCTTAAGTCTCAACACTAGAAAGGAAAAAAAAAAAAAAAAAAAGAACAAAAACAATTTAAAAATGACAAAGCATCCAAATAGGTTATTTCTCCAAAGATATAAGAATGGCTAACAGGCACATGATAAGAGCTTCGGCATTGTTCATCATTAGGGAAATGCAAATAAAAACCACACTGAGATACCACTTCACACCCAGTAGAATAGTTACAATGAAAAAATGGGCAAAACAAGTGTTGGTGAGGATATAGAGATTGGAACGCTTATATGCTGCTGGTGGGAATGGAACATGAGGCAGCTGCTATAGAATAGAGTTTGGCGGTTCCTCAAAACATCGAACATCGAATTTACCATGTGACCTAGCAGTTCCACTCTTAGGTCTGTGGACAGACATGACCATACTAAATTTGTTTGCAGATATACTTAACAGCATCATTTATAATAGCCACAAAATGGAAACAACCTATGTGTTCATCAGTTGATGACTAATCAAGAACTAATATATTGATATAATGGAATATTATTCAGTCTTAAAGAGACAAAGTACTGGTAATTAACAAGGATGAACCTTGAACACATGATGCTAAGTGAAAGAAGCCAGACACATTTGATTCCATCGACATGAAATTCCAAAATAAGCAAATCCATAGAGACAATATTTGTGATTGTCAGGGGCTGGGAAAGTGGAGAATGACTATTAATGGATATAGGATTTCCTTGGGGATGATGAAAATGTTCTGGAATTAGTGGTAATGCTTATATAGGTTTATGAATATATAAAAACCCACTGGATTATATACTTTAAGAGGGTAAATATGATATGTGAATGATATCCCATTAAAAGATATTTGAAATTAACTGTAGGGATATATTATTCATATGCTTTTCATTTTGATGATTTAGGTGATCTGTAGTAATTCTGGAAGTCTTCAGACTTTGAATAGACTTTTCTAAGTTCTATCTGGAATGAAATTGGAGTTATTAGTATAAGTGAGAGGGCATTTCTTCTCTGATTTGTTAGAACAACTAAAAGCCTGCTTTGTAAATATTTTTGTTGTTATTTATTTTTTATCTTACTTTAATACCATTATAGCTAACATAAATTGTTATGTAAGTTTCAGGTGTACAATTAGTGATTCAACAATTCTGTGTATCACTCATTAGTGCTCAGTAAGATAAGTGTATTCTTAATCCTCTTCACCTCTTTCACCCATCCACCTACCCAACTCCCCTCTGATAATCATGTTTGTTCTCTAGTTAAGAGTCTGTTTTTTGGTTTGTCTCTTTTTTTTTTCTTTTGTTTGTTTTGTTTCTTAAATTCTACATGTGAGTGAGATCAGATGGTATTTGTCTTTCTCTGGCTTATTTTTCTTAGCATTACATTTTTTAGATCCATCCATGCTGTTGTTGCAAATGGCAAGATTTCATTCTTTTTCATGGTTGAATAATATTCCATTGTGTGGACTCTATCCATTCATCTTTTGACAGACGCTTGGGCTGCTTCTATAATTTGACTGTTGTAAGTAGTGCTGCAGAAACATGGGGTGCATATATCCCTCCAAATTAGTGTTTTCATATCCTTTGAGTAAATACCCAGTAGTGTGATTCCTAGATCATAGGGTAGTTCTATTTTTAGTTTTTCGAGGGACCTCCATACTGTTTTCCATGGTGGCTGCCCCAGTTTGTATTCCTACCAACAGTGCACAAGGGTTCCTTTTTCTCCATGTCCTCGCCAAAACTTGTTGTTTCTTGTGTTTTTTTATTTTAGCCATCCTAACTGGTGTAAGGTGATAATATCTTATGGTTTTGATTTGCATTTCCCTGATGGTGAGTGATACTGTAAATACATTGTTAATAAAAAACAGTAACCTCATGTAATATTGAAATTAAAATGTATCATTATTTAAGATGTAAGAGAATCAGATCTGTCATACTGCATGTAATTTTCATATGTTGCTGTGTAGAAAGTCTGTATGTGGGTACTGAAGCATAGCAGTGTTGTTTCTACAGGAGAACCAATTCCCCCTCGGACCTTGACTGAAGCAGGCACAATGGCACTTTGCTACAGCGCTGCTTGGGATGCACGAGTGATCACTAGTGCTTGGTGGGTGTACCATCATCAGGTAATAAGGGCTGTGGTCCTTTTTCTTAATTTATTAAGAGCTACTGTGTACCAGGACATGTGGGTGGCTTTGTAGGTTAAGTGTCTGACTCTTGATCTCGGCCCAGGTCTTGATCTCAGGGTCCTGGGTTCAGGCCCCGCATTGGGCTCCCAAAATACAAGAAATAAAAAAGCTATTGTGTACCAAATTTTGAGGGTATAGATGTGAACAGGTGATTTTGTGAACAGCTGACATTTTGGTCCTGGGGAAAAATACATAAACAATGTCTGGTAACAAGTGCTGTAAAATTTTTTTCTTAAAGCTGAGTAGGCAGTAGAGAGTGATAAGGGCTACCATTTTGAATGAAGCATCAGGGAAAGCCTTTCTAGGAAAGTAAGATGTGGGAAGACACCTAAATGAAGAGAGCAAATGATTCATGCAGTTACACAAGATGATTAGTGTTTCAGTTATGACTGGCGTACTGACCTAAAAGATCTTTCTGCTCTTCATCTTGGTTGGAATTTTATACCCTTCCCAAAAAATAGCTATATCCAGTGTTTTAGTAATTGTCCCTCTTAAATGCCGTTTTACTTGATGGTACTTTACTCCATATTTGACTTCACATCGCTGTTTCACATTTTTAATAGTTAAAGTTGATAACAATGAACTTTTACAAGGTCCTAAAGCTATGCAGTAAGATAAAGAATTCAGTATTATTATCCTCCCATAGTTTCATTTTACATCTATTTATATTCATTATTTTCTGCTATGCTGTGATACTGTGTTTTCAGGAAATTAGTATCACTTCTGAGATGATAGTTTCTGCCTCAGTACTATTATAAAAGTGGTTTTAATTGTTTTATTGAATTTTTGAAAAGATTTTATTTATGTGACAGAGAGCGAGAGAGGGAACACAAGCAGGGGGAGTGGGAGAGGGAGAAGCAGGCTTCCTGCTGAGCAGGGAGCCTGATGTGGGGTTCGATCCTAGGACTCTGGGATCATGACCTGAGCTGAAGGCAGATGCTTAATGACTGAGCCACCAAGGTGCCTTTGAACTGGTTTTTTAGGGTGAAATTAGTGTGCTTTTAACCCCTCCAGTATTTATGACAAAGATACTCTCAGATCTGGGGGTCTCACAGATAATATAAAATTCCTTTTTTTTATTTTTTAAAGATTTTATTTATTTGACACATAGAGCATGCTCAAGCAGGGGGAGTGGCAGGCTCCCCACTGAGCAGGGAGCCCAATGTGGGGCTCAATTCCAGGACCGTGGAATTATGACGTGAGCCAAAGGCAGACGCTTAACTGACTGAGCCACCCAGGCGCCCTGATAATGTGAAAATTTTAAAATATTGTGCAATTATTTTGCCAAATTAGAATATATTTTTTTAAAAATCTACTCTTATCTATATTTCCTAAAATGAAAGGTTATTTAAGTACCCCAAAAACAGTACCTCAGGAAAGGATTTTATTTAATACAATTTTAGGGGCGCCTGGGTGGCTCAGTGGGTTAAAGCCTCTGCCTTCAGCTCAGGTCATGATCCTGGGGTCTTGGGATCGAGCCCTGCGTCAGGCTTTCTGCTCAGCGGGGAGCCTGCTTCCTCCTCTCTCTCTGCCTGCCTCTCTGCCTACTTGTGATATCTCTCTCTGTCAAATAAGTAAATAAAATCTTTTAAAAATAAATAAATAAATAAATACAGTTTTAGTAAATCTAGCTTTTATGATATAAGCTTATTAAACTGTCCTTATTTTTCTCATTGTATCTCAAACCAGAGGAAACATGTGGACAAGGTCTGACTCTAACCCATGGCATTTGAAAATTATTGGTGTAGTGTATCCTTCATTTCTTTTCTGTTACTGCCAAAGGTATATCTGCCTTGAAGAAATATTTAGCATTGAGAATTTTTATGCTAAATTGTAAACTTTTTAGGAGGCAGTGCTGTTTACTTGTCTATGACTTTATTGAGTGAAAATTTTAAAAATGTATTTCTTATGACAACAGTATAATGTGTTCCTCAGGTGTCTAAAACAGCACCAACTGGAGAATATTTGACAACGGGAAGCTTCATGATAAGAGGTAATGACTTGTCGGTGGATTATGGAGGTGATATGAGGACCGTTGCTAATAATATTTTCAAAACAGACTGTTCTGATTTCATGTATGAAATATTTTGATTCCGTATATGAAATTTTTTATGAAATACGGAATATTTTGTGCTTGCTGTGGCAAATTTAGCATTTGTCATGTCATCTTCATATGTACTTTTCTTGATGAGAATGTGCTTTCACATAAAGTTATAAGGGTAAAAATGTATAGCATGACCTTTTTTCTAAAAACAGATCATTCAGGGCTTGACTAACTCAAAGATGAGAGCAAGTATTTGTATTTTTTCTTTCTTAATTCTTATTCCTATACATAATACCAAATTCTGTGAATGCAAAATGTTCCTTCATGACAGATACAATACAAAATAAATGTCATCACCAGTGTCAGGTGATTTGCAAACATAAAATGGAAAAAAAGGATTTTTAACATTTATGTTTATTGTCTTTTATAGGAAAAAAGAATTTCCTTCCTCCCTCATATCTAATGATGGGGTTTAGTTTCCTCTTTAAGGTATTCCTCAGTTTCTTTGTTATTTTTTTTTTTTTTTTTTCTGATTTTCATGAGTCTTACCTAAAGTTCTGTCAGTGAAAAAGAACTATTTCCGTAGGTAGATGAGTCTTGTGTTTGGAGACATCGAGGTGAACGAAAAGTCAGAGTGCAGGATGACGACATGGAAACACTGGCAAGTTGTGCAAGTGAACTCATATCAGAAGACATGGATCAACTAGGTAGTTTACAGATTTTAATGAAGTAGCTTATAGTGCTCCCTGTTGTCTAGTTTATCTTCTAAGATCTTAGAAGATCATATTGACTTTGGGATAATTGAAATGTCAAAATACAACTTGATGTTCAATTTTACTGAATTTTGTTTTTGGAAATGTTAAATATACTTGTTCTAGTGAACTATGAAGTATTTAATTAGATCTGTAACAAACATATAAATATATGAAGTAAAACTTTAGTATTTAATGGGTCAAACTTAAATGTGTTCAGCAGAGATAGAGCTCATTTATTTACAGATGAGCATTTACTTTTGGATTTAAGTATCAGAAGTGATACAAAGTTGAGTTTATAACAAGTGTAATTTCTCACATGAGAATTTGGCTTGATTTAATAATACATTGGCTTCAAGTGGAAAGCAGCTGTGGTTGCTGGAATAAATTTACTCACCTACCTAAAAGAACGAGGGAACATACCCCCTCTATTATTTTTACAGTTATTGTCCTAGGGTCATTCCTTTTTAGGACTAATATTGCATTGTTTCGTTTATAACTACTGTTGTATTACAAGATTTTTTAAAATTTTCACCATGTTCCTGACACTGTACAAAGTTCTCTATTTACATTATTTTTTAATGGAATTCTCAGAACCATCTTTGCCAGATGGTGATGGCATCTCCTTTTATAGGGGAGGCAACTAAATAATATTTTTACTACTAAACGGTGTTTCTTTTGCGAAAGTGTGACTACCTTCTGTGTGCCTGTTCTATTACATGTATTGTTTCATTTCACTTCTCATGTGCAAGTTACAATAACAGCAGCAGAATTTATAGAATTACTTCTCTTGTCTTCCTTTTTGGAAATACCTAACCAAGAAAAGTTAAAGTTTTCATTGTAGAAATGGTTGCAATGTCCAAGAAATTTGTAAAGTATCTTGGAGAGCATTTATTCCAACCATGATCATGATACAAGATACAAGAGTATCCTTGTTCATGATACAAGAGTATCCTTTTGTCTGACTGCTCTTTAGGGATGATCAGGCTTTTTTTTTTTTTTTTTTTTTTTGGTGATCTTTTGGAGAAACGGAGTCAACAGAATGCCTTTTTGAAGTTTTCGAGGTAATCACCTAGCTTTGTTATGGTGGTATCACTCTGACTTTGTTTACGATAACTCTGCAGATGGAGGTGACAGTAGCAGTGAAGAAGATAAAGAGGAATCACACGAAACTCCTGTGGAAGTGGAACTTATGACTCAGGTTGACCAAGAGGATATCACTATTCAGAGTGGTGGGGATGAGCTAAATGATGAACTGATTCAGGAAGAAAGCTCTGAAGATGAAGGAGAATCTGAAGATGTAGCAAAAGATCAGGAACCTGTTGGTGAAATGAAGGATGAAGAGGAAGAGACATTAAATTATCCTGATACTACCATTGACTTGTCCCACCTTCAATCCCAAAGGTAATTAAAAACTGTTATTTTATAGCTGGCAATGACAGAAGAGTTAATCCTTCTAAAACAATACCAAGGTTGACTTTAGTACTTTTACCTTCTATTGTCCTATATAGTCTTACTATGTTTTTATCATTTGATTGGGGGATAGATTTCACTAAAGAAATTTCCAGGACCCAGGTAGAAAAATACAGTAAACATAAAAGTGGCCAAAGTAGGTCAAAATAGAAACAAGTATATGAGTATAAATGCTGATAATGTAAGGAAATTCCATAAAAAATTTGAAGCATTTTAATCTTTAAAGTCTTACTGATCACCAAGTAAACAATATCATTGTTTTAAAAGCTTTATCACTAGGATAGTTAAGAAGAGCTTAGGAATCAGGCCAGAATTGAGTCTTAGGGTATGTGCTTGAGCAAGTTACTCTGTGTCTGAGCTTCAGTTTCTTTCTCTGTGAAAATGGCATATTACCGACCCCTATAGGGTTTTGGTGAAGATTATATAAAGCATTGGGGAGTGCCGGGCACGTTGTAAGTGTTCAATACATGTCTGCTATTTAAGAATTTATTTAAAAGTGTGAGATGAGCAATATCGTTTTTAAAAATTTTATCAGGTGTGAAGATTTTTAGATTGCCAGTAATTAAGGGTGTGATATGGGAATTTTGTGGACTTTGTAAATGAATGCCTTTTACAGGCTAGTAGATGCCTCTTTCTGCTTATTCTCATAGGTCCCTTCAGAAATTGGCTTCAAAAGATGAATCTTCTAATATGGTAAGCTATTTTCAAAGTTTTGTGAAGAATATCATGTCTTTCTCATTAAATCATTTTTTACTTTTAATTTTACTTTCTGGAAGATTAATAGCAGTGATGTTATTTTTTATATTTGCTTGTGTTTTTTTGTTTTGTTTTAATAGAGTGACAGTAAGTTACAGAGTCGGAGACATTTGTCAGCCAAGGAAAGAAGGTAAACAAATTTGTGTTATCTAACTGGAAAGCATGTAAATTTTTTTTTTTTTTTTTGGTTACTGATGATTCAGTTATGATAGGTAACTTGGAGGTTCTAAAGACCTCCCTTATTAAAATTACCAAGATTTAGCATAAAACTTGTTTAGTTCTTAATATTCAGCTCTAATAGGTTTTTCTGTTTTAGGTCCCTAATCTATCACTACAGTCAGTGAGATAGGTCAAGTAACATGAGACAGACCTTTGTTACATAAATATGTGCATTAAATAGGCTGGTTCTAGGATAATATTGGAGGGAATAAGCAGGAATACCTGAAAATGATTAGGAAAGCTTCATTTAATAGAGAAGACTTTTTTTTTTTTTTTTTTTTTTTTTTTAACATAGAAGGTCTCGGGAGGCAAACAGTAAGGCAGAAGCCAAGGAAAGGGACAACTGAGATAATCACTATAGGGTAAAAAGGCTATATAAAGCTAGTAATGCAGTCCAAGAAGAGACTCTAGAGTGGAATGGATAATAAACCCTTTTGCTTGAGAAAGATAGTTATTAAACAGTTTCAGCAAACTCTCTGAGGACACAGCACTATGCTAGATACTGAGTATACAAAGAGGTAAAATATAGTAAAGTTTGCGCCTTTAAGGAATTTTGAGTCCTGGATTCAGGAAAGAGCCATACAAGTAGGGATACAGTAGTTCAAGAGTAAGAAACTGCTGTGAGTCCAGGTGTGTTGAGAATGCCATCAGAAGTATACCTTGAAGATATATCAGGGTGTAGGTAAATGAAGATAATCAGGTCAAAGATTCCAAGGAGAATTAACATGAACAAAGCAGGGCAGGGATTTGGAAGTAATATGCATAGTGCTTTGGGGAAATGGTAAGTAGACTGAGGTGAAAGGGGAAGAAAGTTCATGTTTGTGAACTGGTAGATGATAAGACTGACAAAGTGAACTTGGATCAAAAGTGGAGAACTGATTATCAGAAGCTATGTATTTTTAGACTTGATCCTGAAAATGATGGGAGGAGCACTTTTGGAAGATTTTAAATGGGAATGTGAGATAGGTAATCTAGAAGTTCATCCAGAACAGTTAATGGGGGAAATGCTGGAGAAAGGCCTGGGTAGGAAGTGATGAAGACCAGGGCTAGCACAGTGGCACTGGGAATAGAGATTACACAGAGAAAGTATCATAGTAATAGGATTTCCCATTCCTCCTTAATCTGTATCATTATCCATTTATTTATTCAGCTAACCTAGCAACATACTTTATTGAATACCTAAGATCTGCCAAGGCCGTGCTGTCACAAAAACTACAAATCCCAGTGCCTGGCCATCAAGGGTGTTGAGGCTACTGAGTAAGGATAAGTCCAAGGTGACAGTGTGTGAAGCGTGGATGACAGAAAGAATGATAAATCCATGAGAGAAGAATATTCAGCTTTTTCCTATATGCTGATTTGTGCTGCTTTTATACTACAGCCGGTGGTTATGAACTTAACCAGATGCCACGATCTTTTGTATATTGTACATGTTCCCCTTCCCATGCAGTATTTTAGGACACTAAGAATTAGATGTTCCCATTTCATTTCTATTTAGGGAAATGAAGAAGAAAAAGCTTCCAAGTGACTCAGGGGATTTAGAAGTGATAGAGGTAAAGGACAAAGAAAAAGAAAATACTCTACACATTGAAGCTCATCAGAACACAAGCAAAAGTGTCCCAGTTGTGCAGCCAATGAAACGAGGACAGAAGGTAATAAAACTTTGGGGTGTGGACTGTTAAGGTGAGTCTGTGGTTCACAAATGAAGTTGTGAGGTTCTTCTTAATTTTTTAAAGTTTAAGTGAAACAAAAGATGTAGTTTAAAAAAATAATCCTATGAGACTTCCTTTAACTGAAAATTAAAGAGGTAAGATTGAGGGAACATAGAGATCATTGTTCTGTGTCCCTTTAAGATCATCTAGATGGAAGCTCTCATTTTATGTAGAATAAGAATTACAAGTATAGACTTTTAGAAGTCTGAATTATCAATCTTCTATAGTTAGAGGAGTTCTTTGTGTCCTGTTTAAAGAAATCTTCAAAAATGAATAAATTTGTTATTTGGGCCCCAGCTAAGATTAATAAGGATAGAAATCTAGGTAAGGCCTAGAGGTCTATAGTTTTAAAAATTACTAGGTAATTTGGATGTGTAGCCGCATAAAAGAATCACCAGTTTAGTGAGAAAATTCAGTCTTAAGAGCCTTTATCCAGCTTAGTTTTGCTGCCTTGTTTCTTATTCCTCTTTATGTAGGTCCTGGCTCCAACCACATGCAAGGACTTGCTGTTACTACACTGTCCTGTCTTTATCTTTTAATCCTGCTTTTCCTGTATTCCCTGATACTATAAAATTTACTTCAGACTTTCAAATTGTACTTTCATTTCTTCCCCACAGCTCTTGCTTAAGCTGAAAAAAATCTTTTTCTGAATTACCTTAGAAATGTTTCCATTTAGAGTATGTTGCATTAATTTTTTTTAGCACTTTTTCATTTTCTTTTCAATGTTCCAAAATTCATTGTTTATGCAACACACCCAGTGCTCCATGCAATACGTGCCCTCCTTGATACCCACCACCAGGCTCAACCCACTCCCCACCCCCCTCCCCTCCAAAACCCTGTTTGTCTCTCAGAGTCCAGTCTCTCATGGTTTGCCTCCCCCTCTGATTCCCCCAAACTTAACTTCTCTCCGTCTCCCAATGTATGTTGCATTCATTTATCCTTACTCTTACATGTGTCATCTTCTACTAGATGGTAAATTGAGGCTGAGGACGTGGTTTATCCATCATTTTAGCCTCCACATTATTTATTATAATGGTAGCTTCTCAGCATTTTTGACAAGAGCACCTTTTCTTTATAAACATGTTGACATTTTTTTAGCTGCTGAATTTTTCCAAGTGAAGTCTTTTGATTTTGTAGAGTAAAATGAAAAAAATGAAGGAAAAATACAAAGACCAAGATGAAGAAGAGCGTGAACTCATCATGAAATTGCTGGGGGTAAGTAACATCCAAACCCATTTTCTTTTTTGTTTGTTTTTTATTCATTTTTAGATTTCATTTACTTGATAGAGCGAAAGAGAGCGAGCGAGCGAGCGATCAGGTTGGTGCAAGCTAGGGAAGCATCAGGGAGAAGCAGCAGCAGAAGCAGACTTCCCGCTGAGCAGGGAGCCCAATGCGGGGCTTGATCCCAGGACCCTGGGATCACGATCTGACCGAAGGCAGACATTTAACCAGCTGAGCCACTCACTCACCCATTTCTTTTGCTTTCAAGGGGCATCCAGACCACTGCCTATCCTATGCTAGGATTCAGTACATTTTTGTTAAAATAATTGACAATATTGAACATACTGACATTTTTTTTTTTAGTTTTTTTTTTATTTATTTGTCAGAGTGCTCACAGAAGCAGGGGGAACAGCAAGCAGAGGGAGAAGCAAGCTCCCCACTGAGCAGGGAGCCCAATGCGTTACTTGATTCTAGAATCCTGGGATCATGATCTGAGTGGAAAGCAGATGCTTAACTGACTAAGCCACCCAGGCACCGCCCCCCCCAACTTATTATTTTTTTTTTTTAGGATTTTTTTTTTTATTAGAGCAAGCTGACTATTTTACCTCTGTAAATTGAAGTCTGCAGGTTCAAACAAAGAAGAAAAAGGGAAGAAGGGGAAGAAAGGAAAAACAAAGGATGAACCTGTGAAGAAACAGCCCCAGAAACCTAGAGGTGGACCAAGGGCTTCAGACAGCATAAAGAAAGAAACTCCATCCCTTGAGATTGCAACTCATGAGTTACAAGACTTGACCGTAGATGATCCACATGATGATAAGGTAGGGCCACCACACATACGGATATGGGCTTTCACTCCATTAATTCACTAACCACGTCAGGGTTCCCAAGACACGAGGCTTACGTAAATGCTAAAACCAGGACAAGTGGGAACCTTATTCTTAATGGAAAGTCATCTTAGAAATACAACCTAAAAGACTAAATTTCCAAGATATAAGTGTAAAAATGGTCATGTTCATATGATAAAAAGTTTTTTACCTTTAGAAAATTTTATGGAGAGGCTTTATCTGATTCTAGTGGGAACTTAGTTAAAATAAGACAAATAATTTGGATTGTCTTGAAGATGAGTAGAAAGTAAATTTGCACTACTCTAGATTTTTCTATAGGAAAAATGCTGTATTATCTTACATAATGTTCAGTGCCTGTACAGCTCAAGTTCCCTAGTGGAAAAACCAGCGAAAAGTGAACATTTATCCAGTTAAGAGGGTTGCCTAATTATTCTATCAACTGAACACAACAAGCCCAGCTTTAAGTGTATCTTGAGATCCTGAGCAAAGGATTTATTATGTTATACAGTTGGGAAAAAAAGTGGTTTCGCTGATATTTGTATTAATAGCAGTTAAAGATTTGGTTAGAATCGTGTGCTCTGTTCAGTGCAGGTAATGCTTACAGGGATTCTTAGTGTGCTACTGTTTTCTTCTTTCCCTGAACAGTGTTACTGTTTTATAATATGACAACTCATTTTGATCCTCAAATTTTTATACTATTCTCATATTTGTAATTTATTCTCTAAACCAAAGACTCCTAAATATTGAGGTGTTACGAATTATACATGAGAAATCTGGAGATAATCTAAGAAGAGCAAATGAAAGTAAGCTTACCTTAATATGTGAAAAATTTATCTTAGAACTAATGAACAGAGCATAAAAAATAAAAATTCTGTTCACCAGGATTCTCCATTTTCCTTTGGCAGACATCAAATTTAGTTGTCATTGCAATTTATCACTTTAACATTGAAAATTGTCATTTTAAATTTAATTTCCCTATTTTAGCATGCACCCCCATGTCAAAGTTGTTTTTTTTTTTTTTTTTTTTTTTTTTTTTTTTTTTTAAAGCTTACAGAGAACTTTTTTCTCTTTGAATGGCTTTGTTCTCTGAAATAGATGCACAACAGTTTTGGGACACTGAAGAACTCAGGCTTGGGATTCATAACCTATTGTTTAGATGGGATAGTCTTGTTATATTAGTTTTTTTTTTTTTTTTTTTCTCCTCATAATCGTGTGAAATTTCAATTTAAGTTATAGCTGACTTTTAAAATTTTGTTTGGAACAGGAAGAGCAAGATCTGGATCCACAGGGTAATGAGGTATGATTTTATGTTGGGGTTCCTGTTACGACACTCTGACTACAGTCTAGTTCCCAGAATATGTGATACACAATTTCTAACTAGTTAAAACTTCTAAGGCTAAGACAAGGTTATAGGCTCTGGAGTCCAACATTCTGGGGTTGAAGCCCAACTTTGCTACATGTAACTGCAACCCTAAAGCATTATTTTTTGTTCTTCTGTTTCCTCATCTGAAGCATGGAGATGATTGGTCCCTACAGGAGAGTGTTTGGAGAATATACATAAAGCATTTAGAAAAGTCCATGGCACACAGTAAATACTACTTCAGCACCCAAACATCTTGTCCAAGTTTTATTCATGTTGCTAAATAAATATGGTTAATCTTGTAGGCAGCCCACAAAATGGCAACTCTAAGAAGCCTGTAAGAACAGGCAAAAGGTTTGGGTGGGTTTGGTGGGGGAGGGGTAATGGCTAGAAAATCCCCCCAGTCAAGAACTGCTGGTGTAGCCAAAGTATCAGTCCCGTTCCCAGGCAATGGATTTAAATCTATTTGTGGTCATTATTATACATCATTTTAATCCATAGTAGTTTTCTGCAACAAATTTACGAGTATTATTTTTGAAAATCATTCTTCTCATTTCTCATTATGCTAGACAAAAATTTTAGTAGTAAAGAATATAAACACCATTGGCCTTAAATTCTTTGGACCTAGAAATAGAAAGCAGAGCTTAAGACTTAAGTCTATCAGAAAAAGATAAAAATATATTCAGATACTGGACTTTTCCTTCTTTAGGACTGGTTAAGAATTTTATAATTGTTTTTGTTTTCCCTTTTTAGGAAAATCTCTTTGACTCTTTGACTGGACAGCCACATCCTGAAGATGTATTACTGTTTGCCATTCCAATATGTGCCCCTTACACCACCATGACAAACTATAAGTAAGTGATCTACAGTTTACTCAAAACTACTGACACAACAGTGACTTATGAATGGTTTTGTAATCTCTGTTCAGTAACACACATAATTCCTTTTTAAAGATACAAAGTGAAACTTACTCCTGGAGTTCAGAAAAAGGGAAAAGGTATTTAAAAATTTTTTTGAATTACTATTTTGAACATGTTTTCACAAAACAGAACTAGATTACTCTATTTTCTACTTACAGCTGCAAAAACAGCCTTGAATAATTTCATGCATTCCAAAGAAGCAACAGCAAGAGAAAAAGACTTATTTCGCAGTGTAAAGGTAAAGTATTCCTCCTGAAGTCTGGAGATCGGTGGTGCTGTTACAAATGTTAGCAGTTAGTTTTCTACTTTCCGTTCTTTATTCAGTAGACGTAAGCAGCAGTTATTGTTTTGGTAGAAAATGTCTTACTGGAAGCAGTGTAAAGTAAAATCATTTCAGCTGAAAATTTTGGAAATGCCTTTCTTTTGACAGCAGAGAACACATAACTGTCATAAAAGAAATCTGACCACCATATAGAATATGAAGATATTCAGCAATTCTCTTTTTTTAGGACACGGATTTATCAAGAAACATTCCTGGCAAAGTCAAAGTGTCTGCACCCAATCTTCTGAATGTAAAAAGGAAATAGCTGAAATGAAATCCTAAAATATTTGAGAAGAGCCAATTTTATAGCCTTTTGGAAGTTCACAGATGAAAACACCGTGCAACAAGACTTCCACATTTAAAAAAAATGAACTAAACATTGCCTTGCTATATTCGCCAAAAGGACTTTTGGGTTTTTTTCCAGTTTTTTTTAGAGAGGAAACACTATGATAGGATTTCCTAAAATATTTGTGGACAGTTAAATGCTAATTGTATATATCTGTAGTTATCCTACAGGTTCTTGAAATTTGGGAGGTTAATACTAAGTTTTCATTTCGTGTTGTAAAGAAGTCAGACAGTGAAGTGGCTCAGTTGCTTAGACTATTGACTTGTTAGTCTGCCGTATAGAAGATCTAATATATCTATTCTTCACAGGCCAGTCTGCCGTATAGAAGATCTAATATATCTATTCCTCACAGGCCAGTCAAAAGATTTTTTTTGTTTTGTGTTTTTCTGGTGGTATGGTGTCGGGGGGGTTAAATATTTAGGATTAAGTCTTGGAAACCTTCTGCCTTTACTTGTCAAAAAATATATTAGACCAGATTTAAAATACACATAACACCTAGAAAAAATTGGCATTGATCATTTCCGTGCATTTACACAACTTCAGTTTTCATCCTGATTTCTTTCTCATACTCTCATTCAGTTTTATACCGATTTATTTTCTACCTCTAGTAATTATCAGCATGTTACAGATTATCTTAACCTATGATATCATAAGTGCACTTTTAGGCTTATCACTAAAGACTCCTGACCCAGCTCCTCTTATCTCCTAACAGAACAGAGAACTAAGTCATACATCATTCCCATTCTTTGATGAGCTAAAAAACTGTTAATTATTAAATGATTAGACAATAGCTACCTACAGTCAATATGACCACTTGCCCCACCCCTATACCAAAGCATTAATAAGGTCAAGTACTGAACAGCTGTTGGACCTTCCAGAATTTCTTTAACCAGCTTAGTCCTGTTGAGAATATTTCTTCATTTGAAATTAATGTAAAAAAAAAAACCTTTATATAGCCTAGTGTTATAAGTACAAGACTACTCTTGCCATTAAAAAAATACTAATTTTAAAAAATAACATCACCATTTTGAGAGTGGTAATAATAATTAGTATAATGTTTTTATAGCTATATATCCTGAAGTTACCAAAAAGTAAATATAACAACCATTCCTTGGGGTAAAAAGCCCAAGTATTAATTTTCTTTTGCTTTAACAGAAGACAGTTACTGGTGTTAAATACATTTATTGTAAACTTTAGACACAAAAATAGGTTCTCTAGGCCATTCACATGCACATTAAAACCAAAAAGCTGCAAACTACAACAATGCATATAATTATACAAATGATGCCACTCTTTGATGTTTACAGAATTGCTGTCCATGCAAGGGGATCAGAGGCATGATCTATGAAGCCTTAAGATCCAGAAGTGTTGTTACTACCAAACCTCTGATTAACACTGTGAAGTAAGTGTTTTGGAAGGCAGTTCCATGAGTTGGCTAACATTTCCTTAAAGCAAATGACTGCTTCTAAGCTTAGCCTGAAAGGGGACAAGAAAAAAATAATTTGAGAACTTAAGAAAAAACAGCATGCCCCTCTCCCCCAGAAAAAACACTTTAAAGATTTTCACAGGAACTAGTTAGTTATATCATTGAAAGCTTGTTATTGCCCTTAATCTATAAACCTGGTTTTTCAAAAGCATAATTTAAAATGAAGTACCCAGTAAGAAGTTACTCACCTTACAAGAGATTTTGGTTGAACTGAAAATATAAGTATTTCATTACTGTGTGCCTGAAAAATAGAAAGAAAACATATAAAAGTAAGTACTCCACAAGTAAGTTTCAGAAATATTATAAAGTGTCCTTTAACTAGGGTAGTATACTTACAGCTCTGTGATGGACAAGAAGGTTATTGGCGCATCCACCAAAAACAATTACTTCTCCTTCGTCACTGGCACAAGCTGTATGCCATAATCTGTATTTAAAACAAAAGCTTGAGTTTGAAGTTACCCAAACACCAAAATGACAATTTATACTACAGAACAGAATGATGAAATAAAGACTAGAGTTCTTTAGTACAGACCAGAAACATGTTGAGAAGCAATTATCTTAAGTAGCAAACGCCAGGGAAAAAAAACAATTAATGTCTGTTTTATCTGATGTTATCATTTTATCTCTCTGGTCCAGTCCTAATTTATGCAATGAGAGGTTTGAACTGAATGATCTGTTCTCTAGGTCTTTGTTAGCAATAAAAATCTTATGGGAGATGTGTGGTATATGCCCTCTCGATCTTTTCACAGCAGGGCCAGTCGACCTTATACAAAACATCTGAAGGATGCAGAGTCTGCCTGAGATACTCCCAAGTATCAGGCCTGGTAATTCTATGGACAATTTTTTTGTGCCAAATGAAGCCTTTGTGCATAAGTGTACTTAAATTAGAGGCTTGGGGGGAAAATGCAGGCTGACCTACTTAAATGTGCTTTGAATACCAGTTGTGACTAGATCATATCCTCTGGCAATTTTTTTGTAACAATTCTGACATTAACAGAAAGAATTCTTCTTTTGGGGTGATTTGACTTAATATTTGTTAGTGCTACTGCAAATCTGATGGAAGTTTTTTCCCACTGACATTGTTCAAGGTTTTGCAATTCTCTTCTTTCCAGTTACTTTTCTTAAACGGCAATCATAGAAACAGTTGAATTCACTTGAGAAAAGCGCTTGACTATAAATTTTAGCTATATCAATTTTATGATAAAAGCAGCAGCAAAAGTCAAAGTCCAGCTCTGTTTTTTATGCACAGTGACAGAAGAGAAAGCATTTGATACTAGGATAACTGTTTTGTTTTTTTTTTCTTTCAAGAGGTATGATGTGAACCTTAGTGAGTGCTAGGATTTTTATAAGAATGAGGGATTTAATGCAGCCATAATTTCCTCTCTCATTACCAGTCTTGTACATCTTTATCGACCTCAATTATTCAGTATAAGAATTACTTTTTAAATAGTTCATACCTTGGTTTTTCAGTATAGGGATGATTAAACTGTATCCATTCATTTTTACTGATGCAGTAAGTCCAGGCATCACCTGATGGAAGCAAAGAGAATAGCCATGAAGTATGTTATTTTGTCAACAGGAGGCTGGTAATTAAAGGGCACAGCTTTAGCAAGAAAAGTAATAAATCAGATTGTGAGTACAAACAGGAAGTATATATCCTTTATTTTTTCCCCTCTGCAATTAACCAAATAAGCCAGCCCTTTGCCTGTTATAATCCTTCAGTAGGGCTTTTAAGTGTGCACTGGACAGAATCGATTGATGTCCTAATATAAAAACAATTACAGGTTTGTTATGGAATCAAAATTAATAGCAAACCTTCCAACAAACTCAAAGCCCTCTGATACATCTAAAATAGACTAATTTTTTCTAGCTATCTATAGATCACATATGAATGATATTTAATGATTTCTTGTATTTTTAAAAGACTTACTTAGTGGCTGTTTATCAGTGGTAAATCCTCCGAAAAGAAAGAGATGATCTGAAGAAACTGGTGTTAGTGAGTGCCAAGATCGGCCCACCGGGCATATGCCTTGTGGAATTCTGAAAACAGCAGCTAAGTTATAATCTGTGTTTAAAAGCACCCATTTAATAGAAATACTGAAGAAGTTTTCTTTTAAAGCTTATATAGAATCATGAAAAAAAGAGACTTTAAATTTAAAAAACCTCTTGGTATTAACAGCTACATGCTTTGGAATTAACTATGTTCTTAGAAGATACAGTCAACTTCAGACCTCTTCTCAACAATGAGCATATGCTATGTGCCAGGTACAGCACAGGAACGGGAAATTAAAAAAAATTCCTTTAAGGATCTAGTCATCATGTTTATTTAAGTTCTCAGTTATAGAAAATTTAAGCAAGTACATTATATACTGATAACAAGAAAAATTAAATTTCTTAAAAATAAATATCTAAAGTGATACATACAATTCGTTCCACTCCCATGTATCCAGATTAAGATAGTGAAGATCATTCATTCTAGCATCCTGAAAAAGGATAATTAAGTAACTATCATTTTGAATGACTTAAAAGCAAGTCCTTGAAACTATTCCTACACTTACTCGATATCTGCCTCCAAACACAAAGCCTTTGTTTCCAACAGTTGCACAGGCGTGGGCAGCACGAGGTGAAGGTGCTTTACCCTATAAAAGTCAAAAGAAATTTTTAAAAATAAGTACAAGTTTTCTCTGGATATGGGATGAGGATATGCAAGACACCTGGGCTTTCACGCTAAGGTGCACGTGTCTGTACAACAGCAGTACTACAGCTTCGAACTGTAATTCTGCATTTGAGTCTACTACTGAATGTGCTAGCTAACAGAACACTTGTCTTATTTCTATCTTTTAAAATTAAAGGTAGCATATTATATGACACCTGTGTCAGATGAAAAAGAAATCCAGTATTTTGAGTAACTTAATTACAGTCTAGTGCTAGGTCATTTATCTAGTTACAAACAATACCACTTAACATCTATTAGATAATGGATACTGGATTAGTTTATATATTCCCTAAACTTTTTTGAGGTGTGGGCTCCTTGGAGAATAATGAAGGCAGTGGACCTTCTCCAGAAAAACAGGAATGAACTGTCCCTTTTTGCCGCCTCCCAACCCTTTCTCCTCCAAGAAGTCTTGCTTTAATAATTCATTATTCTTCAGTAACTCACAGTAGTGATAGGCTGACTCCAGATAAATGTTTCAGTGTCTAAAATATGTACATGATCATTCCATCCTCTTGGGTGGCTTGAATTCTACGAAAAATGAGTAAGAATCAGAGTTATTTTACAAATGTTTATAAAATTATATAGCTTTGTTTGGTTTATGAATAAGGCAAAATGAGTAAGACTAGCAGACACATATTTTTTCAACATACCAAGAAGGCCATATCCAAAAACAAAACTTCACTTACCCAAAAAGATGTTTCATCAAATTCAAAAGTTCCCAAAACTTTATCTTCAGGTAAATATCCATAACCTCCAAAAAATATTAACCTGTTTGATAAAAAGCCAAGACACTAAAAATTCAAACATCCACAGGTTAGGAAGATTCAAGAAGTTTTTCTTTTGTCATGCTACTGAGAAGGCACACTTACATATATAAAACACTTACATAATAATGGCTACTAGGGCTGATTACACCTTAGGTGCTATGTTAAGCACTTTGGTGTATTAATTCACTTAACCCTCATATGGGCCCTAGAAGGTATGTTCTAAGGTTATAATGGTTATTGTCTAAGGATACTTGAATGGCAAACCATTTTGCACATAAAAATTCAAACCTACAGGGCTGCTAACTCACTTGTTTTTATATACCCAGACACCAAGTTTGTCCTTTGATGATGGAGGAATTCCTTGGCAATCAATCCTTTCCCACTGTAATACTCTGTCAGTAGACCTTGAATCCAGCATGTAGAACTGTTAGAAGCAATGATTTCAGTTAGATTTGGTTATGTGCAAGAAATTCAACTTGGCATTTAATTTTATTGTGATTTAACAATAACAGGAATGTCATCAATTCAGTTCTCCTAAAAGTGTGACTATAGACTGTTACTGGTCTGAGTCTACATAAGGAGCTTATGCCAGAATGTAAATTACCTAAGTCACCAGGACCCTGTTCAGCTCATTTTTTCCCCAGTAGCCTCATGGATTTGTATTCTGTGCCTTATTACATAGGCACTTTGAGTCATACTGATCTAATTTATGGGTATGAAGATGGTATTACCAAAATTTCAACTCAGCACTTTCACCTTCAAATTGAATTTAACAAACATGTCGTGTAAGTGCCTACTTAATCTTTTAAGATTTATCCTTAGCTGCTACAGTTAAGTACTGGTCTTTCTTTCAGAGGGTTCCCATCCAGGCACTTGAATAAATGATCATTATATATGTGTGTATTTATGTATGTGTGTGTGTGTGTGTGTGTGTGTGTGTATGTATATATATATATATATATATATATATATATATATATATATATCTATATATATATATATATATATATATATATATCCCCAGCTTCTTGATAACATTAACTACTCCTATTTTTCTGTCCAGCCCTAAAGCCACAGTTTGTTTCCCAAGCTGCTTCATGTTGTGTCAAAGTTACCTTTCTCCTCCTGGCCCTGAAAAACACATGGTTCTGCCACAGCCTATGGGTGTGCACAGAACCCTTTCTGCAAACAAAATCTTCAGCAAGGGCCTCACTGAAGTGGAGCTACACTTGTTAAAATGCAGTTGGGAGGGGTGGTCTGGAGCCTGCCCGACACCAGTATGCTCGCTCCACAAGTGTCCCAAGGCCTGTCAAGGAAATCTGTAGAGCACCTAGGAGTATAGTTTACAACTATGTCAGCTGAATGCTCCAACCACACCAAACCACCTGGCATTTCCATGAATAAGACATATTTGCTTATACCTCTGCCTCTTTGATATCTGTATCTTGGCTACCCCTTCCAGTTATGATTTAATTCAACCCTCCTGGGTGAAGACTTTCCTTATTCTGTTCCTCCATCCTGCCAAACACAGTGTCAAGGATTCTTTTTCAGATTTAACAATATTTACTGAGCTATTATACTGTGAGCCAGGCTCTGTCTCCTCATATGCTACTGAAATCATCTATTTCTTGTATGTGTCCCTTTTAGAATGTGAGTTCCTAGGGTGGGGACTGTATCATTCATCTCTGTGTCTCCAGTGTCTAACCGAGTGTTCAGAGTATAAGGTGATAAGTTGCTAAATAAATTTATGAGTCTCCTTAAATCATATGCACCTTTCTGACTGACATTTGTGTCTTACTGGCTTGAGAGAACAACTGTTATCTTTTTCCTATTTGGAAAAAAACAACAAAGTCTGAACAATAGTATTTTATGGTGCCATATTAGAGGAATGTTCTGGTCTGCTCTTTTTTACCCTGCCCCTCATGACTGCATCTCATTTTCAACTGGTTTATTAATACTCTTCTAACGCCCCAGGGTTCTCCAGAGAGCACAAACAAAACCACTTAGGAAATCACTGCAAATAAGTATCAACCAAAGTTGATTTTACCAAAGGCCTAGAAAAATATAGACTGGTAGACAAAATACTAAAATGCACATTCATACCATTATCACATACATATATTTTTTAAGCTGGGACAGGAGTAAGTGTGGGCTAACCTTAGAAATCTGAAGTTGTCTGAAAAAGAGTAAAATTGCTTTAAACCATAATCCTTAGAAACACTAACCTTATTCGTGTTGCCTCTTGAATGGTGTCCTCCAAACAAGTAGAGCACCCTGTCTACGCACACAGCACAGCTTCCTGACATGGAAGGAGGAACATCTCCCTCCGTGTTAATTTTTTTCCTGAGGGCAGGAAAAAAAAAATTAACGTTTTGCAAAAGGAAAGAAATGCAAGAGTTACTCAATTTCTCTTCTATCCCCACCACAAAGGGGAAAAATAAAATACACTGCCCAAATAGATGACACCCAGGGTCTCTTGTAACTCTAAATTTAATCCTGAAGGAGTTCTTCCTCCTCACGGGCCCTCCAGGCAGCGCCAGCTGCTGCTACTCCTGGGCCACTGCTGCTACACAAGGGCCGTGGGAGCTAAGGAACATAGTGGCTCAAACTAAACTCTTTATTGACTTAACCAGTGGCTCTTTTGTTTTCGGTTTTGAGGGAGCCAGGAACCCCAAAGGAAAACTTCATCCCACTCCTGGCCGATTAATTCAAGTTATGTTTTATTCAGTCACTTTTTAGCCATTCAAATGACTAGACCTTATGTAAAAATTACAGGCAGTTAGTACTTACTGTAGGCCAGGCACTCCTCTGAGTGCTTTGCATGCCTTAAATCATTCTCAACCTAAAAATGAATCTGAATCAAAAAGTCTAAGAAATTTAGGATTCAGAATATTAATAGAATGGTTAAGGTCTTCTCATTTTATCACTTTATGCTAAGCTTTAAGTTTTGGTACGGTTATTTTTACAAATCCTTTATGGGGCTGAATGTTTTAAGAAGTTTGTAGAACTCCCCTCTTAAGGAATACTATTATAAATTTCCAACTCTCTTAAAAAAAAAAAAAAAAAAAAAAAAAAACAGCTCAGATCAACACTGATTTGCTAGGTACAGAAATAATCTTGCCTTTTTAGTTGAACTCTTAAATCAGGCGGGACCACTACTCTCCTAGTTCTGTGATCTAGAATGTGCAAAATATGTAAAGGGCACAGAGTTCTTAACAGAGCAAACCACGGAGAAGACTACTTTATAAATCCCCAAACATGGCTGACCCAGCAATTTAAGAACCACGTTAATTCTGCCAAGAATATACTCGAGTACCACTGTTACGAGACTGGCAAAAGATCTTTTCAGAATATCCCCAGTTGTATGGAAGGCAGATTTAGGTTAGTGGTTTGTTTTTTGTTAAGTATTTTAAAGATACCTGCATTGAAATTTTAATGTTAGGGCTCATTATAATACCACCTTTATTTCTAGCAGACCTTTTCTCATTTACCATATAACAGAAGATACAATATCTTGAAAAAATATATATGGAACTTTTACCGTATATCCGTTCCAGGACCTGAAGCCTCTATTTCTTTAATATTACAAGGATACTTTATAGAGCCCTGGACAGAAGTGTCTTCCAAGGTCATGAAAGTACCAAATTACTGAACAACTGAAGAACTGCTAATGTATCTAAGCTTAGCAGCTAAGCTGAACTAGCAGAACATTGTTTTTAGAACAGTTTTGTATCTTCAAATAAGATCTTTTTATTCTAATAGAATGGGCTTTACAGAGGGTTTTTTTTTTTTTTATTTAAGGTTTATTTTATTTTAGAGAGAGAGAGGGGAGAGGGAGAGAATGTCCAAGCAGATTCCCTGCTGAACATGGAGCCTAAGTTGGGGCTCGATCTCACGATCCTGAGATCATGACCTGAGCCAAAACTAAGAGTCAGACACTTAAATGACGGAGCCACCCAGACACCCCTAGAGTTTTGTTTCTTTTTTTTTTTTTTTAAAGATTTTATTTATTTATTTGACAGAGATCACAAGTAGGCAGAGAGGCAGGCAGAGAGAGAGGAGGAAGCAGGCTCCCTGCTGAGCGGAGTGCCTGATGCTGGGGGGGGCTCGATCCCAGGTCCTGGGACCATGACCTGAGCCGAAGGCAGAGACTTTAACCCACTGATCCACCCAGGCGCCCCCCTAGAGTTTCTTTTTATTTGCAATCTTATTTGAACTTTTTAGTCTCCCTCATAATATCCACAGTTACCATCTTCCAGTCTCCATGTTGTAGATCCATAGTTCTTCTCTAGGCAGATAAAAGTCATATAGTCCTCTGACTTGATTACTCTAAGAATAAAAAAATAGCAAATATAAAAAATAATTTATTCTAAAGAGGCACTATTGTGTACTTTTCATATCTATCTTGAGATACTAATGAGAGTTATGAGAAGTTAAATAGGCCTTACAATTCAATTCCATCAAATGGACAACCATCCCTACCCCATGCCACATACTCAAGGTAATACAGACAACCCAACCCTGAGTTCAAGCTTTTTTGATAGAGCAGTTGCGATAACGCAGACAGTTGAGAGATCTCCGGGAAATCTCCAAGGCCACTTCATGCTGAACAGACAACGCTCCAACTTTCAGCTGCGTGACTTTAGGAGAGGTTGCCTGTGCCTTGCATGATACAAACCGGTCTACTGTGTAAGTGCCTGACCCACTAACACACAACATCACTTTCTAGCCATTTTCTCCTTGCATCCATTTGTTCTCTACCAAGGAACGGGGCAGAACTGCACATGTGTAATTAAGTCCATATGCAAAATTTTAAGTTCCTTCTTCTGCTCCAGTTCCCTTCAGTCAGTAATTCTTAACAAAATGTGCTTACCGTATGTCAGAACTAGCTGAGCTCTTTCAGTGGATTACTTCATTTAATCCTCTCAACAACCCTCAAAAGCAGTTACTACAAGAAAACAGGTTTTTTGTTTTTTTTCTTTAGAGAGGTAAGTAATTTGCCCAAAGTTACTTGTAAGTAACAGTGGAACCAGGATTCAACCCTCCTTTCCTTGAATTTCCAACTGCAATTGAGGTCCAACCTCCATAACCTTTGAACCTCCCTGGTCACTTTTTGAACAATGTCAACATGTGCGTGAACAACAGCAGTTCACGGAGAATGGGTGTCAGAGTCCAATAAGCTTGTATAGTAAGCAGTATACAGAAATCAAGGAGGTGGCCATGTAAACATTTTCTATTCCACCACTTAACAAGTGAAGAGAAGGCTGGAAGCAAGACAGCAGGCTGAGCGGGGATAGACCAGCCTCACCCAAAGAGGAGAACACACTATTGTCCAGGAAGCTAAGATTTATTGCCTTCAAAACAATCTCCAAAGGCTTCTCAGGGTTCTAGCCAAAACACTGGGGACAGCCTATTTTGGAACCACCCACTGACTTCATTGAGCATGCCTGCCTCCTGCTTAAGTCCTAGGCATCCAGGCCCTCAAAAATTCACCAAAAATCTTCCTGACAACACCCCCTAGTAGCCCTACTCCCGGAAGTCAAGTCCTATTCCCTCAACGCTGATTTCTACAAACAGAATTATGAATAAGTAGCTTAGACCAAAGTGTGATTAACAGGCTGACTTCTCCAATAGAATTATTTACAGTTTAGTAAGTGTCTCTACATACTTGCCCCCCTTCCTCCTACCAAGTACCTGCCTCTAAACACATACTCATTGGACCCTGAGGAAAACACTGCAGATTAATTAGGACTGCCCCCCCCAAAAATGCTCTTGCTAAACTAAATGAATTCATGAGGACAGCCATAGCAGCTTATTCCATCTGCCTTTTTTGACAGTTATCAGCTATGATCAGGTCAGCTGTGCAAGAAGCTGAACTCTATTACCAGAGTCAAAATAAATCATCAAAGGCACAGCTGTAGTGGACCAGATTTCAAGCAAACGGGGGTGGGGAAATCAATTTTAAGACCAAAACGGACTAAAAAAGAGTATTTTTGGTAGGAATGGATCAGAGCCACGCCAGTAAGTGCAATGAGCAAATTCTAGAACGCGGTTACTGAGAAGCTCTAACAGCAGAAAGGCAGAAGTAGTAGTGAACAAGGTTTAAATAGGAGACATCTGGGGAGGATTCCCCAGCCAGAGGCAGCAAGAAATGCAACTGGCTCTCAGCTGGTAACCAATCCCATTGCTTATGATTAGGAGTAAAAGAACTGATTTGGTGGTTACAATTGTTGCCGGTTTTTGTTTTGTTTTGGCGGAGCCCTTTCCGTTACTTTTCTTGACAAGGGTTTCTTCTGAAAAATGTTAGGCTGAAACCGAAAGGAAACCAGTCCTACAATGTTCACACAACAGGTGACGGCCATCTGCACAGGTGTGCTAGGACTCCTGAGCAGAAGGGAAGGTGGAATTAGGCGATTCCTGCGGCTTTCGGGAATTCCAGGGAGTTTTCCCAGACCTCAGTTACCCCATAAGCGGGCAACAGAATCCGTGGACCAAATGACCTCAGCTCCAGAGGGTGAAGTGCTCCCCAGCGAGCCAGATAAACGGTTAAGGGTGACATCACACGTCACCTCTTACACTGCCCACCCCCCCACCTTTTAAAACAAAACACGCTCGGGGCCGTTCGCCACCCAACGCGCCCTCCCCCAAATAACGCTCCAACTTCCACCAGCGCCTGGGGGCCGGGGGTCGCGCAGGCTTTGGAAGCGGCGGGCTAGCGTGACAACAGCCCAGGCGCGTCGGGACCGGCTGGGGGACCGGCGAGGAGACCCCCGATCGCGCTAAAAATGCACGGACGGGCAGAGTCGCGTCGCGGGGGCGCACGGGGCGGCCGCTCTGGCCTGCCCGCGGACCCGGACTCGGGGACCAGCCGAGCGACGGCCGCCTCGGCCGCCCGCCCACTGACCTTGTAGCCGCCCCAGACGAACATGTGGCGCCCGTCGCCCACCGCTACGTGGCCGCTGCGCTCGGCCGGGCAGGCGAGCTCCATGGACTCGTAGCCCTCATAGGCTGGCCCCGGCAAGTCGTCCGCCCGCAGATCTTCGTTGCCATCAGCCATCTTGAGGCTGCACTTTTGTTCACCAACAATCCTCACACGCGCGAGGGGGGAAGAGACAAAGGAAAAGGAAGAGATGCACGGCGGCGAGAGGCGAGCAGAAGGCGGCGGCGAAAGGGTCGGCGTCAAGGCCGCTCGCTGGCCGCCCGCTCGCCGCCCGCGCCCTCCCAGCCCTCCTCAGCGAGGACAGCCTCTCGGCAGCCTGGGCTGCGCCGCGGGGTCGCGGTCCGGGGGCGGCGGCGGCGGCAGCGGCGGGGTCCCGCCGGGAGCACGGCGCAAAAAGGGTCTACTCGGGGCCAAGCCTAGCTTCCAGCCCGCCCGCCCCGCCTCCACCTCGCCTCCCGCCGCCGCCGGCCCTTGTTTACGCTGCGGCCGGAACCGCCCGTTCCGCTGACGCCGCCCGCCGGCCTCCGGAAGCGCGGCGGGTGCTCAGCGCCCCCAGCGCCGGGTCCTCCCGCCGCTGCCGCCGGCGCTCGCTGGCCCGCTACCGGCCGGGCTCCGAAGCGGTATGTGACCGAGCTCCAAACACGCTCCGAGCCTCCTCTCACTGCGGGCGCTGCAAGGATGATGAGAACTGTAGCCGAATTCTCGGAAGAAAAAAGAAAAATTTTAACCGGTTAGTCCTCATGTGATTGAGGAATGTTCTCAAAGGGCTCACAGTCCGAAAAGGGGTAGTGACATTGCTCAGTAAGTTTCTGGTCTCAGTTTCTCCAACAGAAGAGTCCGTGCCCTGTTTTCCTGTGACCACCACGCGTGGCACGTGGCCCTCCCGTCTGCTGCCAGCCCGCTTGCTAGCGCGCGGGGGCGCCGGGGGCTCCCCATCCCCGCGGAGCGGTTCCTGGCATCTCCGCTCGCTGAGCTCTTCTGGCTCAGCAAAGACCTTAGCGCAGCATCCTTCACCCAGTTTGGAAATAGTCCTCAAAAAGTACATCAGGGGCGCCTGGTTGGCTCAGTACTTAGGCATCTGCTTTCGGCTCAGGTCATAATACCAGGGACCTAGGATTAGCCCCACATCGGGCTCCTTGCCCTGCGGGAAGCCTGCTTCTCCCTTTCCCACTCCCCCGCTTGTGTTCCCTCTCTCGCTGTCTGTCAAAGTTAAAAAAAGAAAAAAAGAAAAAAAAAAGTACATCAGAAACCATTGGGGGCCAGCCCTTAAGGGAGGATGGCAAATCCTGTTTACACACAGTTACTGTTTTGTCTTACATTTTGTATGATACATTTAAATTAGGTAAAGAAAATGAAGAATTATTGTAACCAAAACTTGATTCCTCACCTGTCAGGGTTGGACCAAAATACATCTTAAATCCCCAGAGTCATGGTGCCTCTTTACCTGGATGTGTTTGGTGAGAGGAGTCTGCTTCATCCTGTCTTTTCCCCCGACTTTCACGCTGGGACCACTACTTGGGAGAAATACTTTGAACAGTAACAGAGGCTTTCCTGACTCAAATTTTCATAGCCTGAAACTCTTTCCCTAGTCACTGCCCATATGATTACAATTTATCAAAATTTGTAGGATGAGTGAAAGCAATGCTTAGAGGGAAATTTATAGCACTGAATGCATATATTAGAAAAGAAGAAAGATCTAAAACCAATCATCTAAGTTTCCATCTTAGGAAACCAAAGAAGAGCAAATTAAATCCAAGTGGAAGAAAATAGTAAAAATTTAGAGCTGTATCAGTAAAAATTAAGAAATAAGCAGAGAAGACGAAAAGCTGGTTCTTTGAAAAAATCAATAAAATCAATAAGCCACTTAGCCAGGCTAACTAAGGAAAAAAAGAGAAAAGACATAAATTCTAATGTCAGATATGAAATAGGGGACAGCACTGCAGCTCCCATGAACATTAAAAGGATAGTAAAGAGATATTATGAACAACTCTGCCCCTGTATTTGATAACCTAGATGAAATGGTTGTGTCCTTGAAAGACACAACCTGCCAAAACTCACATAAAACATAGACAATCTGAATAAGCCTAGGTCTATTAAAGAAATTGAATCAATAATAACGTACCAAAACTGAAAACAACAGGCCCACATGGGTTCACTGGTAAATTCTAATAAACATTTAAAGAACGGGTATCAATTTTCTACAATCTATTTAATAAGATAGAAGCAGAGAGAATACATTCCTAACCCATTCTGAGGCCAGCATTGCCCTATTATATTTTTTAAGGTTTTATTTATTTGACAGCGAGAGAGGGAATACAAGCAGGGGGAAGTGGGAAAGGGAGAAGCAGGCTTCCCGCTCAGCTGGGACCCTGGGATCCATGACCTGAGCCACCCAGGTGCCCCACATTACCCTAATATTAAAACCAGACACAGACATCACAAGAAAAGGACAGGCCAATATTGCTCATGAGCATAGATGCAAAAATCTTCACCAAAATATTAGTAAATCAAATCCAAATATTTAAAAAAGATATGCCATGATCAAGTAAGACTTATCCCCAATATGTAAAGCTGTTCAACACTGAAAAAGCAGCTAATGGAATCCACCATATCAGTAAGCTAAAGAAAAAGCAAATGATCCTATCAATAGAGGCGAAAAATTATTTAACTCCTATTCAGGATAAAAACTGTTGGCAAGGGGCAGCTGGGTGATTCAGTCGGTTGGGTGTCTGACTCAGTTTCAGCTCAGGTTATAGGCTCCATGTTCTGTGTGGAGTCCGCTTGTCCCTCTCCCTCTACTCCACTCCCACTCTTGCTCTCCTCTCTCTCTAATAAATAAAAATAAAATCTTTACAAAAATTCTCAGCAAACTAGGAATAGAGAGAAACTTCCTCAACTTGAAAAAGAACAACTACAAAAACCTACAGTTCCCATCATACTTAGTGGTGAGAAACTCAAAGTGTTCCTACTAAGATTGGAACAATGAAACAATGTCTCCTCTCACAACTACTTTCCAACACCATACTGGATTGTCCTTACTAGTAATTACCTATGTAGAAAATCCTAAAAGAATTATTCTGGCACATCCAGACAACGGGATATCATTCACTGCTAAAAAGAAAGGAGCTATCTTTTCAAGCCCTGAAAACGTACAGAGGAAATTTAAATGCTTATTGCTACTGAAAAACGCCAACTTGGAAAGGCTACATACTGTATGATTCCAACTATATGACTGTGGAAAAGGCAAAACTATGGAGTAAAAAGATGTGGTTGCCAGGGGTTAGTGGGGAGGGAGAAATGAATGAACAGAGCACAGACCAATTTTAGGGCAGTGAAATGATTTTATATGCTACTATAATGGAAGTTACATGCTGTTACACGTATGTCTAAACTCGTAGAATGTATATCACCAAGAGCGAACCCTAATGTAAACTTTGGACTTCCAGTGTGTCTTAGCTTGGCTGCTATAACAAAATATCACATACTGGATGGTTTGAAAAACAGACATCTATTTCTCCTAGTTCTAGAGACTGGGAAGTCCAAGATCAAGGCGTTGGCAGATTGGATTCTAGGTGGGGGCCCTCCTCCTGGCTCATAGATGGCTGCCTTCCCATTCCTCCTCTTTGCCCCTTCTTAGAAAGACAATAACCCCATCATGGGATTACCCATAATTATCCACCATTACCCTCATGACCTCATCTAATCCTATTTACCTCCTGAATACCCCACCTCCAAATACTACACTGACTGAGGATCAGAGTTATCAACATATGAATTTGGGGGAAACACGAATATTCAGTCTGTAACAGGGGGATAGTAAATGTTCTTGCTGTTCCCACGTGCTGGACTGTGTGAAAACCTCATCAAACCAGAAATTCCCATACAATCACATTAATACAATGAAAAAACAAGCGTGTGCACGTGTGTTCACACACACAAGGTGGGCAGAGAGCATAACGTTTCTTAAAACTGCTTTTCTTTTGAAATGCTCTGATGTCAAAAAATTTTAACTTGTCATAGTATATACTATCCTGAAAATTATTCTATCTTAGTTTATACGATTTCTCTCATACACACATACAATATAATGCATTAGTGAAAGCATTACTTTGTGTCCAGAGAGAAGGCACAAAGTTCTAAAGAATAATTTTACACTTCTGTCCAAAGGCTAATCATTTTTTAAAGGTGTGTGCGCAAAGATACTATTTGGGAAAAAATATACCCTAACTTTGATGTGTTATTGACTATATCGTACTAAAGATGGTAATACTCAAAAGAATTATTCCTGACAATGGGAAGAATTTCCTGAGAATATCCATAATATAGATGGCCGGAAATCTTTTCCCTTGAGAACCAGATTAGAAACCTATTCTGTGAACCATCTGAAAAAAACCCAAAAAACCTATCAACCCCTGCAGAGTTGTTTTTCAAACAGGGAGCCTATGATGGGAGCTCAGAGAGGAAGTTATGAGTTGTTGCTGTCTTGCTGCTGAGGAGATCAGCAGCACTAAAGTTGATAGTAAAGCATCAGCTGGGGAGAAGTGAGGAATTAACACTGCTTGGCTTTGAGCCTTCAAAATAATTCTGGTTTAAGCGAACTTTTGGAGCTTGAAGGTAAAGATCAGAATGTTCTGCTCTTCCTACTAATGGGGCTCCCACCTCAGGACATACAAGTTCTCAAAGCAGCACAGTATAGTAAGTCAAAAGTTTTGTGTGCCACAGATAATAGATTTCTGTTGAAGCTTAAATGATAGTTTATTTTGAGGGGTTAATCCAACTTTTAACCTTCTAAGTGCGGTCCATATACACAATGGGATATTACTCAGTCATCAGAAAGGATGAATCCCCAACTTTTGCCATCATTGTGGATGGAACTAGAGGAGATTATGCTGAGTGAAATGAATCAGGCAGAGAAAGTCAATTATTATGTGGTTTCACACGTAAGGAATAGCACGGAGGACATTAGGAGAAGGAAGGGAAAAATGAAGGGGGGAGAAATGGAGGGGGAGATGAACCATGAGAAACTATGACTCCAGGAAACGAACTGAGGGTTTTAGAGAGGAGGGGGGAAGGGGGGGATGGACGAGCCCAGTGATGGGTATTAAGGAGGGCACATATTGATTGGAAGACTGGGTGTTATATGCAAACAATGAATCATGGAATACTATATCAGAAACTAATGATGTACTGTATGGTGACTAATATAACATTTTGTTTTTAAAGTAAACCATTTCAAACCGGAAGTGCTTTTCTAAGAGGCTTCGGAAGGTATCTGCATAATCTAGAATTTAAATTCACATGATCCACATTTTAAAAGATGTTCATTCCATTCACTCTCATCTATCACTGTCGAATAGGTTTTGATATTTTTCCCTTAAAAATGCTGGTAACATAAGTTCATATAATAATTACTTCTAAGATGTATATTGCCTGAGAGATTCGTTTTCTAAATCTGTTATTCAGCCTAAAAATAGTAAAGAAAATTAAAAAAAAAGAAAAAACTTACACTGAAATATTGTTTGCACCATCAACTCTAATGACTGGTTCACACTAATAAAACTAGGAAAATAGTATATCTATATAGTTCATATAATAAATAAAATGTAAGCACAAAGTATTTCAATACATAAATAAAAGCTTTACACATCCAAAATATGGTGTATGTGTGTGTGTGTATATAAAATATATCTATAAAATTTAATGAGCTACTATAATTATTATAAATTATATATTTATTTCAATATAGAAATATATTCTCTCTAATGTTTTAAGTTTTAGGGATAACTTGAATGGTACTGTTATGGAGAATAATTTCATGTACTGAGCTTTTTAATAATTCATTGTTATTAGTAATTCAATGGAAGGGTATAACTGATAATAATGAGTAACTTAATTATGGCAAAAGTACTGGTTGAAGGAATATAAAGACAGTGGGCCGTTTCCGTAGAGGCAGTTAATACTGACAGTCAGTGGAAAGAGAACATATGTCCAATATGGTGGGTCTTGAGGACCAGCTCTGTAGGATGGTGTGAGCCAAATAGCAGGGTTTCTATGCAGGTGACCATCTCATTTCATTACTTACAGAAACTAGGAGAATTCTTCCAAGGCAACAATGTATTTTAACGTGTCTGGGAAGTTAATACATCTACTGCTTGTCAATATTTAAAAGTCTGTATGATAAGTAAACCTCCACTTTAGATATTTTAAAACATGGTCTTTATATCTACCAATTTGGACAAATTAATGACTTAAGGGTAATGGAGAGACAGTTGAAGACATTTATTTTGCTCCTCAAGTAAAGGTGAGGAAAAGTTATGATGATGTTTAATGAGAGACTTTGCTAGGTAAGCACTGAAGGGCAGGAGGCCAGTACTGAACACATACTAGTGTTTGCCCATTTTATCATTTTGCCCAGATGGATCCGTTATTCAGGGAGATGTTTTTAAATAACTGGGTTATTTAATGAGAAGCTGTAGATAATTTTTTTTTTTTGGAAGCTGTAGATAATTTTAAAGTGGCTTGAGAAAATCTATTCTTTCTGAAAGTTGATATATAGTGTTTTTATCTATCTATCTATTATTATGTTGGGGGATTTCTACAGTCCTTGGGTTATTATCTCATTCTTGTCAAATTCATATAAACTTTTAACAGTGAGTTAAAAATCTCTTACAACTGTACTTACTTTCAGAAAGTATATTTCTTCCTACAGCTTATTAGGAAATTAGTTTACAAATATAAATATAAATTAATTTTCCATTCACATCTTATTCCCATATATTCCATGACATATAATCACTTTAACATAGCATTTTTGCTTCAGATTTTATCTTCTAAATAAAGCCTCCAATTTGGGGGGGGGGTAAATATACAGTCTGATTAAAATGTTTACACATGTTAAATATATAGAGTATATAACAATTTAATTGCTAGTGATCCACTGATACTTATTTTCTGTTTCTTCTTTTTGGGCTCTTTGTTCTTCCCGGTGATTAGCTGCAGTCCAAAATGTTATTTTTTTGACTACTTGTTGCAGAAGTTTAGGAGGTAATAAAGATATCTGACTTTCTAAAATTAAAGCATTTTTGCCAATGCAGTCAAGGCATGACCTGTAAACAAAACATAACAGAATTGTTAGTTTTTGAAACTGAAGTTATATTTATAGGTAAGTATTCTTCATAAAAATGATTATAAAATTTTTACATGATAATGTATTTCTTCTGTATTGTTTGGAACATGAGAAGATACACGTTCTTCCCAGAGCACCACAGTAATTACATATTTTTATAGCATAGAGGCCATATCTGGCCAAAATCCAATAGAAACAGAAATTACAATTTACCATGGACCATGCATAATGTTATTTAAGCAGAAAAGAGTCAGACTTAATATCAAAGCAGGGTAGTCTATAGCAGATGTTTTTTCATTTATCCTTCCAGTCCAATAACCATTTAATCTTCTCTGAGAACTAAATCTTTTTCTTCCATCACCCCAAGATGAATTATCTAATATCCATTTTTATGCCACAGGACCCGGTCCGCCCCATCCCCATTCTGTAACTCACTGCACTGGCACACTCCACTTACACTGACCCAGGGAGAACAGGTCTGAGGAGAGGAATGAAGGGAACAGCAATATAGAAAGAGCCCAAGAGAGACCACCTGAGGTCCACCCTTTCTGGGTACCCTGTTCACTTGTCGCCTTTGATTCTCCTAGACAGTGTGTCCTTCCAAATACAGTTCCCTTTTTATCTTCAGCTACGTTGAAGAGGATTTCATATTTTAAAACCAAAAGAAACTTGCTTGAGAACTATCAAGAAAGCATCTATTTCAATGGATAAACTTTTTTTTTTAAGATTTTATTTATTTATTTGACAGACGGCTCACAAGTAGGCAGAGAGGCAGGCAGAGAGAGAGGAGGAAGCAGGCTTCCTGCTGAGCAGAAAGCCCGATGTGGGGATGTGGGGCTCGATCCCAGGACCCTGGGATCATGAACCGAGCTGAAGGCAGAGGCTTTAACCCACTGAGCCACCCAGGTGCCCCAATGGATAAACTTTTAATCAAAAAGGTAAGTAAATCTTTATAAAACCTTTTAAAGATAGATTCATTTGATTCTGCTGTAGTTAACCCCAGTTGTCATTTTATAAGGACTTACACTCTAGATATTTCAATTTTCTTCCTTACTTTCATGAAGCCTTTTTTCTCTACCCTGTGACAACTCTAAGGAGAGTGAAAAGCAAATGACACAAATCCTACACTTGATGTAAACTTAGTTGGGCCACTCTGGTAACATAAGAACTCCCGCACCCCTACCACAACCATGACGGGGAAAGGGAAGAGTCAGATAAGGAGATGGACTCCGTCATTACTATTCATTCACTGATGCAACAAGTATTAATTTGTGTACACAACTTAGGAGGAGGAAGCCCAATTTTGATGAAACCCCCATTTCAACTTTTTCTTAAAAAAGATTTTATTTATTTGAGACACAGAGAGAAAGCATAAAGGGGGAGGGGAAGGAGCAGACAGAGAGGGAGAAGCAGATTCCCTGAGCAGGGAGCCTGATGCTGGGGCTCCATACCAGAACCCTGGGATCATGACCTGAGCTAAAGGCAGATGCTTAACTGACTGAGCCACCCAGGTGCCCCCCACTATTTCAACTTCCAAGGAGATTACAATTTAGTGAAGATAAACAATGCTGTGACTAGGATAACATGAAATTTCCACACCAGGTACAGGGTTCTAGGGGACTCAGAGAGGAAGAATAACCAGGACAACTGCAGCAAGGAAAACCTTCCAGATGGGACGTCCAAGCTGAGACCCTGAGGGTCTCAACAAATAAAAGTATTCCATGATAGAGGAACCACACCTGCAAAGCCCTAGAAATGAGAAATAAGATTTATTACAGAAACTGCAACTGAGAGGTTCAAATATAGCTCTGGCAGAGTATGAGGGGTCAGGGGACATGGCAAGAAATGAGGTAGAGAGATCCGTGGAGGTTGGGAACATCATGGTAAGGAATCTGCAGTCTGTCTAAGGGCAGTGGGAGCCACCGACTCATCACAGTGTAAAATGTGCATTTGCCTTGATCCACCAACATCCTTTGTAGGAATTTCCTCCTGAGAAGATATGCAAGTTTTCCAAAAGCATATACAAGAATATTATACACATAATTTTTTATAATAGCTCCAAATTTTAGATAGCCTGAATACATATAAATAGACTAGTAAATAAATTATAACTTCCATGAAATAGAATACTGTATAGCCATTACAAACATAAATGTAAATCTGTAACTCACTGAATGATTATATATCTACATAAAATATGCCCACAATATGAGTTTCAAAAACAGACTATAAACAGGATGCATAATCTGACCCTTTAAACCCAAGCGCGTGTACACACACACACACACACACACACCCTGTGTATACGGCTTTCGCTAAGGTTTGAGGGACTTCTTAGCATGATTAAATCAACAACATTTTTCATTTTAAAGTGTGGAAGGATAAACATCAAACTGCTAGCAATGATCATTGTAGATAACGGCTTTTTTAAAACCATTTATTTTTTCATATTGTATGAATTTTCTTGGTAGACACATTTTATTTTTTACCAGAATAAATAACAGGTATTTTAAAACTATGTATGTAACCGCGTGTACGATGAGCACGATCCCACAGATATATCAGATCATGTCAGTTCTTTGAGATGAGGAACCACAGCGTATCCATCCTATTCATCTTTCTTCTCCCCTACTATCTCAACACCATAATTGCTGTCTTCTGACTGAAAATTTTAAAATAAAAGAATGGCTCTGGCTGCGCTGCTGGCGGCAGGTTGTGGTGGATATGCCTCACACTAAGCCACTAAATTCCCGCTAGATTCAAGGTTTAGTTTTAGATTCAAGGCTTTTAAAATGACGACTTTTTAAAAGTAACCTCCACACCCGAGGTGGGGCTCCAACTCACAACGTCAAGGTCAAGAGTCGGGGCTCCACCGACCCGAGCCAGCCAGGCGCCCCTTTTACAGTCTAGCTCTGGTGTCAGGGAGAAGCTGTGCTGGGGCGGAGGGTGCCACGCCGAAGCCTGCGTCCAGGGACGCCTCCGTCCCAGCCTCCAACACCAGCGCATGCGGCCTGCCCTCCCGGTTTCCCGCCTCTCTCCGCCGGGACCTCTTCCCCACCACCGCTCCCCGCCCATCTGAGCTCCCTGCTTTCTGGAGCAGCCGCCACACGGCAAACACCCTGCCCGCGCCGGCTTCCTCGCTCTAACTGCTCTCTCGGCCGCGGCTCCGGGCAGCCTTCCGGAGAGGAGCGCAGCCCGCCCGCGGCTCGGCGAGCACCGTCCAGGGGCTGCCGCCGCTGCTCGCGCTCCTGCGCCGGCCCCGGGGCTGCGTCCCTCCGCCTGCCGGGCTCGCCTCTGTTAACGGATTGCTTCTCCCCGTCCCTGCGGACTTCGTGTGGAAAACCCGTGTAGCCTTCCCAACCTCACTCAGGACAGGGCCGCCTCCGAGACCTTCCACGTCCACCCTCTCCTGCGGGACCGCCGCCTTGCGCCCGGCTCCCTTCCTCCCCGCGCTGTTCCGCTCCTCCAGGCGCCAGGGCCCCTCCGGCTTTTTTTTTTTTTTTTTTTTTTTAAGATTTTATTTGTCTGACAGAGATCACAATAGGCAGAGAGACAGAGAGGAGGAAGCAGGCTCCCTGCTGAGCAGAGAGCCCGATGTGGGGCTCGATCCCAGGACCCTGAGATCATGACCTGAGCCGAGGGCAGAGGCTTAACTGACTGAGCCACCCAGGCGCCCCCGGTTTTACCTTCCTTTGCTGCCCGCCCAGTGCGTCTGCACTTCGTGCTCTGGCCCACAACTGGACCCCTCGCCCCACGTGCCTCGGTGACAGCTCCCACAGGGGTGGACTCGGCGCCCTGTCCTTCCCGCGCGGACCACCCCGCAGCCTAGTGCGGCTGTAGCGGAGGCTGCGTGTGCTGACCTGCGCCCCCCACCCCCACCCGGCCCGTTCTCTTCAGCCTCGGAGGGGCCGCGAGTGCTTGGCTGTGTGACGGGGTCCTCGTTCGTACCTTCTCCAAGCCACGGTGGAAGGGATCTCCAGTCTTCCCCGCGCCTCTTACGTTCGTATGTCCCCTCTCCTCCTTGTTCCCCGACGACTCACTACCAACTAAAACTTTCTCAGCGCCCTGTCCCCTACCCCCCAGCCAACAAATTTCTCTACCTTTATATTCCCACTTCCCTCATTTTAAAGCGTTCTTTTCCTCAACAACTAATTCAGTTAGCTGCTGACTAAAATCCATCTTCTCAAGACCCTGCTCTGACAATTTTTCCTTCATTTTCTTGCGTTTCCAAAAACTGGCTGCTGCTTCTCAGCGTATAAACAAATACAGTCACCTTTCAACAGCGACAGGGTTAGGGGCACCCAGGTCCCATGCAGCAGAAAATCCACACATAACTTTTGACTCCCCGCAAACTTAATTACTAATAGCCTACCGTTGACTGGAAACTTTATGGATAACATACTCAGATAATATACATTGTGTGTGTTATATGTTATATACTGTATTCTTACAATAAAGGAAACGGGAAAAAAGAAATGTTACTAAGAAAATCCTAGGAAGGGGCGCCTGGGCAGCTCAGTCCTTAAGTGTCTATCTTCAGCTCCAGTCATGATCCAAGGGTCCTGGGGTCGAGCCCCACATCAGGTTCCTTGCTCAGCCAGGAAGCCTGCTTCTCCCTCTCTCACTCCCCCTGCTTGTGTTCCCTCTCTCTGTCTCTGTCTCTCTCTCTCTGATAAATAAGTAAAATCTTAAAAAAAAAAAAAAATCCTAGGGAAGGGGCGCCTGGGTGGCTCAGTGGGTTAAACATCGACCTTCCACTCAGGTTATGGAGATCAAGTTCCGCATCCACTCCCTGCTCAGTGAAAAATCTGCTTCTCCCGCTCTCCCTCTGACCCTTTCCATTGTTCATTCTGTCTCAAATAAATAAAAAAAAAATTTTAAGATTTTATTTATTTATTAGAGAGAGAGAGGGAGAGCGAGCACAGGCAGACAGAATGGCAGGCAGAGGCAGAGGGCGAAGCAGGCTCCCTGCCGAGCAAGGAGCCGGATGTGGGACTCGATCCCAGGACACTGGGATCATGACCTGAGCTGAAGGCAGCCGCTTAACCAACTGAGGCGCCCAGGCATCCCTCAAATAAATAAAATCTTAAAAAGAAAGAAAATCCTAGGGAAGAGAAAACACATTTACAGTGCTGTGTGGATTTATGGGGAAAAGCCTGTGTACAAGTGAACCTGTGCACCTCAGACATGTGCTATTCAAGGGTCAACCCGCTCCTCACTCTTCCTGTAGCCTTGGTGCTGCTTGGGAGAAATGATCCTTGTGATCATGGCCAAACACCACAGCATTTTTCGATCCAGATATTCTGTGACCTCTTTACAGTTAGTAGTCTCTCTGACTTCAGTTCTTTCCTCCTTCCGTTTTTCATTTCTCATTTCCAGTATCTCCTGGTTCACCTTTCACTTTCCTGGTCATTCTCTTGTACCTCTTTTCCTCGAACTCCTCAGATGTTGAGTTCTTAGCGCTCAGTTGTTGGCTTCATCCTTACTCTTAAAATTCTTCTTGGGCAGAGCTAGCACATGCCCATTTATACTTCAGTGATTCTTTTTTTTTTTTTTTAAGATTTTATTTACTTATTTGACAGAGAGAGAGTACGCACTAGTAGGCAGAGTGGCAGGCAGAGAGAGAAGCAGGCTCCCCACTGAGCAGAGAGCCAGATGTGGGACTTGATCCCAGGACACTGGGATCATGACCTGAGCCAAAGGCAGGTGCTTAACTGATTGAGCCACCCAGGCACCCTATGATTTTTTTTTTTTTTTTAAGTAGGCTCCATGCACCAACATGGGGCTTGAACTCATGACTCTGACATAAGGATCTGAGCTGAGATCATGAGTTGGATGCTTAACCAACTGAGCCACCCGGGAGTCCCTATCCTCCAATGATTCTTTATGTCTATCCCAGATATCTCTCCATATACTTATCTAGTTAATGAATAGCTCCATTAAAGATGCCATAAGTACTTCAAGCTCAAAAGGCCCCAAACCAAATTCATCTTTCTAAGCCATCCTACCTTCAAACTCATTTCCTTCTTCATAGACTCTCTATTACTAATTCTTCCCTCTTCTTTTCCTACCAAGCCCATTCTACCTCCATCCCTTCTCCAGCTCCATGGCCACTTTCAAGATCAGTCCCACACTTTGTGTTTGACCACTGTAAGACTCTATTAACTTTCCTTACACAGTAATATAACCCTCTAATCTCTTATCCACATTGTTCTCAAAGGAGCTTTCTTATTTGTAATATGATCATCTCATTCCTCTGCTGCAAATTTTTCAGTGGTTCTTGATCTCCCACAAGATAATGTAAACTCATCTGCATGAAACACAAAGGCTCTAGATGATATATGGTTTCTGATTTCTTGTCGAACTCCCTACCTCATGCATATGTCTAGGAACGCTCAAAAATTCAGTTTCCAGAACATATATATTTGTGTATCTTGTACTAACACCCTTGCACTGCTTGTTTGTAGCAAACTGTCTCAAACTCTTCCTCTTCTGCAAAGACTCTGCTAGCCCTCACCATCTTAACCACATAGGTAGAGGGTCTTCTTTGTCAGTAGTCCCATTAACTTCGTATATGCTTCTCTTAAAACAATTTTATTTTTCTTTTATAGTTGTTGAACCCCTGCCTTCTATATTACTAGCAGTTTAAGGGAAAGAGCATGACTTTTCACTTCATTAGTATAGTGCCGTCCCATGGCAGGCACTTGAATACTATATTTTTTGATCCCTGCATATAAAGAACTTACAATCTACTTAGGGAAAGTAGTTATGTTCACAGCAAAAGTTAAGTAACAATACAAGACAGTATAATCATGACATCTGCACTTTAGAACTATGGTGCACCTGGGTGGTTGAGTGGGTTAAAGCCTCTGCCTTCAGCTTGGGTCATGATCTCAGGGTCCTGGGATCGAGCCCCTCATCGAGTTCTCTGCTCGGCGGGGAACCTGCTTTCCCCCCCTCTCTCTGCCTGCCTCTCTGCCTACTTGTGATCTCTGTCAAATAAATAAATAAAATCTTTAAAAAAAAAAAAAGAACTATGTTGGGGTCTTCCAAAAATTCCTAAGTTCAGGCCACGCCCCAGACCAATTAAATCATAACACATGGGCGGAGAACACAGGCATCAATACTTTTTGAAGTTCCCTATGAGATTATATAACATGCAGTCACAGAAGGAACCACTGCAGTAATAGAAGGAGGGGTCTCTCTCTCAAATAAATAAAATCTTAAAAAAGCAAAACAAAACAAAACAAACTGGTCACCGAGCAACTTTTACTTCACTCAAATCCTTCTTCCTGACCCTCACAGGAAATGGGATTTTTTTTTTTAAGATTTTATTTATTTATTAGAGAGAGAGAGAGAGAGAGAGATCACAGGGAGGCAGAGAAGCAGGCAGAGAGAGAGGGGGAAGCAGGCTCCCCACCGAGCAGAGAGCCCGATTTGGGACTCAATCCCAGGACCCTGGGATCATGACCTGAGCTGAAGGCAGAGGCTTAACCCACTGAGCCACTCAGGCACCCCAAGAAATGGGATTTTTTTTTTTTTTCCACAATATTCCAACTAAACCTTGTAAACTTTGTTAAACCTTCCTTTTAAAGCAAGAATGTATGAGCTAAGACATTGTAAGTCACACCACCAATTTAATAACAGCTTTGGTGTTAAAAAAAAAGAGAGAAATTCTACTAAATTAAATGCATATATATGTGTGTCTATTATTGGACACACTCTGATTTCAGAAAAGTTAAAATATGAAATATTTCAGGCTTAGAACCAAGGAAGTACAGTAAGTTTAATATTCCCATATAAAAATATGATTGTATTATATATTTTAATTTTTAAAAATCACATTGGTGTATGGTTCACTATTATAAGCTTGATTATACTTTTAGGAAGATATAAACATTTTCTTAAATTCAAGTCATAAACTACTTGAAAAGTTACCACACTTCTCAAAAAGGAAGATGAAAGAAATTATCATATCTTAATAGCATATACATATCATATCTTTTTTTAAAAAATATTTTATTTATTTATTTGACAGACAGAAATCACAAGTAGGCAGAGGCAGGCAGAGAGAGAGGGGGAAGCAGGCTCCCTGCTGAGCAGAGAGCTGAGCAGAGAGCCCGATGCAGGGCTGGATCCCAGGACCCTGGGATCATGACCTGAGCCAAAGGCAGAGGCTTTAACCCACTGAGCCACCCAGGCACCCCTACATATCGTATCTTAATAGCGTATAATTATATGCTATTATACCTTAATATAATATATTAATATTTATTTTATATATATAGCATATACTAATAAGATATGATAATTTCTTTCATATTCCTTTATTTATATGTATATAGCATATATATATGTATATATGTATATAGCATATATATATATATATATATATATAATATATATAATGAATTTACTTACCTGAGTAGTGAGTAAGGCTGTGTTTGAAAGATCAATAAATCATTACAGTGGCCCTAATCAACATAAAAAAAGAATTATTAAGGTGTTTAAAAGAATAAAAATGCATTAATAATTTAATATTTTTATTTTGTAAATGTAAAAGAAATTATAAGCAGCAAATTAATCTCTCCCCCTAGTTATTCATACACACACACACACCATACATATACACACACCTGCTAGCCACACAAACTTTGGGTAGGTCACTACCATTTCTCAATGACCAAGTTTTTACCTAACCACAACATATACAATTGCAAATTTAAAATTCAGATACATGTTTTTCTCTTAGAACAATGAGCTCAAAACGAGAAAAGTAGTGATTTTCAAGCTTTTTTGTTTTTAAGGAGAACTTTTCTCTTCCAAATGACTCTTATTTTAAAATCTCTTTATCTTGTCTCTATTTTCTAAATGGTCCAGGAGTCCCTGGGAATTCATTTGGAAATCTCTGATCCCAGAAGATTTTTTGAATAATGATTCTCTCATCTAAAAGTTAATGTGGAAGAATGAACAGAAAAATGTCCCTAATCCTTTCAAATAAGCCTTTAGAATTTCATAATTTATGATCATGATTTTAATCAGGATTCCTGTTTTAATGATAAACTCTGTATCCTACCAATTTCTAGTGCCAAGAAAAAGAAGACAAACCACAAAATTCGCTTTTAAATTAAATGCAAAGTCGTGGTTTTAATCTTTTGTTGAAACATTGAATTCTCATCCAGAGAAAGTTCTCAGACTTTCAATGTATGAAACGTTTAAATTGGAGGTTTCAAAACTGTAAAGTAAACCAAATCCCCTGGAGAGAAGCCAGCCCATTTCAGGGTTCGCCACTTGGCAGGCACAACTCTGGAGATAACTATGTCTAGAAAGATGTCGGGGAGAGTGCTGGCACCAACATGGCTGGATTCTGGCTGGTGCCTCCTGTCCCTGCCAGTTCTGAGTCCCGCTGTTCCCAAATGTCCTACACAAACCAGAGCAACCAATCCTGAGCTGCTGTCCCATCACAACACAGTAGAAGCGTGGCCACCTTGCTCTGAAATTCCCAAGGTGCAAGGAGTGAAAGAACAATACTCTCCAAATGCTTTTCATTTATTTATTTGACCTTAGTTTTATCAAATTTTAAAACTGCAGTGCTTTACTCTTAAATATAAGGTGGGTAAAGCTGTGGCAAAAGACACATAAAGTAAAAAGAAAGTACAGTTAAAAATTTCAAGCTACTTTCTTCTTGATGGGAGAAGCTAGCACTGGTTTTCCAGTTATTAGATGAGGTACCAATTTCATGGGGACTTACTACTATACTTAGTAGTTTATGTATACATTGTATATAGTCTTATGAAATATCAATTATAACTTGGAAATATTTTAATCTAATAAAATTACAAACACCCATACTATGGTGAGACTCAGACTCAGAAAAAGAAGGTCTTTTAAAAGCTCTTAATAACTTGACTAATGACGTTTGTCATTAGTCAAACTAATGAGTTTGATTTGTAAACTCAAAATATCCTGAAATACTTCACAAAAGCTACTCGTTCTGAAGATTAATCACACTATCAAGTAACATTTCATATTCTCCCATATTTGGCAATGTGGGAATATCAATAATTCTGCTGAATAGCCATTTAGTTAGAATAACAAAACCACTCAGAGGAAATAGTTAGATGTGAAATTTTCTTACTGTATCCAAGGAAAGTAAATCATCTTTGCTCCCACCAAATACCATTATTTCATTTTCTTTCCCCAAACAGGCTGTATGCCATAACCTATAATTGAAAATTATAAGCAGAGTAAAATACTATGAAGAAGGAAACTATATATGACATATAAATCAATTTTAAACTGCACACTTCACATTTAATCTATTTCAAAATGGGCATGATTGAATTTGAACCTTTGGCATATCCTAAAAGAGATTTTGAAGATTCCTCTAGAATCACTAAACCATTAGATTCTCATTAAATCACATCAATTAAGGAGATGAACCCTAATAATTATTTTCTATTATATCCCCCAACCTTTTTCTAGCCTCTTAATCTTATAGATATTATCAGTGAAATAAAATTAATTAAAAAGGAACTGATCATCCTTTTGCTGAAAAATGGAACTTTTCCCTAATTTTCTTATTATTATCTGCCATGTTCCTGTTTTCAACATTTTTGGCTTTTCTTTCCTGTTCTCTGTTCCCCATCCCCTAACAAACCCAACTTGGTTGTCCCTTCACGTTTACACTGTCACACTACTTATCACTCTGGGCACAGAATACCAGAATTGTTCCTTATTTTTCTGTCTCTAGTCTCTCTCAGCTACACTTGACTGTTAAATAATATTTTTGAAATGTTTTTAACCACGGACATGTCCTGATCAGGAAGCAACTGTGCCATTTTTCTCAGCCTCATATGCATGATCAATGATTATTTCTTTTTCTCAAAATTCTTAATTCTTGGCCCCTCCCACTGCAATGAACCCTCTCTTCCTCCCAAGTTCATTTATTTGCATCCCTTAAGAGAAAATCTTATCTGTCTGTAGGCTTTTGCTCACCCCATTTCTTATGCTTAAGATGATAAGTCATTCTTTCAGGGCCTTAAGCACAGGTTCAAAATCTCCAGGAATCATCCAAATACCCAAACAAACCAGCTCGGTTACCCTCCCTGGTTAGCACCTTTGAAGATTTCCATGTTCGTTTTATAATCTTCAGACTTACATTTGGACAGAAACTGCTCTATATACTACTTTAATTATCTGATGTGTGGATCTTCTAAAGGTCCACACGTGAGGTCCTTAGATCAAAACTTGCCAGTGGTGTGCTGGAAGGGGCTTACCGGGTCGGTGAAACAAAGTCTGCCTGTCTCTGTCCAAATCCACGTTCAGTGCCATCTCGGTGGGAGCCTGAAATTGGCCATGGTGGGAACCAGCAAATACTACAAATTAGGGCTTTTTTGTTTTGTTTTTCCTGGAAAGCAGTCGTTTAAGCCTTTACCAGCACACCACTGCAACTTGGGAAATCTAATTTTATGCTTCTCCTTAAAAATGCCTAAATATGGTGCTCTACGTCCAGTGGGGGGGGTCAAAAACTCTAATTAACAAAAGGAAATGCAAAAAAACACCATAATTTATTCAATTATTAAATAAATTATTTCGTAGGAGTAGAGCATCTAATGTTCTTTTGGAAATGGTCTGATAGCTCACAGTCATCTCCCATTTCACATTATTTACAAAGCATAAACATATGTTTGATAAAATTCAGTACTTTGGGGAGCTCTAAGTCTCAGGACAAAAAAGTACATGTAAAGTTCTCAATTTTAGAAGATAAATCGAGAATTTTACAAAGTCATTGCTTTGACTCTGAATTTTGATGACTTCCCTTAATAGACCAAATTACTGAAGCAACAGACACCCCAGTTACACATTATCACTTATTTTATTACCACATCACTTATTTTTAGTACATTTATCCTTTTCACTTAACTCCCACAAGTGCAAACAGTAGGATTATGCACAATTGGCTACATCAAGTACTTTCCTCAAATGATCACTCACACATTCAATGACAGTTGCACTCGGCACCCAGGATAGAACTGAGTCATAAGGGATTTTGTTTCGGAAATGCTCTGCCCAACTCTCCAACTTATATGTTAGAACATAAATTGATGTAAGTCTTCATTGACACCCAGATTATGGTGTGAGCTTGGGAATGAGGAATTGGATAAAGGAAGTCGAATACAAGGAACATTTAATTTCTGGGAGAGAAGGCCATGTGTAACCTCGGCACAATCATGGGATCCATCAGGAAGTACTGGAGGCTCCATAAGTGAATGCTTTGTTGGACTTCTTTTCTAGACATGTTATAAAAAAAAGGTCCTTGCTGACAGCTACTTATCCAGGCAGTTGGATATGGCTAGAAAGATGGCCTTTCAACCAAGCCTTGCTCTAACTAAGGTGCGACCTGGAGAAGAGAGTGAAATGCTACAAAATGGTGGTTTTCAACCAGGGCTGATTTTGCCCCCAAAGGACATTTGCCAATATCTGAAATAGTTTGATTGTCACAAATCCAGATGTGTGTGTGAGGGGGGCACAGTACTACTAGGCTCTAGTGGGTGAAGGCCAAATTTGCCACTAAACATCCTCCAGGGCATAGGACACCCCTAGTAACAAAGAATAATTTGGTCCAAAATGTCAGTTGTGCCGAGGCTGAGAAACCCTGCTGTAGGATTACAAGAGGAGAATTGGGCCATTTACATTTCAAATTATAACTTGAAACAGCACAAAATGTATTTAGATGTTAAGTAAATTCTCACTCATAAAAAATTAGTACACATACATATATATATATATATGTTCTCCTTACACTAAACTGTATCCCACCTGTTCTCCTCCTCACCTCATACCTGAAGATAGATCTGCCTCTGTCTTATCTGCCTTAGGGAAACTCTGGCCTGGACTTCATCATCGAAGAACACTGGAAAGCCTTTCCTGCCTTGATTTTGGTGACATCTAGCTTGCAACCTGATGTTTGTCTATAGACTGATAGTTTATGTCCTCTCACAGCTGCTCTAAACTTATCACCTAAACATTCTAATAAAGCATATTATTTACATGACACATCAGCTGAATTCAAAGAAATCTCTTTACATAGCTCAGTTCTAACTAATATCATTATTAATAATAGTTGTGTTGCTCTAAATACTTATTAAGGATTGAATTATAAAATAGGAGCAATTTAAAAATTAAACATATTCTTAATAACACTCTGGTCCAAAATTACTGCAGTCATACATTCAAACAACTGAAAGAGAACTAAGAGCTTCTCTAGTCCAACTCCCTTATTTCGCGGGATGAAGAAATTAATGCTCAGTTTCTTTAAGTGACTTTCCCAAAGCCAAAAAGCTAAGTAGTAGCTGAGCAAGGACTAGAACACTGGGTTCCCATATCTTAATATACAACTCTTTAAGTTAAAAAATGCATTTCAAAAGATCCAAATTGCTAAAATAATACATTTCAATGAATTTTTACACATGAAAATATAAGAATCACGTATGTAATTATGATAAACTCTAACTGTTTTATGCATATTAATATAAATATAGACACTGAAAGATATACAAATTCCTTCTCAACTTTTTCTCAAGTAAGTTACTTAATTGTCATTTATTAAACTTCTGAAATGCACACGACTGAGTTAACTTCACACTTGTATACATAATCTATAGCAAAAAAATTTCTGAAATACATGGCATGCAAAAGAGTAAAATCTATTACTAACTGCAATGATTATAATGTGTTGACTCTGAATTTCCTAAGAATATATTTTTATTATACTATTCTCTCAAATTAGAAAAAAAAAAGTATTACAATTCTAATGTGGTTTTCTTTGTACAGTTGACCCTTGAACAACACAGGGGTTGGGGCAGTGATACCCCCCAGAACTGAAGATTGACATACGATTTTGGGCTCCTCAAAACTAATAGCTAACTATTGCCCAGAAGCCTTACCAATAACATAAATCCAAGTAATACATATTTTGTATGTAATATGTATTATGTACTGTATTCTTACAATAAAGGAAACTAGAGAAAAGAAAACATTATAAAAAATGAATAAATAAATAAAAAGCAAAATCAGACCTACAAATACAGAGAACAAAGTGATGACTGAGAGAGGAAAAGGGAGTGGGGAGGATGGGCAAAACAGGTGAAGGGGATTGGGAGATACAGGCTTCCGGTTATGGATGAGTAAATCATGGGAATAAAAGGTACAGCATGGGAATACAGTCAGTGACACTGTGGTAGCGTTGCATAGTGACAGAGGGCACCTACAACTGTGGTGAGCATAGGTTAATGTATAGAGCTGTTGAATCACCATGTTATACACCTGAGACTAATGTAACATTGTGTGTCAACTACTCACATTTTAAAAAAGAGAATGTTATTAAGAAACTCATATGGAAAATACATTTATAGTACTGTGTACATTAAAAAAAATGTATGTAGTAAATGGATCCATGCAATTCAAACTTGTGTTGTCAACGATCAATTGTAGTATGATTATATATTGTTTCTACAATTTTTACTCTATAATATATGACAAATAATTTACGTCTTTTTTTTCAAAAAATTCATATTAATGACTACATCAGTTAATTAAGATAATAATCTGCCATCTATTGATCAACATTAAAGTAATTTTCTTATTAAATTGCAAAAAACCTCTTCTAAAAACAAATAATTACTAAAGCCAACCCCATTCTTGTCTACTTATCAAAAATATTAACATTATATGATACTTCCAATTTCTTAGCCTTTTCATATTATCAGGCAAGATTACACATTTACCTAAAAGAGTAACATTTTTAAGTATGCAAACATGGATGAAAACAGAATAGACCATATCTAACAATCAGACATAATTAAAATGATAACTACTTAGGTAACATCTAGCTTATTTGAAAGATATCTTTCTTGATTATTTACAATTTTAATGGCAAACACTATAAAATCAGTGCTATATTTTAATACTTCAGAAATTCTTAACTATTTTACTAGTCATTAACTTCTAGAGTTACCTGGGTCTTGTTTTAGGTAAGTGTGTAAGTTGTTTCCAACCATTTGTTATAACATTATAAATCCAGCCGTCACCTGCAATTAAGACAGTTCAGAAAGTAAGATTAGGTCTTTAGTATAAAATTTAAACTTTTTCCCAAATTTATCATGCTATATTTATACAACTGTCTTTTTTTGTGTGTATGTATATTTTCTCACAAAAATTTTCAGAGATATACACAGGTAGAATGGCCATGATATGCACCATATGGCCATGACATGCACCCTCACATACCCCAAATTCAACAACTATCCAGGTTTTGTCACACGTGCTCCATTTATCTCTTTTTTGTTATTCTTGTGGCTCAGTTACTCTAAAGCAAATCTTAGCTCTCCTGTCATTTCCCCCACATATACTTCAGTAAACATCACTTTAAAAAATACATTGTTTACAGAACCACAATGCCATTATCTCATTGCCATAATGCCATTATCATAGTCAACAAAATTAATTCTTGGTATCCTATAATACCCAGAAATTAAGCTGAGTCTGTACAGGAGGGCTCCGACTGGACTAAGAGTTAGGACAGGGAATTCCCCACATGTCCATGACTAAAAACACCAAATAGGAATTAAAAACATTAAAGCTCAGGGCTCCTGGGTAGCTCAGTTGGTTGAGGGACTGCCTTCGGTTTAGGTCACGATCCCGGACTTCTAGGATCGAGTCCCGCATTGGGCTCCAAGCTCCTTGGGGAGTCTGCTTCTCCCTCTGACCTTCGCCTCTCTCATGCTCTCTCTCACTCATTCTCTCTCAAATAAATAAAATCTTTTAAATAAATAAATAAATAAAAATAACAAAAACATTAAAGCTCAAAAGACATGATATTAAACAACCCCTACTGAAACAAATGGATGTTAGTTTTTGTTTTTTTTTAAGATTTTATCTATTTATTTGACAGACAGAAATCACAAGTAGACAGAGAGGCAGACAGAGAGAGAGAGGAGGAAGCAGGCTTCCTGCTGAGCAGAGCCCGACACGGGGCTCGATCCCAGGACCCTGAGATGACCTGAACTGAAGGCAGAGGCTTTAACCCACTGAGCCACCCAGGCGCCCCTAGATGTTAGTTTTTTATTAGACTCCAAATCTCTTTTAATTAAAAACCTTCAAATTGGAGAAGCATAATGATTTGCAATACCTAACACCCCTACTAGAAACTCCTCTGTTTCCCTAGCCAACCTCTGGAGTCCCTTTGCTGCTTGACTCATAGTTGATGATCAATAAATTGCTGTTGAAAAATAAAAAGTTGTTTCCAGATCCTATATGGAAGTGTATAAATGAGGTTTCTTATGAAAACCTCTCTAGTCATGGAAAACTTCTGAGTTAAGAAAACACAAAACACCTAACATCAAACTAGAGAGTGGATATTCTTAAGTCATTTGTCTATCCTGATACCACCATTTTACTGCTGGAAAAACAAAAACAAAACCCCAGCATTACAAAACCACAGCCGTTGGAATTAGCAATGACAGGAGTTTAAAGTTTCTGGCTAAGCACTTTCCTTTATAGTTTTGGAACAAAAAGAGAAGCAACTGGCCTTCGTACCTTATATTTCCAGAGCCTTCTGGGGAAGACTGTTCTTCTAATCCCCATTCTAGGCTACAATGTAAGTATCTAGATCAAAAATCAGGAAGGCACAGAACCACAGAATATTATAGTTGAAAGGGGCTTTAATTCATCTAGCTTCAACCACCCTTCCTTTTCTATATACCTAGGAAACAGGAGAACATGGAGAGCCAAATGTACTAAAGCAAAGGGGTCTTCTAATTCTTAATGAAAGCATACAGTTGGGGATAAAAGTAAACCAGAAAATGAAAGAAAGAGAGAAAGGAAGAAAGGGAGGGAGGGAGGGAGGGAGGAAAGAAGGAAACTTATGTATCAAATACAATTAAGAAAAAAGAATGAGATAATAATTGTAGGCTAAACTTTAATTGACTTACTTAATGGAATATTGTCTGCACTTAGTCCACCAAATAGAAAAAGTTTATCATCAGCTATTGGTGTTAAAGTATGCCATGACCGATGTTTGGGGTTTTCTCCATTAACAGGAATCCTGTGGTAAGGGGGAAAAAAAAATCTAGTTACTGTGTTAGTCAAAATGAAAGGTCTCTGATCATCTCAGATTAAGGTAAAAAACTGCCTCATACTTTTTTTTAAAAAGCTGCTTTTACTATCTCCAGCTGCATTAAGGTTAAGATTTCAAAAACATTCTTGGGGTGCCCGGGTGGCTCAGTGGATTAAGCCTCCGCCTTGGCTCAGGTCAGGATCTCAGGGCTCTCTGCTCAGCAGGGAGCCTGCTTTCCCCTCTCTCTCTGCCTGCCCCTCTGCCTACTTGTGATTTGTCAAATAAATAAAATCTTTTTAAAAAAATTCTTAAATGCTTAGATGAATTTAGACAATCTTTTCATTTAGCTCTATGCCACTTGGTCACAGAACACAGACTGAAAATTACAGTCAGTTCCCAGTGCGTGCTTCATATCATGTCGTTTAATCCATATAACTTCTTAAGTTTTTCAACATAATTATTTTTTATGTCTGTAACTTTTTACAGTGGGCCCATGTTTAATTTTATATTTTTAGCTGATTTCCTCAAGGATATTATGGGATTTGGGTGCTGTTGCTTTTACTTTGGTTTACTTCCCTTACAATTTCCCAAAGCCTCTTTACCTGAAAATGCTAGCTACTCTAGTTTCAAAATAAAAGTATGCAGGAGCACCTGGGTGGCTAAGTCAGGTAAGCAGCTGCCTTTGGCTCAGGTCATGGTCCTAGAGTCCCGGGATAGAGGCCCATGTCAGGCTCCCTGCTCAGTGGGGAATCTGCTTCACCCTGTCCCTATGGTCCACCCCCCTCATTATCAAGCTTTCCCTGTGTCTCTCTCTCAAATAAATGAATAAAATCTTTAAAATAAATAAATAAATAAAAATAAAATAAAATAAAAGTAGGTCTGGGTGGCTCGGTCGGTTAAGCGTCTGCCTTCTGCTCAGGTCATGATCCCAGGGTCCTGGGATGGAGTCCGGCATTGGGGTCCCTGCTCAGTGGAGAGTCTGCTTCTCCCTCTGCCTCTCCCCACCACCCACCCTGGCTTGTGCTCTCTCTCTCGCTCACTCTCTCTTAAATAAATAAAGTCTAAAATACAAAACAAAACAAAAACAAAGACATCACAAGAAAAGAAAATGACAGACCAATATTGGTCATGAACATAGACGCAAAAATCCTCACTCACCAAAATTTTAGTAAATCAAATCCAAAAACTTAAAAGAATTATACACCATGACCAAATAAGACTTATCCCCAGTATGCAAGGCTGTTCAACACTCAAAAAGCAGCTAATGGAATCCACCATATCAATAGGCTAAAAAAAAAATCAAATGATCATATCAAAAGCAGCAGGAAAATAGAAGCATGGCTTCCTGCTCATCAGGGAGTCTGCTTCTATCTCTCTCTATCTCTCTCCCTCTGTCCCTCCTCACTGTACACTCTCTCTCTCTCAAATAAATAAATACAATCTTAAAAAAAAGAAAAAGTTTGCAAGCCATTCCAGGTCCAGGATAAACCTCTAAAAGTTTCAAATACTGTCCTATTCTTAAAGAAATAAAAACATAAGTACAAAAGTTTAACTTAGGAGGTAAGAGGATACCATTCTCCAGCATTCTGGAATATTCCAGAATAATATGGGCCATTTGTAGAAGATATAATTATTTTTTCCAAAATGGAAGTATTTTTATGGTTTGTGTTGGCTATAAGAATCATTTTGGTTACAAAAGATTCAACAACCACAAAAGTAGTTTTTTTCACAAAAGTATTCTTAAAAAAGAGAGTTCTCTTATACTCCTGTCCTCCAGTGATGAGAAATAATAATAATTTGGTATATATCTTTCTAGGTTTAATGTACATATAAACATATTTATTAAAAAATATAAATGGGGGGTGCCTGGGTGGCTCAGTGGGTTAAGCCTCTGCCTTCGGCTCAGGTCATGATTTCAGGGTCCTGGGATCGAGCCCTGCATCGGGCTCTCTGCTCGGTGGGGAGCCTGCTTCCTTCTCTCTCTCTGCCTGCCTCTCTGCCTGCTTGTGATTTGTCTGTCAAATAAATAAATAAAATCTTAAAAAAATACATATATATATATATGGGATCATATATTCTGTTCTGCAACTTTTTTCATTCAACTAATACTTTGTAGAATATTTCTGTAAGTATAACTTCCTTTGGTAATGGAAGCATAGTAGCCACTGTACAAATGTGCCATAATTTAAACAATCCCCACTTGGAAACATGAGGGCTGACCCCCAGTTCTTGCATTTACAATAATGTTGTAACACAAACACACACATGCGCACGCATCCAATTACGGTCTTTAGAGAAACTCCAGATCAAAGTAGGAATTCCATTTTATGTTTTATTTTTTTAAAGATTTTATTTACTTATCTGACACAGAGACAAAGAGAGAGAGGGAGAGCACAAGCAGGGGAAGTGTCAGGGAGAGAGAGAAGCAGGCTCCCCGCAGAGCAGGGAGCCCAACAAGGTGGGGCTCAATCCCAGTACCCCAGAATCATGACCCGAGCCTAAGGCAGATGCTTACCCAAGCAGGCATCCCTGGCTTGCATACTTGTATTTTATTTTACATTTTAAACATATTGCCCCCCCAATTTTACATTTTAAATATATTGCCAAACTACCTTCCAGAAAAACTGTACCAATTTATACTCCCACTAATAGTCTTGTTATAAATGAGCACACCTTGTTATTTGTAATTATTTTTTATCTGATAATTGAAAACTATTATTTTTAGTTCCATTTCTTTGATTGTCTATAAGGTTGAACACCTTTTAAAAATAATTTTGGGGGGCATGTGGGTGGCTCAGTTGGTTAAGTGTCTGCCTTTGGTTGGGGTCATGGTCTCAGAGTCCTGGGACTGAGCCCTGTTTGAGGCTCCTTGCTCAGTGGGGAGTCTGCTTCTCCCTCTCCCTCCCCTTATTCATGCTCTTTCTCTCTCTTTCAAATAAATAAATGAAATCTTAAAAAAAATAACTTTTGCCCATTTGTATTTCTCCCATGAGTTGCTCATTTATGTTCTTTGTCCACTTTTCTGTTGGATCGTTTGTCTTTTTCTCACTGATTTTCTTTTCTTTTTTTTAAACATTTTTTTAAAGATTTTATTCACTTCTTTGACAGACAGAGATCACAAGTAGGCAGAGAGGCAGGCAGAGAGAGAGGGGGAAGCAGGCTCCCCGCTGAGCAGAGTGCCTGATACAGGGCTCAATCCCAGGACCCTGGGATCATGACCTGAGCCAAAGGCAGAGGCTTTAACCCACTGAGCCACCCAGGAGCCCCTCTTACTGATTTTCTAAGTTCCTATGGCTTTAAGCCCTGTAAAATATACTGCAGGGGCACCCAGGTGGCTCAGTCAGTTACTCATCTGCCTTCAGCTCAGGTGGTGATCTCAGGGTCTTGGGATCCAGCCACACACTGGGCTCCCTGCTCAGCAGAGAGCCTGCTTCTCCTCTCTTTGCCCCTCTCCCCACTCATGCTTTCTCTCTTTCTCTCTCTAGCAAATAAATAAAATCTTTTTAAAAATACTGTAAATATGACTTTTAGTTTTTTGTTTGTATTTTCCAATTTGCCTTTTAACTTTGGTGAAGTTTTTTTTTTTTAGATTTTATTTATTTATTTATTTATTTGTAGGGCACCTTGGTGGTCAGTCAGTTAAGCATTTGTCTTCAGCTCATATCATGATCTCAGGGTCCTGGGATCGAGCCCCATGTTGGGCTCCCCATTCTGTTGGGGAGTCTGTTTCTCCCTCTCTCTGCCTCTCCCCACTGTTCGTGCTCTCTCCCTCTCAAAAATATAAATATTTTTAAAAATAAAGATTTTATTTATGTATTTGAGAGAGAGCACAAGAAGGAGGAGAGGGAGACACAATCTCCCCTTGATCCCAGGACTTGATCCCAGGACCGCAAGATCATGACTGGAAGGCAGACACTCAACGGACTGAGCCACCCAAGCACCCTGGGTTTATACCATTTTTAAAAAAACTTTCTCAATTGCAAGATTTCAAAGACAATCTGCTATAATTGTTTTTTTGGCCATTTCACAGTTTCATTTTTAATAGTATTTCTATTTTAGAATAATATATAGCTCTAATTCCATCTCATTACACGAACAGCTGAAGTGATAGGTAAATAGATTTATTCTATTGTTAATTATATACTTTGAACCACAATTAAAATCTGGCTTTTCCCTACTTCATTTTGTTTACTTGTTATGACCCCAATAAACTGTTCCTTCATTTCTTCTTCTGACCAGTTCTCAAGAATACTTAGTACAAAACCAGTACTTTTACATAATCAATTTTCAACTGCTGGTATTCTCATGTTTTATTTAATTTGGTTAAAGAACAAACTCTGCATTTAAATCTGTATATTCCTTGCTTAGACATATGATCTGAAGGAAAAAGATACTAGTTCAGTTTTAGAGACTCAGATTTGGATTATGATCCAAAAGACAGAGAGACAGACAGACAGACACACACACACACATATGCCTTTTGATTAAAATATACTTAAATCTCGTACTTACCTTCCAGACCAAGTCCAGGTATCTAAGTTCAGATAGTGCAAATCATTCATCCTAGTTTGCTAAAATAAAAGTGTGTTAAATTAGTCTGTGTTTTACATCTTTCATGGGCTAAAATTTTGGTTTTAAAATAAGTTCAGATTAAAAATAGACCATCTCCATTTTACCAAACATCAGAAATTTATATATTGGGAAAAAATGCTAAGTGTTAATAAAATTAATCTAGAGCTACCCAATTAATTTATGGGGGGGGGTGGAGGGAGAAATGGGTTTAAAGTAACAGGATTTAAAGTCAGAAATTTTAAAAACTTTTCTGGTTATTCACTGATGTGAAGGATTCTCTTCACTAAACTATGATTCATAAATCATCCATGATGACTCATGTATAGTCTGTTTAGGGGATGGAAAATAAAAGTTACTGAACAGCATTTTAGTATCTAGATAATTTGAATAGTCTGTTGTTCCCCCAAATCAGAAAATAATTTATGTAAGTAGAATCACACATAAAAATACCATTTCCATGAAAACACTAACCAAAACACGTCCACCAAAGATATAGCCCTTATTTCCAAGAACGGCACACGTGTGTGCGGCTCGCGGCTGTGGAGGAACTCCACCCTGCAAGCAGAAATGAGAAAACAGAATGCAAAGCCTTGAAACATGTCTAAGGAAGTCCCACTCCTACGCTCAGTATGAGAAATACCTGACCACCAGATCACCATTACCACTGTAATTCAATAAAAATCCTAAGGCAAAATTTCATTCTGAGTAGTAATAATTATAGACAGTATTCTTCAAAAATGAAATTTAGGGGTGGCCCAGTCACTGGGGGGTCTGCCTCTTGGTTTCGGCTGAGGTCATGATCTCAGGGTCCTGAGATGGAGCCCTGCCTCCCGTGGGCGCTCAGCAGGGAGTCTGCTTGAGATTCTCCATCTTCCTCTCGCTATGCCCCTCCCCCGCTCTTGTGCATGCTCTCTCTCAATAAATAAATCTTAAAAAAAAAAAAAAGAATGGAACTTATTTACTCTGAGCTTTACTTTTTAAAGTGTTTTTCTTAACTGCCTGACACTATTTAGCAAAATAAAGTTTCATGTAAATTTCAGCTTGAACTATAAAGAATTAAAAATCAAATTAAAACGATTCTCTCTTCCCCCTTCCCTCTCTTCCCACACCCCTCCCCCAAAAGTTCATATTATGAGTGAGTAGTACACAATGATCTCAGAGACTCTAAGAAATTACATCCGTCCCCTCAAACTCTTGGGAGTCTTAAATTCCACAATAAGGACTTCACTCTTGCCTTAAGCCAAACATTGCTTTATCACTTACTAAAACTCTTCCCATTAACTGGTAACACTTTTCTATACTTTACTTTGAATAAATATAAATCTCTTCTCCAGAGAAGTTTGGATTGGTGGGAAAAGAGAGAATATAATGGGTAGATGAATGAATGAAATTTAAAGGAAAAATTTTCTGTATAATTTCCATGTGTTCAGGGTGGGTGCCTTTGTGTATGCATTTCATTCCAAGTTCTGAAAGAACTTTTTCAACATTTTCAGCACATTGGCTCCTGAATGTGGGCATAGGACATTTAAGCTCTACAGCCAATATCATAACTCTCAAGACTTTTCAGGCTTACTCGAATGACTGTCCTGAAGCCAACACCAGAAGAAATAATTCAGATATTACCAATTTAACACTTATATAAGTGAGAAAGAACCTTTTGAAATGTGGTTTCAGTCATTCCAGCAAAACACAATCATTATTATTACCCCATTCCTGATCTGAAATTTTGGAAAAATTATTCTACTATATACACATTGATTATGAAATAAATACCAAACTTCTGTCAAGTGCATTTATTAGCCATCTAAAGCTTCTGAATAAACTGAGTTCATGTAATTCTAAACAAAAACAAAGAAATGGTGATCCCAGGGTCCTAGGATCGAGCCCCACGTCGGGCTCTCTGCTGGGCAGGGAGCCTGCTTCCCCCTCTCTCTCTGCCTGCCTCTCTGCCTACTTGTGATCTCTGTCTGTTAAATAAATAAATTAAAAAAAACAAAAACAAAAACAAAGAAATGGCATTTACATTAATCTGTGTGTCTAATTGCCTAAGTAACGCACAATGCTTATTAAGTTGCTTGAAATAATGAAAACAACTCGAAGATATCTATTACTAGTATATTGCTCTTAAGGGGTAAAAATCCCATATAGAAAAAACACTTTCAACCTTTCCATTTTATAGATGACACACTAAATGGCTTATCTAAAGTATACAGCTCTTATAGGACAGAATTAGAATGCAAACCGAATTTCTTTTAACTTTGACACCAATAATTGGTACACCCTTCCATGCTGCCTTGTCTTTTGATCCTAATATTGGGAATAATGAAGTATTTTAAGAATGTCTCTAAAAAATGAAGAGACATCCAGGCACAGCCATGTGAGAATTTTCAATAAAATATAAACAATATGAGAACTCATTTGAAGAAATCGTCAGAGAAATTACACTGAAAAACTTGGTAAATATGAACTAAAATAGGGTTAGGTGTGTGTAAAAATGTTGGAGAAAGCTATAGACCGAGGTAAGAAGAGAAAGAAGGAGCCTAAGAACTAGTTACAAGCTACCTGAGCTCCCTTTTCCTCAGGAGCACATTCTACTTTTTTTATTATTATTATTTTTTAAAGTAGGCTCCAGCCCAATATGGAACATGAACTCACAACCTTGAGGACAAGAGTTGCATGCTCCACTGAATGGGCCAGGCTGGTACCCTGAGAGGAGCACATACTACAAATATGCCTTCAAGAGCTGCAGACTCCTGGTTTTTCTGTAAAGAAGTAGAGGCAACAGATGCCCGAGAGAGATCCAGGATGAGTTTCAGTAGATACAGTCTCAACACTGTTTCTTGGCACCTGCTTGCTGACATAAGATTATCTGAATAGAGATAAAATGCTTTTATTTCATTAACAAAAGACATAAATCTTAAAATTCAAATGGATGTATGTCATTTGTGCCTATTTGTGGACAGTTTTGGTTTTGTCCGTTTAGCACTCCATTTGGCGCAGTTCTGGTGACCTATTACCTACAATCCTCTGCTCCCCTAGGGTAAGCCCGAGACACGGGCCTAGCCTGTCATCTCTTTGGGAACAGGGACCAATGTAAAGAGTGGGAACCTGCCCAAATATGCAGAGTCCTCTTCTAAGACTAATTTATAGACCTTGAAAGAAAAAGCACCAGTGGAAAGGACTGCCTGGATAGCCAGGACCACGTTCCCTCCTAAATGAGCTGGCTGGTCTGCAGTAGACAGAATGAAGCTAGAACACAAAGAGAAGCAAAGAGAAGTTGACGAAGAGCTATGGAAAATGTTGTGATGGTGTGGAGTAACTTCCTCTAGCTCCTGAGGCCCTAGTCCCTGCGGCTCTTCCACTATGTGAGCCACTCCAAAATATACCTTCCCTCTATGTAAAAATTCATTATGGCTTAAGCTAAGTTGAATTTGGGTTTGCTCACTAGTTCATGAAAGAGAATAATAATGTATTTTTGTCATGCTTTAATTGTATGTAGATTTCAAGAGTATGAAATATGGGCTTTTCAAAATTATGGACTTGACTGTAAAAGGATTTAAAAAAAAAAGATTTTATTTATTCATTTTTGAGAGAGAAAGAGTGGCGGAGAGAGCGAGAGAGCCCGTGTACATGAGTGGGGGCGGGGGGAGAGGCAGGGGAGAAGCAGACTCCCCCCTGAGCAGGGACTCTATCCCAGGATCCAGAGATCTTGACCTGAGTCAAAGGCAGACACTTAACTGATTGAGCCACCCAGGTGCCCTAAAAGGATATTTTAAAAGTGCCATCATTACATCATACTTGTGGGTAAAGGACAATGATGGTACCCACTTTGGAAGATTTTTCTAGACAACCTTAGCTAACCTGGAAAAAAATAGGTGATTTAAAAAAAAAAAAGAGTATTAGTGATGGCACTTAAGGGGTTTTATGATTATAAACTCAATTGCTAAAATCCAAATAACTTAGCAAAAAATATTCTTTTAAGGTATCAATGAATATACAAATACAAAGGTAATTTTTACAATACTTACTTTAATTTCTGGTTGAAACCAATTCTGTGTCTTTGTATCAAATACATGAACATCATTATGCCATCCCCAGAATATCTGTTCTTCCTAAAACAGGAATTTTTAAAATATTTCAAAGCTTTTGTGAACTTTAGGTTATTGTAACAAATTTCATTGCATATTTACTGGTGAAATAATAAATACCATTATAAAAATAGAGGTTAAGTGTTACCACAGTCATAAAGCTAAAGCACACACCCATGACTCATAAAGTGTGGCCTCCGGACTAGTCGCAGCAGTCACCTGGCAACTTGTCTTCTCATAGCATTGCTTGCAGTGAGTCATAACTTTACTTGTTGATAATCTTCCATTCCTCTCAAAGAATAATCTCTTTTAAAGTTGCAGAGGACAGAATGACATTTATATTTTGCACTCTGTGTTCCTAGAGTACATGCTCAGAATTCCTAATCTTTACAATTAGGAACTTCAGTGGACCATGGTTCCTTTTTCCAAAAAGTTCCAATCACTTCTACTTAACCAAGCAATTTGTTCTTATAGGTGAAACTTGGGCTTACCCTCTTGTTTGTCTTCTAAGAGACAAAATTGTCAGCAGGGCAAATATTTAGCAATTACACTATATTTATCATCTCTGGGTTGTTGAAATCCTCTATTCCTGCTTTAGCTTGCCTCTGTGTCAGTTTTATGTTCTATGCCAGAAATACATCATTCATTTTTGTCAGAACTTGTCAAACAATTTAAACACACTAAACAATTTACTTAAATTAAAATATAAATGCAATCTACTTGTACACCCAAAACTACATGGTTCTTAGCCTAATGGTACTAGGAGAGAAAAAAAATGAGTAAAAATACGTAGATCAAAGTAATGGGAATTTATATTTTTGAAAATTATCAGTAATACTGTAAGTAACAAAATTTTAAGAGGCAAAAGATTTATGCAATCTGAAGAGAAACCAGAGTATTAGTAACAAAACTTTAAAGATATTTTATTTTAAAAACTCAAAAACCTTGTAAATACAGAGATCTTTTTAAATACCCATATACAAAAAGATATATATGAAATGTACATATAGATTTACATTATAATGTACAATAATAATATATGCTAGTAAAAGGTAAAAGCAAAGAGCTACTATATTTGTTGATGCTGGGATCAATGGTTTCTAAAGTTGTCTTTTAAAGGGTTTCATTTTCATGTCATGTCTTATTTCATTAGTAACAGTTTATTCTCTAACCAGTAAGAATAAGTAGGAAAGGTAATATCACTACCAACTTACTCACTGTCAAACAGAGGTCAGCCTGAGCTATGAATAGTTCTGGTGGACACACCTAAAAGGAGATGTATTTCAACAACAGCCGTTCTGGTTATCTGTGAGCAAAGTTTTTCCAAGTTGTGCTAAAATCTCTACTTGTCTAACAGAAACAGGTATAAGTGATTAATAAAGTAAGAAATTACTCTCCCGGTAGCCATGAAGGCTAATACCACTAGGTGAGAGAAGATGAGAGAAACTCCTCCAACTGAATCTAAATCCAAAAAAGAGAAAACACATCTTTCTCATAGTGTCAATTGTGGCAAGTTAAATTGAAAAAGACTGGACTCATTATTTCTAAAGACTTTAAAGTGATACTAAATTAGAGGAAAATGTAAACAGTGATTACCCAAGATGCATCATGAACATCAAAACAGTCTTGGAGTTCATTGTGTCTCCTACACCCATAGCCACCAAAATATATTAATCTGAAAAACAAATACAAAAGAACACACTTTAGAATTCTACTTCCAGTCTGTTCATCAAAAGTTGAAAGAGATCCTCTCTTTCACCCTAATAACCTAAACTAGCCAAGTAAACTAAAAAACCATAGTTAAAAAAAAAATCAAAGAGAGAAGGGAACAAAGAAGTCTAAATGAACTATTCCAGAAAGCGATGAACTGTCAATAAAAGGGAAAAGACCCGTGTGTACCTACTCTCATTCCTGGTATAAGAGCAAGAGGAAAAAGAATCCAGGACAGGTAGAGTTCGTAAAAGAAACCACCCAGATCAGGAGATCTGAAGGAAATACATCAGAAGCATACTAAGTCATTATAGCACACAGGATGGCTGCCCTCAAAAGACCAAGGGAGGAGGTACAAGGCAGAAAAAGATCTCCCAAGGTACAGAAAGCAAAAGGTGGGATTGGAGAGCAAAGAGAACTTCCTGGTGACCCAAAGACCTCCCAATGAGGCTATGAAACAAGGAGAGATCTTCCAGAGTTCTGAGGGAGGGAACAGTGTGAAGTACAGCTGAACTTCTTTAGGCAATCTGCAGTGCTCAAAGGAGAGTCATGATCTTGCCTCAAAATATTTGAAGGCAATTGTACAACAGTTGTAACAGTTTCAACAATTCCAAACACAAATCAACTATGAATGAGACTGACTGAACTACCACTCACTCTAGCAGCCTAAGAAAAACAGAAAGGCCATGTCCTTTTCTGGAAAGAAATATTTTTCCTAAACCTTATTATTCTTTCATAGAGAATGTCTGGAATGTGGTGAAAAAAATTACAAGATACATGAAAAGGCAAAAAAAAAAAAAAAAGAAAGAAAGAAAGAAAGAAAGAAAGAGACCGATGATCAAGAGAGGGGTCAATATAAGCTGATCCCAAGGTGGCCCAGATAGTGGAATGATCAGACATGGCATTTACAATAACTATGATAAAGATGCCAACAGATATAGTTTGTAAGAGGTGGACAACATGCAAGAACAACAGAGCAATTTCAGTAGAGATGTGGAACCATGAAAAAGAACTGCTAAAGTGGAAATGCTAAATTGAAAAAAAGATGTCAGAAATAAAGAATTGATTAAATAGGCTTCACAGGAGACTGGACATAGCAATGGAAAGATCAGTGAACTTGAAGACAGGTCAAGAGGCTAATAAAAAGTATCCAAGGGACATCTGGGTGGCTCAGTTGGTTAAGTTGCTGCCTTTGGCTTGGGTCATGATCCCAGGGTCCAGGGATCAAGTTCCACATGGGGCTCCAGTCCCCGCATGGGGCTCCATGCTTGGTGGGGAGTCTGCTTTTCCCTCTGCCTGTGCTCCCCCCTTGCTTGTGCTCTCTCTCTCTCTGACAAATAAATAAATAAAATCTTAAAAAAAAAAAAGTATCCAAATTAAAGAGAAGAAAAGAGATGGGGGTGGGGGCGGGAATCCAAGGAGCCCAGGCTCTGTGGAGCAATACGAAATCGTCCTCTGTCATATAACAGGAATCCCAGAAGGAGAAGAGACAAATAAACGTTTAGGAGAAATGTTTGATAATTACTAAGAGCTTCCTAAAACTGATGAAAGATGTAAACCCACCAACCCAAAAAGCTCAGTGCACTCTAAGAAGGATAAATACAAGGGAAACTACAAATAGGAACCTTTCAATCAGTGAGGAGCAAAAATTTAAAAAACAGATAAAGAAAAGCCAGAGGAAAAAAAAGACATATATGGGGGAACAAAAACACAAATGAGAGTGAATTTCTCACGAGAAAAATGGAGGCCAAAAGCAATGTAATAAAATCTTTAAAGTGCTGAAAGAAAAAAAAAAATGTCAACCAATGGGTGGAAGAAAAAAAATCACAAGAGAAATTAAAAATTACCTAGAAATGAATAAAAATGAAAATACAATAAAACAAAACTTATGGTATGTAGTGAAGGTGGTGCTCAGAGGGAATTTTATAGCTGTAAATGCCTACATATTTTTTTTAAAAACATCTCAAATCAATAACATAACTGTACACACTAAGGAATTAGAAAGAGAAGAGCAAACTAAACCCAAAGATAACAAGAGGAAGGAAATCATGAAAAATAAAGGAGAATAAGCAAAACAGTGAATAGAAAAATAGAGAAAAACAACAAACCAAAAGTTGGTTCTTTGAAAAGAACAACGAAATTGACAAATCTTTGGCTAGGTTGACAAAGAGAAAAGAAGAGAAGACTCAAAGCACTAACACTGGAAATTACAAGAAGGGACATTACTATCAACATTACAGAAATTAAAAGGATTACAAGAGAATACTACAAAAACTATGTCAACAGATTGGATAAGTTAGATAAAACAGAATCGTTTCTGAAAAGATACTATAAAAAATGGCTTATGAAGAAATAGAAAAACTGAATAAATGTATATAATTGAGTCAGTAGTCAAAAAATCTCCCAAAAAAGACAAGCTCAAGGCCAGATAGTTTCAGTGGTGAACTATACCAAACATTTACAGAATAATCAATACCAACCTTCTCAAAGTCTTCCCCCCAGAAAAAATGAAGAGAAAAGAACACTTACTCACTCTATGAGGCCAGCCAACCCAAAACATTAGAACAAAAAAACCCTGCCTATGTCTGGTAAGAGATTAATATCCAGAATAAGTAAAGAACTCCTATAACTCAATAACAAAAAGACAAACCGATTTTTAAAAATGGGCAAAGGACTTAAATAGACATTTCTCCAAAGAAGATCTACAAATGGCTAATAAGCATATGAAAAATGGTCAAACCATTAGTCCCTGGGGAAATACAAATCAAAACCACAATGAACACCACTTCACACCCATTAGGATAGCTATTATTTTTAAAAAAGAAGAAAGAAAGAAAGAAAGGAAGAAAAAGAAAAGAACAAGTGTTGGCAAGGACATAGAGAAATTAGAATCCAAGTACATTGCCAGAGGAAATATGATATGGCACAGTCATTGGGGAAAAATAGATCAGTGCTTTCTAAAAAAATTAAACATAGAATTACCATATGACCCAGAAATTCTACTCTTAGGTATATATCCAAAAGAATTGAAAACAGGGACTCAAACAATACTTGAAAGCCAATGTTCATAGCAGCATTATTCACCACAGCCAAAAGGTGGAAACAAAGCAAGTGTTCATCAGATGAACAGATAAATGCACACAATGCATATAATGGAATGTTATTCAGCCTTAAAAAGGAATAAGTTCTGATATCATACTACAACTTAGTGAACTCTGAAAATATTTTAAGTGAAATAAGCCAGACACCAAAGAACAAATATTGAATGATTCCACTTCTATGAAATATCCATAATAGGCAAATTCATGGAGATAGAAAGTAGATTAGAAGTTACCAGAGCCTGGGGAGAAGGGGGAATGGGGAAGTATTACTTAATGGGTATAGAGTCCCTGTTGGGAGTGATGATAAATTTGGGAACTAAATAATGTCGATGGTTGCACAAAATTGTGACTGTAATTAATGCCACTGCATTAGACGTTTAAATATGGTTAAAATGGCAAATTTTATGTTATATATATTTTATCATGACTTTATCATGTCATGATAAAGGTGTAGTAAAAAGTAAGTCTCTCTCCTACTTTCACTCAGTCTCCCTATCTAGGGCAAATACTGTTTCCCATTTCTTGTATATATGAACAAGAAAAACTTCAAAAGATCAAAAATACTTTGTAGAGTTGGGATCAACTAAGTCTAAGACACAAAAGCACTCATCATAAAGAAAAGATTGGTAAATTAGACTATACTGAAATCAGATTACATTATTGAGAAAATGAAGAGATACATACCCAATAGAAATATTTACCCTTATGTACCAAAATACATAGAAGAATGTTCATAGTTGTGTTATTCTGAAGAGTCAAAAAGTAGAAACGCCCCAAATGTTTATCAACAGTAGCATGAATAAATATTTTGTAGTATTTCATGAAATAGAATAATATACAGGAAAGAAAACAAACCATAGGTACATATGACATCATGAATGACTCTCAAAAATATAATTTCGGTAAAAGGATAAATTCTATAGGATGCCATATCTAATATGAAAAATTAAAAAATAACTAATTTAGGATACTAAAAGTCAAGATAATGGTTTACTTCAGCAAGGAGGATAAGCATAGTGATTATGAGTGAACATAATGAAGGATTCTAGAATATTGATGATCTTGTTTCTTTACTTGGGGGCTAGTTATGTGAGTTCATCTTGTGATAATTATTTAAGGTATACATTCATGATTTACAGTCATCCTATAAGAATGTTCTGTAAAGCTTCAATATCTACACTAGTGAAGTATTTGTACATTAACCAATCAATGTAATAGAATAGAAAACTCAGATCAAAATACCAGTGAAAATTAGGTGAATATATGATAAAAGTAAGGAAATAACTGAGTTACAGACAGGTAGCCATTCAAAAAAAGATAAACCTGGATCCATATCTCATAACTATTCACAGACTAAGTTCCAAATGAATCTACAATTTAAATGTAAAAAATAAGAAAAAAGGGGTTGAGGGCTGGGGTAAATGGGTGATGGACATCGGGGAGGATATGGGTTACAATGAGCACTGGGTATAAGACTGATAAATCACAGAATTGTACCCGTGAAACAAATAATACATTATATGTTACTTAATTTAATTTAAATTTAAAAAATAAAAAAATAAAATGATAAAAGTACTAGAGGAAAATATATAGGTAAATTAATGTATAACCTTTTAATCAAGATTTCAAGATCAGGAAGCCACAAAAGATAAAGATAAAAAAGGAAATTACTGATAAATTTATCTAATAAGTTTTAAAAATCTGTTTAATGCATGCAGAACACATTAAGTAAACTCAAAAGACAAATGACAAATTGGAAAAATATTGTCATGTCGTATCATGGTCAAACACTAATTTCCTTAATATATAAATAACTCCTAGAAATCAAGTTTATAAAAAGGAAAACTCAAATAGGAAATAATTAGCAAGGATACAAACAGTACAGAGAAAAAGAAATAAAAATTGTCCTTAAACATATGAAAATACATTCACACCTACAAAAAATATTTTTCAGTGAAAATGAAGAAACAAGACTGAGATATTTCTCATCTGTCAGTCTGGCAAAAAAACAAACAATTGGAGTTTGCCCCCAAACTCTTGGCAAGACTATGGAGAAACAGCATTCCATTGTTGAGAATGCAAAATGGCCCCACTTCTAAGGAGGAAAAATTGGCAGAATCTATTGCTATAGGTTTGTGTTCTCCTTTCATATGTTGAAGTCCTAATCCCCAGGATCTCAGAATGTGAACTTATTTGGAGACAGGTTCTTTACAGAAGCGATCAAGTTAAAATGAGGTCCTTAGGGGAGGCCCTAATCCAGTATGACTGGTGTCCTTACATAAAGGACAAACTGGAGACAGACACACATACACAGAGCAAACACTGTGAACATAAAGGCGGAGGTCAGAGTGATGCCTCTACATGCTCAAGAACATCAAAGATTGCCAGCAAATCCACCTAAGTTAGGGGACAGGCATGGGATAGATGTTTCCTCTAAACCTAGAGAAGGAGTCAATTATGCTGACATTTTAATCTTGGACCTCCAGTTTCTAGAAACATGAGAAAGCACATTTCTGTTGTTTAAGCCACTTAGTTTATGGAACTTTGTTACAACAGCCTTAGCAAACTAAACATTTGCCAAAGTTATAAATGCAATCTCATTTTATCCAATGGATAGATCTGCAATCATTCATACACAAACACACACAGATAGTCATTAAAGCATAATTTGTAATAGCAAAGGAACTGAAATAAGTATTATTTTGTTTATAGGGGAAAGGTCAAATAAACTATGGTATATCCTCAAAGGGGAATACTATGCAGCTATTAAAAGAAAGAAAGGAAAGAAAAGAGAAAGAGAAGGAAGGGAGGGAGGAAGGAAGGAAGGAAGGAAATCAGCTTTCTCACTCGGGATACAGAAAGATGAAGATCTCCATGGTATACCGTTAACTAATGGAAGCAGCAGGGTGCAGAAGAATGTACAGACTACACGGCCATTTGTGTAAGGAAGAGAGAGAAAAAAGGGATACATGCATACGCTCCTACGTATTTGCTTCTATTTGCATAAGGTAACACTGATGGCAGTGGTTTCCAAACTATCTGCATCCTGGACACACCTGAGGAGTTTCAAAATATCATAACCCCAGAGATGACCATTTAATTGGTATGAGGTATCACCTAGGCTTTGGAATTTAAAAAAAATCCCCAGGTGATTCCAATGGCAGACCAGTTTGGGAAACACTATTCTAAGAATACAAGATTATTTGTGCATGGTGGAAGGGAACAGAGTGGAGGGGGATAGGGGTGGGAGCCAGAACTTTCACTACCGACTTTTTAATACGGTTTCAATTTTTGAACCATGTGAATGTGTTAACTATTCAGGAAGTTTAATTAAATGATAAGTTTATTTAAAAAATCAAATAGTTGCTTTCACGATGCTTATCTTTATGACGTGGCTCTTATCCAGGAGGCGGAACTGCCATTACCAACAGGGTCAAAACAAGTTTGTAATTATACCTTGAAAAAAAATCCGGACTTTCAAGTTTTCTCTATTTCGGCCACTAGCGATAACCCTTACTTAAGTGTAGTTAACGAGATGATTTTGCTGCATTACCTGTCTTTATATACCCAGCAAGAAAGTTTATCACGTGGTGTGGGTGGTTGTCCTTCAAAACTGGTGATTTTTTCCCAAACGTAGGTTCCATCTCTTGTTCGCAAATTAACAAAATAAAGCTTTTAAAAGAGGAGAACACCATTAGCAGAAAGGGCATTTAAAAATTAAGTCTGTGTCTGAGGGATGTGTGATCCAAGAATTAATAATATTACTCTTTTCTCTTTAAAAGTAAGATTTTTCATTGTAAAGTTAATAAAAATGAGACTGTGTTTTAGAAGCAAAAATGACATGTAAGACATCCTGAAATGGATCCTGTCCCATCATGCTCTGCCCTATAAGACACCAACTAAGCGTGGAGCTAACTACGAAGCAGAAAGACATGGAAGAAGAGAAGAACGCAATGGCTGCATATTCACTCTATTTTTAAAACCCTGTAAGCTCAAGATTTTCTATTTTTATCTTTTTAAATATGTGGAAACTTGTGAGATTAAGTGACACACTAAATATTACATTTTGCTGCATTCCTGAATTGAAAGAAAGTATTACTCGATTGCTGTATCCTTTGTCATCATATCCTCCAAAAACGTACAGCTTTCCATTAATGCAAGCACCACAACTTCCTGACATGGAGGCAGGGAGTTCTCCTTCCATGAGGTGCATGGTCCTGCAGCAAGAATAACATGGAATTCCATGACTTTTTAGAAAGGCAAATTAAAAATTCCCTTTGAACTCCATGAATACTCTTTCAATGACAACTGTCACTGACAATTACAATTGAAATGCCATGGTAGCCAATACTGTAAAAACTCTAAGATCCATGTTAAAGATTCTTCAGCCTATTGGAAGAAAAACTGCAGAATCTTCTCGTATCACTAGAATTGGGAATTAATTCGTAGAACAAAGCAAAGCCTTCTGGGGCAGCCTCAGCCTTGAGAGGAATGGCAAATGGCAAAGAGCAAAGAGAGGAAAGGAGCAAGGGAAGGAAAGAACCAGAGAGAATAAAGCATTCAAAGAAAAAGAAAGGGAGACAATAAATGTTGCAGTATGTTCTAAGTTTGGTCTTAATTTCCCTGTAGTCTATGAAAATATTTAAAACGATATTAAGATTGGACATTCTGCAATTGAAAATTACTTACCACAACCCACTATCAATATCATAGGTCCAAATTTCATCATTAGGCAAATATACTTCATTGTCTTCAATAGACTAAAAACAGAATACATAAAATTATGTTTATCAATTACACAATAACAATTAAATAGTTCCTCAGGATGGGAAAACTGCAATTAAGATGCTGCAAAATAGAAAAATATAAACAGGCTTCAAGATGGGTTTTTCAATTTAAATTAAGATAGATCAGAAAAGAAGGGAAAAAAGACATCTTCTAAGAACAAGTGGCAAAAAAGAAAGGTCTAGAATACAAAATAGCAAGTATATGAGTCTCAAGGAAAAGACTCAGGGCAATTAAACCTTAAAAAAGGGATTCTGAGTAAGGGACAATAGCAAAATAATAACATTCAGAGCAGAACACCAAAGACTAAAAAGTCAGGAAGAAAAGGAATATCAAAAAAGGACAATATGTTTTGGGTGAAAGGAAGGAATTAAGAAAGGAAGTTTTTATAAGGTATATTAAGAGCACTATATCAGATATTTTGATTTACTGAACGTATTTTTTGAGTGCCTACTATGTGCAAGGCATAGTGTTAGGTATTCATTAAATACAGACTCTAAGGATCAAGATAAATTTACCTAGTCAAAGTGACAACTCAGAATCTGAATAATCTCTAAAGAAGCAGATAACATAAACAGAACAGTACATTCTGACATTTATGATGAAAAGAGAAAAAAGAATAGGAAACAATCTTATTTATATTAAGTCTAAAAACTTAGGGATTAAAACAAATCCTTATACAAATCCCCAAATTTATTAGTCTGTAAAATAATTCAAAAAAGCTAGTTTTAAAAATAGTAGTTTAAGAATTTTTAGCGCTATATGATGCATATATTATTTATATGCTAAATATTATTTTCTCATTGGTTTGTTAAATTTTAAAAGATAGTATCTTGACTGCCAAGTATCCGACTTCTACCACTATCCCTCTCAAACACACACACACACACACACACACACAGAGCAGAAAATCATTCTGTTAATTCAAAGGAAAGCTGCATCCATGTCTGGTTGTAGAAGCCATACTAGATGGATAAGTAAGCAAATAATTGTAAGAAGGAGTGTAGTAACCATATGATTCTAAGGTTTAACGGCATCAGGCTCCAGCAGCCTCATGCACACACTTTTACAACAGAAATATTACAAAAATAGATTCTGTCACTATTAAGTCCTTTCAGTGCTTCCCAGCTGCTCCCAGGATAGTCTACAATTCTTCTGATTCTGTATGGTACAGCATCTGCTACCCTCCCAAATCTCATCTTGCCTTTCATTCACTATGCTCTAGTCTTCTTTCAGTTGCTAAATTTCTGCAAATTCCTTGCTGCAACAGGGCCTTTATCTGTCCACTTCTCTCTTCTTGACATGCTCTCCCAGAATTTGCCTGGTTAACTCCTCATTCTTTGGAAATCAGTTTAAAAATGTTGCTTCTGTAATCTCCTAGAATAAGGGTAAAGGATTAAGGTTCCTATTAAATGCTCTCCTACAGTACTCTATTTGCCCTTCCAAGTCCTTTGTCTGTATCATATCCACTTACTACCACTAACTCATAGCTTTGTGAGTGCAGGGGTCATGTTTATCTTGTTCTAATTCTGTTCCCAGAGCCCAGCACAGTAACTACACATAAAAGGCAAATGTAATGTTTGTTGATTGATTGAGTGAATGGATACATGAATAATACTTGTTAAACTGACAGCAGGCTCATCTCAGCCTGATTTAAAAACAACAACAACAACAACAACAACAACAACCTCTTTCACTAATCTTTAAATGGGGTGGTACAAAAGAAATGAATCAAAGAATTGAAAAATTTGGACTTAGATCCTTGTTTTCTGAGACATTTCATTCTTAAATTATCCCCTCTTTTCTACATCATCAAGTTTTCCTTCTCTACTAGATCATTCCTATAGATATCCAAATATGCTTTAATATCACTCACCTTTAAAACAAATAAACCCTCCCTTAACTCATTCTATTTCTTGGCTCTCTTCACAACAAAACTTCCATTCTAACTATAGTGAATGTCTCCACTGTTTCATCTGTCATTTTCTCATCAATTCAGATAAATCTGGCTTCTGAACCCATCATCCCACTAAAATTGTTCTGTCAAGATGACCCTAAAAAAGAAAATTAGTTAACCGAGTAATCTGGAAATACGGCCCAGAGAGATGGAATATACAAAAAAGAAGTTAAGAGACATGAAGAAAGAGAAGAACTTAGTCTAATCAGAAGTTCATTAACATGTAATAGAGAGAATGAGAAAGAGGCAATATTTGAAGAGACAAAGGGTGAGAATTTTGCAAAACTGAACATCATCAATCCTTGAGATCTAGGAAGTCCTAACAAGTTCTAAGCATACATAAACAGAAATCCATACCAAGACACATCAGTAAAACAACAGAACATCAAAGAAAAATATATATTCTTAAAAACTGCCTGATAAAAACCAAATCACCTTCAAACAAATGGCAACTAATAACTGAATTCCCATTAGGAACAACCAAGGATTAGCCAATGTGTTTAATGAAAATAACTGTCACCCTGTAATTCTATACCCAGTAAAAGAATATATTTTAGGGGCAACTGGGTGGCTGAGTCAGTTAAGTGTTTGCCATCGGCTCAGGTCATGATCCCAGGGTCCTGGGATGGAGCCCCACATCAGGCTCCCTGCTCAGTGGGAAGCCTGCTTCTCCTCTCCCTCTGCTGCTCCCCCTGCTTGTGCTTCCTCTATCTCTGTCAAATAAATAAATAAAATCTTTAAAAAAATATATATATATATATATTTTAAGAACCAAGGTAAAATAAATTTTCAGGCAAACCAAAGTTGAGACAGTTGGCCAATAACCCTCATTTAAAGAAATTCTAATAGCTGTGTTATTTCAGACAAAAGAAAGATGATCTGCAATTAAAGATCTGAGATGTGATAAGAAACAGTATGACAAGATATCGATAAATGTGTGGGTAAATTTAGACCATAAAAAGGGCTAAACTTTTTTTTTTTTTTTAAATGTTTAATTTAAGGGGAGGGAAACAGGGTAAGACTACCTAGGGAAAGGGGTGACTGGATTTGAACTTTTCTAAAGTACTTGAACTCTCTGGGAAGAAAGAAAACTATTACCTTTGAACTTTGCCAAGTATTCATGTTGAAGTAGAGTAGTTACTACATGGTTAGAAATAAATCATAATTTCTACACAAAGACAAAAAAAGTGTAAAGAGAACAAAAACCCCCTTAAACAATACTTGAAATGAGAAAGTTGAGAAGGAGGAGGAAGAGAAACAGAGAGAGGCAAATATAAAACATATCTGGGGAAGCTTGGGTGGCTCAGTCAGTTAAGCAACCAACTCTCCATTTCAGCTCAGGTCAGGATCTCAGGTGGTGAACTGGAGCCTCACATCAGGCTCCACACTGGGCATGGCACCTGCTTAAGATTCTCTCTCTCTCCCTCTGCCCCTCCTCCACCCCACCCCTGCTCCCCTTCTTTCTCTCAAAACAAAAACAAAACACAAAACAACAACAACAAAAAACCCACATCTGGTCAAAATAGTATATCAGAATCACATTAAGTATAAATTGGCTAAATAAACTCTTCAGATAAAATACACAGAGTGTCAGATTAGACAGAAACAAAATCCAGTTATTTTCAGGTTATAACACACACATCTAAAATACAAAGATACACAAAATTACCATCAGAAGATAGAAAAAGGTATACCATGCAAACATTAATCAAAAGAACACTGGTAGATGTATTGAGAAAACAGATTAAGGCAAGTAATACTACTACAGAGTGAGGGGATCATTACAAAATAATAAAACATTCAGGTAAAATAATTCTAAAGTCATATATACATTAAAAGATAGCTTAAAATAGATTAAAGTAAAAACTGACAGGACCACAGGGAGAAACTAACAAATCTAGTCAGAGTAGGAGTTTTTAATGCCTGTTTATAGTCACTGATAGAATAGGAAATAAAATAATCAAGAAGGATATAAGAGATTTGAACCAAACAATCAGCAAGATTGATAAAATAGGTATATATAAAACACTTCACCTGATCATTAGAATATATATTCTTTATAAAAAGAAAGGTATATGGGCACCTGGGTGGCTTAGTTGCTTAAGCAACTGCCTTGCACTCAGGTCATAATCCCAGGGTCCTGGGACAAAGCCCCACATCAGGGAGCCTGCTTCTCCCTCTCCCTTTGCCTGCCCTCCCCCCATGCTTGTATGTATGCTCTAATATTAAATAAATAAAATTTTTTTTTAAAAAAAGAACTAAGGTACATTTATGAAAACTGATCACATGCTAGTCCTGAAAGCCAGCCTCAACATATTCCAAAGGACTGGCAACAAAGATAAACCACATTCTGAGTATAACACAATTAGTCAGAAATTAATAACAGATACCTAACCATAAAAATAACATAGAAATTTATAATATTTTCCCAAACATATGGGTCAAATAAGAAATAATAGTGGAAAGTATGAAATATTGGGATTATAAAATAACAAAATACTGCTAATCAAAATGAGGAAGACAGCTAAAGAATTTTAAGTATTTAAAAGAATTTAAAAATCTCAAAAAGAATGAGTTAAGCATCCAACATCAGAAGTTCAAGAACTAACAATATAATAAACCAATAGAAAGTAGGACATGAAAGGCAGACATTAATGAAATAAAGAAACACAAAAGAGAAGACCAAATAAACCAAAGCTGATGTTTCAGAAGGCTGATAAGCCTCTGGCAAAATTATTCAAAAAAGGAAAGAAAGGAAGTTGCCATTAAATGATTTTAGGAACAGAAAAAGGGATATACCTATAACTACTACAGAGATTAAATAGAGTGTATTATGAACAATTTAGATTTATGCCAAGAAAATTTAAAACTAAATGAAATAGATTCCTGGGGCTGGTGGTGGGGGTGAGGGAACCTTACCAAATTTGACTCAAGAAAAAAAAAGGAAAATCTGAACAATCCATAGCCTTAAATAGATTGAATCTGAGATTTAAAACCTCCCCTACAAAGTACCAGATGGCTTTACAGATGAGGTCTTCCAAACATTCAAAGAATAATTAACTCTTTCTTACAAAAACCATCCTAAAAATAAAAGAAGGAACAATACCCAATCCACTTACAAAGGGATGTAAAAATCCTCCCTCAATGAGACAAAGCATAAGAGACTCTTAATCTCACAAAACAAACAGGGTTGCTGGGGAGAGGCAGGGAGGGAGAGGGTGGTTGGGTTATGGACATTGGAGAGGGTATGTGCTATGGTGAGTGCTGTGAAGTGTGTAAGCCTGACGATTCACAGACCTGTACTCCTGGGGCTAATAATACATTATATGTTAATTAAAAAAAAAAGAAAATTTAAAAAAAATTCGTCCCTCAATAATTAGCAAACTGGACCCAGTAATGTATTTTTAAAAAATTATATTAACTTATATTTAACCTAGAAAATGCAATATTGGTTTAGCATTATAATCCTATTACTATAAATTATCCTATTAAAAGACTAAAGGAGAAAAAATATGTTTATCTTAGTATGATGCAGAAAAATCACTCTCCAAAATTCAACAGCCATTCATCAGAAATCATATGGAAGAAAACTTCCTCAATTTGAAAACGGTTATCTACAAACAAATAAACAAAACACTAATACAAACATCAAACTTAATGCTTAATAGTTGAAAACTACCCTCCTGAGATTAGAAACAAGAAAAAAAAAAAAAAAAAGCTTCTATTTAACATTGTACTTTGGGTCCACCAGTGCAGTAAAGAAAATTAAAGGTATAAAATTTGAATGGAAGAAACAAAACTGTCATCACTTGCTGATTATATGACTATCTACATAGAAAATAAAAAGAAAATTAAGAGATGAACTATGAGAATTAATGTAAATTAAGAAAGCTTGCCAGAATCAAAAGTATTCAAGGTCAATTGTATTTCAAAACACCAACAATAACCAGAAAATTTAGTTATAAAAAAATTAACAATAGAAATAAAAAATACAAAGAAATAAATACACAAAAGACATACAAGATCCCTATGAAAACACTGTAAAACTTTATCAAAAGACATTAAAAGAAATCCTGAGTAGAGAGATATACTATATAACTGGAGGAGAAGACTCAATTCCACAACACGTCTGTCACCCTTCTATGATCTAATGATTAAATACAGTAACATAAAATTTCAATAGGGTACTTTATTTGACAATCTCACTCTAAAGTTTATACAAATGAGGAAACACTGTGAAAACAATTACACAGTTCCTCTAAGAGTTAAATGCAGAATAACCCTGTGACCCAGCATTTCAACTCCTAGGTACTCAAAAGAATTGAAAATAGGGGCTCAGCTATTTGTATGCCAATTTCATAGCAGCATTATTCACAGTACACAACAAATGGCAACAATCCAAGTATCCCATCAACAGATGAGTGGAAAAGCAGAATGTGGTACAGACATACAATGTATCTTATTCAGCTGTAAAAAGGAGTGAGGTTCTTATATATACTATAACACAGATGAACCTTGAAAACATTGTGGTAAGTAAAATAAACCAGACTCAGAAAATACTGTATTATTTCAATTCTTTATAATATCTAGAAAAAGGCAAATTCATAAAGACAAAAAGATTAGAAGTTACCAAGGACTGAGGAAAGGAGTATGAGTTATTGCAGAATGGATACAGTTTCTGTTTGGAGAAATAAAGAATTTTGGAACTAGACAGAGGTAACATCGTATAATGTTATGAATGTAATTAATGCCACTGAATTGCAGACTAAACTATGGGCTAAAATGGCAAATTATAAGTTTTACATATTTTACTGCAAAAATAAATAGTAAAGAAAACTATAAAAGCACAAGACTCTAAAAACCCAAAATATTCCTGAAGAACAAGACAGAGTGGGTATTTAAACTTCTAATTTAACATTTAAACATTTAAGCTTTTAATAAAGCTATTGTAATTTACATAATGTGGTTCTGTCAAAAGAATAAAGATATAATTGAATATAATAAAGAACCTAAAAACAGATCACACATACATGAAAAGCTGATATGTGACAGATTGAGTTTGCATATTAGCACGGAAAGGGGGAACTACTTAATATATGACACAAGGACAATTGGTTATCCATATAGAAAAAATAATGAAACTGGATCCCTATCTTAAACCAATTAAGCAAACAAAAAATTCAGATTAAAAAAGGGTTGTGGGACACCTGGGTGGCTCAGTCAGTTAGGCCGCGGCCTTCAGCTCAGGTCATGATCCCAGGGCTCTGGGATTTCTCGCATCGGGCTCCTTGCTTGGCAGGGAGCCTGCTTTTCTCTCCACCTCGGCCTGCTTATACACTCGCTCTCTCTCTCTCTCTCTGACAAATAAATAAAATCTTTAAAAAATAAAAAAATAAAAAAGGGTTGAAACAAGGATGGCAAAACTGAAAATTGTTTAGAAGACAATATAGAAAATTTTATGATTTCCATATTGTTGAAGATTAAAGATGCAGAATACACAAACCATTAAGGAAAAGACTGAAATTACATTAAAATGATGAACTTGTGTTGAATAAAAGACAATCATCAAGAAAGCCCATAGACAAGCTACAAACTGAGAAGTCATTTTCAATTCACACAATTATATACTTAAAGAATTCCTATAATCAGTTTGAAAAAAACAAATAACCCAAATAGACAAATGAGCAAAAGATATGAACCGCCATTTTTACAGAAGAGGAAATACAAATAGTTTATAATAGTTCATAGGAAAAGACACTTAACTGTAATAGTAATCATAGGAAAGCAAATAAAACCACAATGAAATATGTCACAGTCACTGGATTGGCAAAATATTTCAGGCCAGATGGTACCAAATGTTGTCAAGGATGTGGAGCAAGGAGGAGGCTGATGGGAGTGCAAATTGATACAAATATTTGGGAAACAGTGACGTCTCCAAGTAAATTTGGAGATGTGGATGCCCAGTGACCCAGCAGTCCATTCCTTGGTATGTGCCCTAGAGGGTACGCATGCTCTTGTGCACGTATAAATAGGAGACATGTTATAAAAATGTTCAGTCTAGCACTCGTTAACAATACAAAAAAAATTCAAATATTCAACAATAGTGGAATAGATAAATTGTAGTAAATTCACACAAAAGAATATTGTACAGGAAAGACATCAGGTGAGTGAATTCAGGGGTGATTTTCAAGATATTTAACAACCAGGCAGCATGGAAACTGACGAATCAGAATGGACATCAAGTCAAAACTGGTACAGCCATGCAAGGGCACAGTAGCCAAATACAAGCAATGTGTGAATCTAAAACACATACATTTACTAAAAGAATTAAGTCACAAAAGAAAATGTATGCTAGGATTCCAAAACCAAGTAATATACTGTTTAGAGATAGACATGTGTGTGGCAAAACTATAAAGAGTGATTAACTAGAAATAAGATACTGGTACCCTGTGGGATAGGAGGAGCATTGTAGTAAGTGAAAGACAAAACTTCTAAGGTACTTGTTCTAGTCGATTTCTTAATCTGGAAGTTAAACATGTTTAACTTAAATGATACTTATTTTACATGTCCTTTTTGTACATGTTTCAAATTTTAAAATTAAGAATCTAAAATTTTCAGAAGTGAATATGAAGTCTCTCACTTCATATTCTCATATCCTCAAGGGAAGCTGGAGAACCAGCCTCTGATCTCCATGAGGAAGAGCAAGGTCTGAAATTGAGCCAGAGAATAGGACAGGGGAGCTAATCCGTCATGGGGAAGCAACATGCTGCAGTTTGTAGCTCTGCCTTTTATGTCAGGGACCTCGATCTTCCTATACATTCTACTGCTCGTTAAGAATCCTCTTCAGGTCCTTGTTTTTACACCTTTACTCCAAGTCCAAATCTAGCAGATTGATCTAACCGAGTCCAAGCCACTTGCCCACAACCTAGCTGCAAAGGAGGCTAGAAAAATGAGTACATGGCACCCAGCCTCTTTTTATAGGTGCCACGCAGACTAGATGCTGAGACTACAACAGGGAACAAAACCTCTATCTTTATAGAATTTACATTCTAGAGAAGTAGGAGGAGGTAGTCAGACAACTACAACAAATACCCTACAAGACTCATTTGATGGGCGATACTACAATAGAGATAGGAGGTTCAAATTTTGGGCATCTGAAAAGAATAAGTGTCTTCCACATGACATGAACAGCATATGTCATGGTCTAAGAGTATGTAAAGCAGAACGATTAGGTTAAAGAAAACACATACTTAAGGCTTTTGATACCCATCACTAAACTTCTCCTTAAAAAAGGGCATACAAATCTGTGCTCCCATTACCAGATTAATTAATTTCCTCATGTCTTCTCAAAAATTCTCTTTGATATTTGCAAATTCAAGAAGAAAAATCTCATTTTCAGTTGGGTTCCTTTGATTCATATTGTATTTCTTCTTGTGTAAGTTGCTTGTACATATCCATTGGTCAATTTTCAATGGAGATACTTTTATTGGTACAGATATTTATAAATCTCTATTTTTGCCTATCATATATGTTGCAAATATTTTCCCGTTTGTCATTAGCCTTTTTACTTTATGCTGTTTAAGAGCATTTTTTTTTTGCTTTTTTAAAAGTTTCATCTACAATCTTTTTCCTTCATACTTTTACCCAATTCATTTTTCTTTTCTCAACTTAAGATTTTAAGAGTCACATATTTTCCTCTGATATGATATAGCTTAATTTTCCTACATTAACTCTTCAATCCATGGGATCCCTGGGTGGCTCAGTTGGTTAACCAACTGCCTTCGGCTCAGATTGTGATCCCGGAGTCCGAGGATCGAGTCCTGGATTGGGCTCCCAGCTCCACAGGGAGTCTGCTTCTCCCTCTGACCTTCTCCCCTCACGCTCTCTCACTGTTTCTCTCTAAATAAAATCTTAAAAAACAAACAAACAAAAAAACCTCTTCAATCCTAAGGCTTTAATCTATCATTTTCTCCATTTATTGAATAATTGTTTTTCCAGAATTAAAACGCTACCTTTTAAGTATAAAATAGTTTGGTATGCTAGGCTGTTTATGTAACTTCTTTTCCATTCCATCATGTTAACTCATCTTGCATCAGGAGCACTGCTGTAACTATTACAGTATTGTGATATGTTTTAATATCTGGCACTGTAAGCCTCTCATCTTGATTCTTTTCAGACACGTTCTAAATTGATCTTCCCTTTAAGTCCACATCCAAAACAGAAATATGTAGTTAAGCATATTTATGCAGATATTTTCTATAAGGAAAATTTCAGGGCAAAAATTATTAAAAGCAATCGTGTTATGGAAATAAAACCTAAGAGGAAAGAAAGCATACCACCTACAAACATGCTAAACCCCTATGCTTTTCCTCCAAAATTTGGGAAAACTACTCAGAAATTCTCAATGTTCCTTACAGCAGTACTAAAGTTTGCATGATACTGAAAGGATATGGAAGAAGTAGGTGCAAAAGAATATTCTGGCACCAATTCAAATATGCCACTTACTTTTTCCAGCACTTCCACTCTTACCTCTAAAGAGAGGTAGAACTGTTTTCTGATATACTATCCTACAGAATATGTCTGATAACAGAGTAATGAGTAATCTAGACAATTATCTGTAGGCCATTCAAGCTTCAGGATATATATTTATGAATTTTAACACACATTGTTTTTTGTTAGTAAGGACGAAAACTGCAATTATAACATACAATCTGGAATTATTTGATCATTATTCATTACTGACTACTGGATTACCTCCAGATTCCACGGCCTTTTAGCTATTTTCTGTTCAAAAGGATCTGAATAAAACAGAAGGATTCTACTTTTTCTCATGATATTCGGTGTCTCTTTCTTGCCTCCCATTTTTTCCTTCCACTCATGTCTTAGACATATTTTAGCTGCTGATAATCCCTGGAATTTAAAAAGTACAGGCATACCTTGTTTTATTGCACTAGCTTTACTGCATTTCACAGATATTGTGGTTTTTTTTTTTTCTTTAAACTGAAGGTTCAAGACTTCAGTGGAGGAAGGAACTGCAGATGTGATAGAAATAGCAAGAGAACTAGAATTAGAAGTGAAGCCTAAAGAGGTAACTGAGTTGCTGTTATCTCAGGATAAAATTTGAGCTGATAAGGAGTTGCTTCTTATGCATGAACAAAGAAAGTGGCTTCTTGAGATGGACTCTACTCCTGGTGAAGAGACTGTGAAGACGGTGGAAATGACAACAAAGGATTTAGAATATTACATTTTCTATTCTTAATCAGGCAGCAGGACGTTTTGAGTACTGACTCCAGTTTTGAAAGAAGTTCTACTGTTGGTAAAATGCCATCAAAGAGCATCACATGCTACAAAGAAATCATTAATGAAAGCAAGAGTCAATTGATAATGCAAACTTCATCACTGTCTTACTCTAAGAAATTGCCACAGCCACTCAACCTTCAGCAACCACCACTCTGATCAGTCAGCAACCATTAACATCAAAGCAAGACCCTCCACGGGCAGAAAGATTAAGACCTGCTCAAAGCTCAATGATGGTTAGCATTTTTTAGCAATAAGGTATTTTTAAATTAGGGTATGCATATTTTTTAGACATCTTGCCTTTGCACATTTAATAGACTACAGTATAATGTAAACATAACTTTTATATGCACTAGGAAACCAAAAAAATCATTTTACCTCCTTTATAGTGGTGGTCTGGAATCAAATCCCCAACATCCAAGGTATGCCTGTAGCAGACTCTAGTTAAAGCTGTAAGGCACTTTTCAGAGCAGTTCTAACAGCACTCTACTCATTGGATCAATAAATAGTCTATTCACTGACTACAACCTGAACACCTGGAATCTTATCAACTACATGATTTTCAAGATTAAAAGGGGATTAAAATATTCAGACATTTCATTTGTAGACCCAAAAGAAATATACACTGTCACCAGATCTGAGATAGTGGATTACTATTTTAAATGAGATTTTTTTCACTTTACTTTTACAATATTAAGAATCAATATAACAGAGGAAATTTGACACCTACACCTTCAAGTGGCAGAGCTCAAAAACAATCAAAATATTTCTTCTGCATAAAACCATCATTATATCTAGGCTCTTTTTCTATGAAGAACAAATGGTGGAAATATTAGACATTGAGAAGCAGAGTCATCTAATTTATGTTAGTTTATCATGGAAAAAATAGCCTTTGGAAATCCAGTATACCTACCTTGGAATCTCGTGCCCTTGAGGTCAAATGGCCATTATTCATTCTCATTGACTCATTCTCTTTGACTCATCATGCTTATTTTTAATGGGGCTATTACTTACCTTACAGGGTATGGAAAAGATTATATAAGATTAGGGATATGTAAGTTCTTAGCACATGCCAGGTATAGTAGGCACTCAAAGGTTAGTTCTAATTTTCCCCTCCTGATACTGCACCAAATTAAAAATAAACACACAAACAAAACAACAACAAAAACCGACTTGGATCTGAGAATCATTTAACAGAGATAGTATGTACTTTATTTCAGTGAGTGATTCAGTCATGTTACATCTGTCACATAATAGTATCGAGACAGTCAGAAAATGTAGATTCTACTTCCAAGAGAACTTCCAGATGGCTTGCCTTTTTAAAAAAAAAAAAAAAAACAAAACCTGTAAACCGAAGTGGTTGGCATATATTCCTGAACTGTTTTCTGGCTTTAGAATCCTTGGTTCTATAATCCTATGATTATAAAACAAAACAAATACACACATTCAAACCTCTCCTGTAATAAGCATTTAAGCAATTTTTAGTATATTGTTGCTAATATGCCTCTATTTTGAGGCTCGAAAAAACTTCGTAATTACCCAATGATAAAGGAATGCCACTAAAAATCGCTTAGAAATATCAAATGCTTCAGTGATTTCAATATTCCGAATCGCGCTGGAGCAATAGGGAAATATTTACAAAATAATAAACAGCACGGCGTCCTCGTCGTGCCTGTAAGTCTGCGCAAGCATTTAGAGATAATTAATGGCGCAAAGACGGACTTAGCGTTGGCCAGACCGGGGGTTACTGGACAGCTGCGGGAAGTCGGGGGGAGGGGGACCGGAGAGTGGGAAGAGCCCCGGAACGCGGGTTTGAAGGCTTTCAAAGTGGAAGCAACGGCGGGGCGGCGTCAAGCCCTGGCGCGGCGGGGAGAGCAGCAGACGGCGGAGGGACGGGCGGGGCGCGGGGGGCGCCGGGCGCGCCGGACCCTGGCCGCGGACCGGCCCCCGCTTCGGGGCCGGGTGTGGGCGGGCGCTCGGCGTCCGCTCGGGCCCAGAGGCCGGACGGGCTCCCGGCGCGAGTCCGCCCCGTCCCGCCTCTTCCCCTTACCACGTAGCCCCCCCACACGTAGAGGAAGTTTCCGTCCACCACGGCGCAGTGGCCGCTGCGCTCCTCCGCCACGCAGAACAGCTGCGAGTCCGCCATCCGCGCCGTCGCCGGGTCCAGCCGCTGGGCGCGCCGCAGCCCCTGCCCACGGAGCGGCCTCTCCTCCCGCCGGGCTCCTCCACGCACGAACGGAACGCGTCGAGGGTCGAGATTGGTGGGAAGACGGAACGAGTGCGTCTGCGCCGTCCCGCAGCCCGCCCGGGAAGCCCGGCCCAGGGTGGCGTTGCCGGTTAGGGATGCTCGGGTCTGAGCAGTGAGGGGGGTGCCTTGTCTTCGGAGCCCTGCCACCTGCTGATTTCTTTCCGCTTGGGACCGCGTTGTTTTGGCAGTACAACCTAACTGTGTATCTTATTCCCTCGATAAATAGACTTCTGGTTCATAGTGTTGCTGCTGCTGTGACATAATATATTAATTAACTAATGCTTTGTGTGGGTTTCCTTTTCCATTCGACCTCCAGCAAAGACGGTTATCCACAAGAATGGAGGGTGTGTGTGTGTTTGTATGTATTTATTAGAAATAAAGAAATATTTACTATATATCATATATGTGTATATATATGTATATGTATATAATATACTAGTTATATAAATAATATATTATAGTGTATAATAATTATAGTGTAATGTATAATATATATATGTATATGACATAATGTATTACAATATATTAAAATATAATGTATATACATATATATATATTTTATATATATCTATATATATCTATCTTTGTTTTTCATTAGGGATTTTCTAAAACGTCTTCCAGCAAACTACAGCCTGGGGGCCAAAGTCACTCTGCCGCCTGCTTTTGTACTGCCCACAAACTAAGATGATTTTACATTTTTAGATGGTTGAAAAAAATCAAAAGAAGAATGCTGTTTTGTGACTCGTGAGATTGAGAAGATCAAATTTCATCATCTGTCCATGATGTTTTATTGGCACACAGCCACCCTAATTCGGTTAAACGTTGACTATGGCTGCTTTAACCCCACAACCACAGGGTTGGGTGGTCTGAGTTGAGCAGTTGCAACAAAGACCATATAGCCCACACTGCTGGAAATATTGACTGTTTGGCCCCCTACAGACAAAGCTGGCAAACCCTTGTCATTAAATGATGCTATGGCCAGGAAGGAAGATGATAATTCTACCAGTGTCTGTAAATGCGCTTGTCCAGAATCATTCTTTGAAGAGCTTGTGGCTGCTCAAGACTCAGAATCTAAGTTCATTTATTCATTAGTCAGTATATATTAAGTACCTGGTTAATGTAGAGCATGGGTTCTCAGGCTCTATTAGACTGGAAACACTGAAGGACTCAAGTATTATTGACTCCCCAGAACCTAGTACCAAGTAGATACTAAATAAATATTTGTTGACTAAATGAGCAAAAAGACAAAGTGAATTTTAAGATGAATAAAACATAGCTCTAACACAGGGGCTTCTAAGTCCAGTCAGAGGTAAAGATATATAAAGAAATAGATGTGGTGTAGGATGAGGAGTTGTATAGTTGAAATGTGGACAAAATACAGCAGAAAAATGGGAAGGAAAGATGCGATTTATTGAGGAAGGGGGTGCACAAAGAGAGACACTTGAGTTTTCTTAAAAGTTGTGTGAAGAGTTTAGTATGACTAGAATGATTATAGAGAGCAGCCAGGGATGAAGTTGAGACAGGAAATCACACAGTTTGTTCATTATGCCAAGGAGTCTAAACTTTAACTGTAACCCAAAATGGTCTTAAGTGAGGAGTAAATAATGTAACTTAATTATTAGAACATTTACTTTGTTGGGGTGCCTGGGTGGCTCACATGGTTAAGTGTCTGCTTAGGCTCAAGTTGTGGTCCCTAGGTCCTGGGATGGAGCCCTACACCTGGTTCCCAGCTCAGCGAGGAGTCTGCTTCTGCCTCTCCCTCTGCCTCTTCCCCTGCTTATGCTGTCTCTGCCTGTCTCTCCCTCTCTCTCTCTCTCAAATAAATAAATAAATAAATCTTAAAAACAAAAGAAGAAGAAAAAGAAGACTGCCTGTGTGGCTCAGTTGTTCAGTGGTTGCCTTCAGCTCAGGTCATGATCCTAGGGTGGTGGGATCAAACCCCACATCAGACTCCCTGCTCAGCGGGGAGCCTGCTTCTCCCTCTCCCACTCCACGTGCTCCTAACTCTGTCAAATAAAAAAATGTTTTTAAAAAATTGAATTAAATTGAAAAAAAAAAGAACATTTACTTTGGATTGTGGGGCAAATGGGGGAGTCAAGACTGAAGACAGAAAGATGGATAACATCTAGCACAGGTCTGGTGTACAATAGGTACTCAGTAAATGGTGGTAGCACTAGTAGTAGTTATTAATATATGTAACCCACATGCTCATGGGTGGGTCTTTGTCCCAGGAACCCCCTTTCCACCTGCAGTGGAGTTCCAAAGCCCTCTCCAAGATTTCTGGGAATTCTTAGGATTATAATCTCATAGTCACTTCTGCCTTTAAACTCCTGCTACTGGAATAATTCTACTCACAGACTTATGGATCTTCTCCCTATGGAATGTGCTCTATCTCTTCTCTGATGCATTGTTCCCGACATGACACTCAGAAGCCTACCTACTTTCTTTCAAAACCCACCCTTAGAAGTCATTTTTATTTCTACTAAATTTTACCGACATGAAAGATAAGAGTAAAAAGACGATAAAGGCGGGATTTATCCGCCATAAGGAAGGGGGTCCAGTATGACCTGAAATCAACTTCGTGGAAACAGAAGGCTGGAGACTTTTGAAAGGCAGGGATGTGCTTATGGGAAGGCACTGGGGAGCGCTGAGGGTGGGGGTGATCCATGTGACTAAGCCATCTGGGCTTGCTAACTGGAGCCTAACCAGGGAAGAAACAAACTTCTATCTTTATGACCAGAACTGGTGGTGCAAGTTAAAGCAAGGCCCCCACCAAAGTTAGGCCTTTATCTTCCCACTCAGGAACTGGGATTGAAAGCCATGATTCTCTCCCTGAATGTCTGCATTTCAAAAAGATCTCTCTTCCATCTTCAGAGAAATGGTTTAGGATGGTAGATTTACATCTTAAAGGCAGAGAAACTATTTATAATTGCAAACTTTCTAAAGTAACTGCTGTAAGAGAGGGCTTGGGATCTATCTCCCTACCACCAGAGTTGGGACTGGAACAAACAAAATTCTCCCAGCGGCCTTGACCCCTCTAAGAGGTCCTGGGGTCATTCTAGGGCATGTGACCTTGAGCTGTTAGGAACTAAGCTAGCGTTCAAGTCTCTAAGTGTGTGTAGGTGGGAGGTGTGGGGGATGAAACTGTAGTTTGCTGATCCTCAATCTAAAAAATATACCTAGAATTGAGCTTGTCGGCTTATAAGGTATGAACATCTTCAACTTTACTGGATAATACCAAATTGCTTTCCAAAGTATTTGTAACAATCTGTATGCCCATCAGCAGTAGGTAACAAGTCCAATTGCTTTTAATCCTTGATATCATCTACGTTTTTAACTTTGCCAACCAGGTGACTATAAAAAAATGTATCGTCCTGGTTTCAAACTATATTATAAAGCTATAGCAATCACAACAACATGGCATTAGCATAAAAATAGATATATAGATTGATGGAACAAAAGAGAGAGCTTGGAAATAAGCCCATACATATATAGTTAATTAATTTATGACAAAGGAGCCAAGAATATACAATGGGAAAAGTGTCTCTCCTTAACAAACAGTATTGGGAAAACCGAATAGCATATGCAAAAGAATGCAACTGGACCCTTATCTTATACCATACAAAAATCAACTAAAAATCGACTTTACTTAAACATTCAACCCAAAACTGTATAACTCCTAGAAAAAAAGGGGGGGTTAGCTCTCTGACATTAGTCTTGGCAGTGATTTTTTTGGAGATGACACCAAAAGCACAGGCAACAAAAGCAAAAATAAGCAAGTAGGACTGCATCAAACTAAAAAGATTCTGCTCGGAGCACCTGAATGACTCAGTCAGTTATGCGTCTGCTTTCGGCTCAGGTCATGATCCCAGGGTCCTGGGAACTCCACATCACATTGCATCCAGCTCCCTGCTCAGCAGAACATCTGTTTCTCTCTCCCTCCGTGCCTCCCCCTGCTTGAACTCTCTTCCTTTCTTTCTCTTAAATAAGTAAAATCTTAAAAAAAAAAAAAATCTAAAAAAAAAAAAAAATCTGCCCAATAAAGGAAACAATCAATAAAATCAAAAGAGTGGGAGAAAACATTTGTAAATTATATACCCAATAAAGGTTAATATGCAAAAATACGTAAAGAATTCATAAAATTACAAAAACAAACAAAAAACAGACAACTGGATTATAAAATGGGCAAATGACCTGAATAGACATTTTTCCAAAGACGATATACAAATGGCTAATAGGTATATGAAAGATGCTCAATGTCACTAATCATTAGGGAAATGCAGATGAGACAAAAACGAGATGTCACCTCATACCTAGTAGCACAGCTGTTATCAAAACATCAAAAGATAAGTACTGGTGAGGATGTGAAGAAAAGGGAACCTTCGTGCACAGTTGTTGGGAATGCAAATTGGGTACAGTCATTATGGAAAACAGCATGGACGTGCTTTAGAAAATTAAAAATAGAACTACTTTGTGATCCAACAATCTCATTTCAAAGTATATTTCCACAGGAAATGAAATCACTATTTTGAAGAGCTATATCTACACTCCCATGCTCACTGCAGCATTATTAGGGAATAGCTGAGATATGTAAACAATGTAAGTGTCCATCAGTGGATGAATGGATAAAGAAAATGTGATATATATATGCACATGGAATATACATTGTAAATATACAATGGAATATTATTCAGCCTTAAGAAAAAAAGGGGCACCTGAGCATCCAGCTCTTGATTTCTGCTCAGGTCATGATCTCAGGGTTGTGAGATTGAGCCCAACCTCAGGCTCCGCACTGGGCGTGGAGCCTGTTTAAGATTCTCTCTCCCTCTCCCTCTGCTCCCCATTCTGCTTGCATGTGTGAGCTCTCTTTCTCTCTCTCTCAAATAAATAAATCTTAAAAAAACACAAAAAAACCCTCATGGAACTGCATTCTTCCAATATGTGCTAGTGGATGAAGAGGTAATGAATTAGTGTAGTGAACATGAGAGGAGGAACAGATTTGAGAGGGATGATGGTGAGTTCATTTGGGGGCATACTGAGTTGGATTTGAAGCAGAGAGAAATAGGGGTTAGATATATCGATTTTGGAGTCATGAAGTATTAGGACTTTTGAGTTAGCCAGCTGAAGGAGATTTGGATGGCAAGTTGGTGCTGCCTGTTGGCAGGAGACCTTTGCATAAAGCTGCCTAACCCAAGAATCAGAGGCTCACAGGAACCTAACCCTGTATTTTCCTGTATTTCCTCTAGTAGCAATGATTAAGTATTTGCTAATACCGTGTCAGTGGTGACTTTATAGAACATAACTACCTCAAATAATGAGAATCAGACTGTATATTTCTCTGTTTTTACTTTTTCACCTTTCTTACATAAACGTTCAAATTTTCTTTGCAATATTTTTGTCCTCAGAATATATTTCACTGGGACACCTGGGTGGCTCAGTGGGTTAAAGCCTCTGCCTTCTGCTCAGGTCAGGATCCCAGAATCCTGGGATCAAGCCCCACACCAGGCTCTCGGCTCAGCAAGGAGCCTGCTTCCTCCTCTCTCTCTCTCTGCCTGCCTCTCAGCCTACTTGTGATCTCTGTCTGTCAAATAAGTAAATAAATAAATAAAATCTTAAAAAAAAAAAGAATATATTTCACTGAAAATAAACAGAGAACTGTGTTCAATGACCAGTTTTCTCCATGATGTTAGAGTTTCAATTTAATGCACAGTTAGGTGTATTAATTTGGATGTGCTTTCAATTTTAAGTTTACTTTTTTCTTTTCTATTTTTTGAGTATGTAAAACATAAATGAGTCTATGGTTGACAGTTTTGCTAGAAAGAAAGCCTCACTCCCATCCTTATCCCCTACTGTCCTTTACAATTAGCCATTTTGGGGCTTCTGGGGGGCTCTGTCCATTAAGTCTCTGGCTTTTGATCACAGGGTGGTGAGTTCAAGCCCTGCATTGGGCTCTAGGCTGGGCATGGAGCCGACTTTTAAAAAAAAACTGAATACAAAAAAAAAAAAAAAAAGTGAATACAGTTGGCCATTTTTTCAGTGTCTAGTGTAACATTCAGGATTTTAAAAACAGAAAATCAAGTAAATACATATACATGTATGTATTCTTATTTCCTCTCCTTTATCATACTTTTTTAAAAAAGATTTGTCTATTTACTTATTCATTTATTTGACACAGAGAGATCACAAGTAGGCAGAGAGGCAGGCGGGGGGGTGGGGAGCAGGCCCCCTGCGGAGCAGAGAGCCCGATATGGGGCTTGAACCCAGTACCCTGAGATCCTGACGTGAGCCAAAGGCAGAGGCTTAACCCACTGAGTCACCCAGGCGCCCCTATCACACTTTTAAAAACAGTTAATCTTGTACGCTGGAAGTCACTGTATATCAGTACTTAGAAATTGCCCTCATGTTTTACAAGGCTGCGTGTTCACTTATAAGCACTCGATGGTTTTGTTCAACTCATTGGAGCAAGCGTTTTTAAAGTGCAGCCGATTAACAGTGCACTCGCTGGAATCAGACCACATCACTTACCGAATGTTTCATCTTGAGGAAAACATCTACCATCTTTGCGTCTGTTTTCTCACCTGTCAAATGAGGGTGTTGAAAAAATAGCCCACCGTCCCTTCAGTTTTATGAACAGTACTATAGTGCATATATTTCTAGCGCTTATGATTTTACATGGAACAAAGGAAGCCCTCAACTTAAATACAAAGCAGGATGGGTGGGGATGGTGGTGATTTGCAGCAGCTTCAAGTGAATATCGGGGAAAACCCTGTGGAAACACAGAATATTTCCAGAGCCTGTGTGAAGTAGAGAACAGGTGTACATAGGGGCCCCCCGGGTCTGAGCCGGACGGGAGTCCCGGAAAATGACAGCATGGAGGACAGCGATGTGACGGTAGGTCAGGGACGCGCTTGGGATAGGGAAACGCATTCCCTACCAGACACCAGGATAGGACGCTTTCGCCCTTTAGCCTCCGGGAAAAAAAAGAGTGCGGTGTCGTTTCCCCCTTTAGCCCAAAAGACCGCGGGCTACAGCCGACCAGGTACCCGCGACTGGGAGCTCTCAGCGGCGGAGCAGGGACAGAGGCGGAACTTGAGGGTTCCCAGCCTGGGCCGGGTCAGGGGCCGGGCGAGCCGGGGCGGGGTGGGGTGGGGAAGGGGGCGGAGCAAACCCGGGAAGGGGCGGGGCCGCTACCGTGGCGCCAAAACGCGAACATGGCGCCGGAGCGGCTTCGAAGCCGGGCGGTCTCTGCCTTCAAGCTGCGCGGCTTGCTGCTCCGGGGGTGAGTCTTCCCGGGGCAGTTTACGTGACGGGAGAGCCAGGGCCAGGCGACCGCGCCGGGCAGCCGTACGCGCCGCGCGCCCGTAGGCGGCTTGGCCTTCAATCTCAGAGACCCTTGAAAAACTTAAAGAGAAATTGATCTGGCAGGGTCTAAAGGCTGCGATTCCTTCTTAGGTTTCCCCGAGTCGAAAACGTTTCTACCAGGTGGGATGTGGCTCTCCTCCAGCATGTGGTCCTCCTCCAGCATGTGGTCTGTGGAGCCGGAGAAGCGGCGGTCTGTGTCGCGGCAGCGGTTTATTGGCACTGTGACTTGGGCACTTCTCAGCTCCCCCTCCCCCAAGTCTATGCCTTAGCAAAATGGGGGTAACAGAGCGACTTCACGTTGTTTGTGAATCATCAGTTGAGCGACCTGGGAAAGCCCATATGCGTGTCAGTAGTTGTTACTTATTTTGTGAAAATTGTGAGCCCTCCCTTTTCTCAAATTTGGGTCAGGTATTATTCCTGAGTGAGAATTCCTAGAGAGTGAGTTAAAAAGTGGGTAAATTTGAAGCACATTCCTAGATCCTCCTCTTTCCCCTTAAACATTCCCTTTAGAACTTATTTGATAGGTTTTCTGGCCATAATCATGTTTTCCTGTACTTACAGAACGCACTTTTCTAAGATTTTTCTCATGAAATCTGTTTTGTTTTTTAGAATACAGTATTTTTTTGATACATATTTAAATACCTGCTGGATGGAATATACTTTTTTTTGTCCCAGGTTATGACTGCATTTGCCAGTGTGTAGAAAGTTTTTTTGTTTGTTTTTGAAATAATGAGTTTTATGAGCCTTTTAACTTTGCTTTTGGTTTAGCGGTGAACAAGGGCAAGAGTGGATATGCCTTGGGAGAAAATAATGAATTTTGTTCATTTGATCCCTTACATTTTGCAAATATGAGCAGTTGATCAATTAACTTTTCGTTCTCTTCCCTTAGAATTTGACCTAATACTCAGCTGTCATTCATCAACTAATTTAGTCAGAAATATGCTGAAATCCTGTCTACACAGAATCTGGGCCAGATCGTGTATAGCTTTACAGGGTTTGGTCTATCCTAAGATCACTGTGCTGAGGCAAGGAGTACAAGAGAGGAAGACACTGTGGAGCTTGGGGAACAGATAGCGTATTAGTTATTTATTGCTGCGTAACAGATTACCCCAAAATTTAGAGATTTAGAGGTTGAAAACAGCACACTCTTTATTATCTCACTTTTTCTGTGGGCCAGGAATTGAGGTAGGCTTAGCTGGGTTCTTTTTTTTTTTTTTTTTTTTGACAGAGATCACAAG